>NC_136426.1:261812289-262127289 GCF_052849685.1 Lactuca virosa | reverse complement strand
AGGCCACCCGAGCATAGAAATAGCAAGAAAGAAAAAAAAACCGCACGTGAAATCTAAAAAAACGCGAACGGACAACGAAAAAGGGGGTGCAACACGAGGACTTCCCAGGGGGTCACCCATCCTGGTACTACTCTCGCCCAAGCACGCTTAACTGCGGAGTTCTGATGGGATCCGGTGCATTAGTGCTCGTATGATCGCACCCGAAATACTATCCATGCTTATTGCTTTTATGTCTTAAAAGACGCAGAACCTCCTTTGTTTTCGTACGCGAGGCGTGGGACCCACGTGACCGATCAGCTCCGTTCCAAAAATACGAAGACCATCAACCATGAAGCGGAGGCCACCCGAGCATAGAAATAGCAAGAAAGAAAAAAAAAACAAAAAAAAACCGCACGTAAAATCTAAAAAAACGCAAACGGACAACAAAAAAGGGGGGTGCAACACGAGGACTTCCCATGGGGTCACCCATCCTAGTACTACTCTCGCCCAAGCACGCTTAACTGCGGAGTTCTGATGGGATGCGGTGCATTAGTGCTGGTATGATCGCACCCGAAATATTGTCCATGCTTATTGCTTGTATGTCTTAAAAGACACAGAACCTCCTTTGTTTTCGTACGCGAGGCGTGGGACCCACGTGACCGATCGGCTCCGTTCCAAAAATACGAAGACCATGAACCATGAAACGGAGGCCACCCGAGCATAGAAATAGCAAGGAAAAAAAAACAAAAAAAAAACGCACGTAAAATCTAAAAAAACGCAAACGGACAACGAAAAAAGAGGGGTGCAACACGAGGACTTACCAGGGGGTCACCCATCCTAGTACTACTCTCGCCCAAGCACGCTTAACTGCGGAGTTCTGATGGGATCCGGTGCATTAGTGATGGTATGATCGCACCCGAAATACTATCCATGCTTATTGCTTTTATGTCTTAAAAGACGCAGAACCTCCTTTGTTTTCGTACTCGAGACGTGGAACCCACGTGACCGATCGGCTCCGTTCCAAAAATACGTAAAACCATCAACCATGAAGCGGAGGCCACCCGAGCATAGAAATAGCAAGAAAGAAAAAAAAACAAAAAAAAACCGCACGTAAAATCTAAAAAAACGCAAACGGACAACGAAAAAGGGGGGTGCAACACGAGGACTTCCCAGGGGGTCACCCATCCTAGTACTACTCTCGCCCAAGCACGCTTAACTGCGGAGTTCTGATGGGATCCGGTGCGTTAGTGCTGGTATGATCGCACCCGAAATACTATCCATGCTTATTGCTTGTATGTCTTAAAAGACGCAGAACCTCCTTTGTTTTCGTACGCGAGGCGTGGGACCCACGTGACCGATCGGCTCCGTTCCAAAAATACGAAGACCATAAACCATGAAACGAAGGCCACCCGAGCATAGAAATAGCAAGAAAGAAAAAAAAACAAAAAAAAACCGCACGTAAAATCTAAAAAAACGCAAACGGACAACGAAAAAGGGGGGTGCAACACGAGGACTTCCCAGGGGGTCACCCATCCTAGTACTACTCTCGCCCAAGCACGCTTAACTGCGGAGTTCTGATGGGATCCGGTGCATTAGTGCTGGTATGATCGCACCCGAAATACTATCCATGCTTATTGCTTGTATGTCTTAAAAGACGCAGAACCTCCTTTGTTTTCGTACGCGAGGCGTGGGACCCACGTGACCGATCAGCTCCGTTCCAAAAATACGAAGACCATCAACCATGAAGCGGAGGCCACCCGAGCATAGAAATAGCAAGAAAGAAAAAAAAACAAAAAAATACCGCACGTAAAATCTAAAAAAACGCAAACGGACAACGAAAAAGGGGGGTGCAACACGAGGACTTCCCATGGGGTCACCCATCCTAGTACTACTCTCGCCCAAGCACGCTTAACTGCGGAGTTCTGATGGGATCCGGTGCATTAGTGCTGGTATGATCGCACCCGAAATACTGTCCATGCTTATTGCTTGTATGTCTTAAAAGACACAGAACCTCCTTTGTTTTCGTACGCGAGGCGTGGGACCCACGTGACCGATCGGCTCCGTTCCAAAAATACGAAGACCATGAACCATGAAACGGAGGCCACCCGAGCATAGAAATAGCAAGAAAACAAAAACAAAAAAAAACCGCACGTAAAATCTAATAAAACGCAAACGGACAACGAAAAAGGGGGGGTGCAACACGAGGACTTCCCAGGGGGTCACCCATCCTAGTACTACTCTCGCCCAAGCACGCTTAACTGCGAAGTTCTGATGGGATCCGGTGCATTAGTGCTGGTATGATCGCACCCGAAATACTATCCATGCTTATTGCTTTTATGTCTTAAAAGACGCAGAACCTTCTTTGTTTTCGTACGCGAGGCGTGGAACCCACGTGACCGATCGGCTCCGTTCCAAAAATACGAAAACCATCAACCATGAAGCGGAGGCCACCCGAGCATAGAAATAGCAAGAAAGAAAAAAAAAACAAAAAAAAACCGCACGTAAAATCTAAAAAAACGCAAACGGACAACGAAAAAGGGGGTGCAACACGAGGACTTCCCAGGGGGTCACCCATCCTAGTACTACTCTCGCCCAAGCACGCTTAACTGCGGAGTTCTGATGGGATCCGGTGCATTAGTGCTGGTATGATCGCACCCGAAATACTGTCCATGCTTATTGCTTGTATGTCTTAAAAGACACAGAACCTCCTTTGTTTTCGTACGCGAGGCGTGGGACCCACGTGACCGATCGACTCCGTTCCAAAAATACGAAGACCATGAACCATGAAACGGAGGCCACCCGAGCATAGAAATAGCAAGAAAAAAAAAACAAAAAAAAACCGCACGTAAAATCTAAAAAAACGCAAACGGACAACGAAAAAGGGGGGGTGCAACACGAGGACTTCCCAGGGGGTCACCCATCCTAGTACTATTCTCGCCCAAGCACGCTTGACTGCGGAGTTCTGATGGGATCCGGTGCATTAGTGCTGGTATGATCGCACCCGAAATACTATCCATGCTTATTGCTTTTATGTCTTAAAAGACGCAGAACCTCCTTTGTTTTCGTACGCGAGGCGTGGGACCCACGTGACCGATCAGCTCCGTTCCAAAAATACGAAGACCATCAACCATGAAGCGGAGGCCACCCGAGCATAGAAATAGCAAGAAAGAAAAAAAAACCGCACGTGAAATCTAAAAAAACGCGAACGGACAACGAAAAAGGGGGTGCAACACGAGGACTTCCCAGGGGGTCACCCATCCTAGTACTACTCTCGCCCAAGCACGCTTAACTGCGGAGTTCTGATGGGATCCGGTGCATTAGTGCTCGTATGATCGCACCCGAAATACTATCCATGCTTATTGCTTTTATGTCTTAAAAGACGCAGAACCTCCTTTGTTTTCGTACGCGAGGCGTGGGACCCACGTGACCGATCAGCTCCGTTCCAAAAATACGAAGACCATCAACCATGAAGCGGAGGCCACCCGAGCATAGAAATAGCAAGAAAGAAAAAAAAAACAAAAAAAAACCGCACGTAAAATCTAAAAAAACGCAAACGGACAACGAAAAAGGGGGGTGCAACACGAGGACTTCCCATGGGGTCACCCATCCTAGTACTACTCTCGCCCAAGCACGCTTAACTGCGGAGTTCTGATGGGATCCGGTGCGTTAGTGCAGGTATGATCGCACCCGAAATACTATCCATGCTTATTGCTTGTATGTCTTAAAAGACGCAGAACCTCCTTTGTTTTCGTACGCGAGGCGTGGGACCCACGTGACCGATCGGCTCCGTTCCAAAAATACGAAGACCATGAACCATGAAACGAAGGCCACCCGAGCATAGAAATAGCAAGAAAGAAAAAAAAACAAAAAAAAACCGCACGTGAAATCTAAAAAAACGCGAACGGACAACGAAAAAGGGGGTGCAACACGAGGACTTCCCAGGGGGTCACCCATCCTAGTACTACTCTCGCCCAAGCACGCTTAACTGCGGAGTTCTGATGGGATCCGGTGCATTAGTGCTCGTATGATCGCACCCGAAATACTATCCATGCTTATTGCTTTTATGTCTTAAAAGACGCAGAACCTCCTTTGTTTTCGTACGCGAGGCGTGGGACCCACGTGACCGATCAGCTCCGTTCCAAAAATACGAAGGCCATCAACCATGAAGCGGAGGCCACCAGAGCATAGAAATAGCAAGAAAGAAAAAAAAAACAAAAAAAAACCGCACGTAAAATCTAAAAAAACGCAAACGGACAACAAAAAAGGGGGGTGCAACACGAGGACTTCCCATTGGGTCACCCATCCTAGTACTACTCTCGCCCAAGCACGCTTAACTGCGGAGTTCTGATGGGATGCGGTGCATTAGTGCTGGTATGATCGCACCCGAAATATTGTCCATGCTTATTGCTTGTATGTCTTAAAAGACACAGAACCTCCTTTGTTTTCGTACGCGAGGCGTGGGACCCACGTGACCGATCGGCTCCGTTCCAAAAATACGAAGACCATGAACCATGAAACGGAGGCCACCCGAGCATAGAAATAGCAAGGAAAAAAAACAAAAAAAAAACGCACGTAAAATCTAAAAAAACGCAAACGGACAACGAAAAAAGAGGGGTGCAACACGAGGACTTACCAGGGGGTCACCCATCCTAGTACTACTCTCGCCCAAGCACGCTTAACTGCGGAGTTCTGATGGGATCCGGTGCATTAGTGCTGGTATGATCGCACCCGAAATACTATCCATGCTTATTGCTTTTATGTCTTAAAAGACGCAGAACCTCCTTTGTTTTCGTACTCGAGACGTGGAACCCACGTGACCGATCGGCTCCGTTCCAAAAATACGTAAAACCATCAACCATGAAGCGGAGGCCACCCGAGCATAGAAATAGCAAGAAAGAAAAAAAAACAAAAAAAAACCGCACGTAAAATCTAAAAAAACGCAAACGGACAACGAAAAAGGGGGGTGCAACACGAGGACTTCCCAGGGGGTCACCCATCCTAGTACTACTCTCGCCCAAGCACGCTTAACTGCGGAGTTCTGATGGGATCCGGTGCGTTAGTGCTGGTATGATCGCACCCGAAATACTATCCATGCTTATTGCTTGTATGTCTTAAAAGACGCAGAACCTCCTTTGTTTTCGTACGCGAGGCGTGGGACCCACGTGACCGATCGGCTCCGTTCCAAAAATACGAAGACCATGAACCATGAAACGAAGGCCACCCGAGCATAGAAATAGCAAGAAAGAAAAAAAAACAAAAAAAACCGCACGTAAAATCTAAAAAAACGCAAACGGACAACGAAAAAGGGGGGTGCAACACGAGGACTTCCCAGGGGGTCACCCATCCTAGTACTACTCTCGCCCAAGCACGCTTAACTGCGGAGTTCTGATGGGATCCGGTGCATTAGTGCTGGTATGATCGCACCCGAAATACTATCCATGCTTATTGCTTGTATGTCTTAAAAGACGCAGAACCTCCTTTGTTTTCGTACGCGAGGCGTGGGACCCACGTGACCGATCAGCTCCGTTCCAAAAATACGAAGACCATCAACCATGAAGCGGAGGCCACCCGAGCATAGAAATAGCAAGAAAGAAAAAAAAACAAAAAAATACCGCACGTAAAATCTAAAAAAACGCAAACGGACAACGAAAAAGGGGGGTGCAACACGAGGACTTCCCATGGGGTCACCCATCCTAGTACTACTCTCGCCCAAGCACGCTTAACTGCGGAGTTCTGATGGGATCCGGTGCATTATTGCTGGTATGATCGCACCCGAAATACTGTCCATGCTTATTGCTTGTATGTCTTAAAAGACACAGAACCTCCTTTGTTTTCGTACGCGAGGCGTGGGACCCACGTGACCGATCGGCTCCGTTCCAAAAATACGAAGACCATGAACCATGAAACGGAGGCCACCCGAGCATAGAAATAGCAAGAAAAAAAAAACAAAAAAAAACCGCACGTAAAATCTAAAAAAACGCAAACGGACAACGTAAAAGGGGGGTGCACCACAAGGACTTCCCAGGGGGTCACCCATCCTAGTACTACTCTCGCCCAAGCACGCTTAACTGCGGAGTTCTGATGCGATCCGGTGCATTAGTGCTGGTATGATCGCACCCGAAATGCTATCCATGCTTATTGCTTGTATGTCTTAAAAGACGCAGAACCTCCTTTGTTTTCGTACGCGAGGCGTGGGACCCACGTGACCGATCGGCTCCGTTCCAAAAATACGAAAACCTTCAACCATGAAGCGGAGGCCACCCGAGCATAGAAATAGCAAGAAAGAAAAAAAAACCGCACGTGAAATCTAAAAAAACGCAAACGGACAACGAAAAAGGGGGGGTGCAACACGAGGACTTCCCAGGGGGTCACCCATCCTAGTACTACTCTCGCCCAAGCACGCTTAACTGCAGAGTTCTGATGGGATCCGGTGCATTATTGCTGGTATGATCGCACCCGAAATACTATCCATGCTTATTGCTTGTATGTCTTAAAAGACGCAGAACCTCCTTTGTTTTCGTATGCGAGGCGTGGGACCCACGTGACCGATCGGCTCCGTTCCAAAAATACGAAGACCATGAACCATGAAACGAAGGCCACCCGAGCATAGAAATAGCAAGAAAGAAAAAAAACAAAAAAAAAACCGCACGTAAAATCTAAAAAAACGCAAACGGACAACGAAAAAGGGGGGTGCAACACGAGGACTTCCCAGGGGGTCACCCATCCTAGTACTACTCTCGCCCAAGCACGCTTAACTGCGGAGTTCTGATGGGATCCGGTTCATTAGTGCTGGTATGATCGCACCCGAAATACTATCCATGCTTATTGCTTGTATGTCTTAAAAGACGCAGAACCTCCTTTGTTTTCGTACGCGAGGCGTGGGACCCACGTGACCGATCAGCTCCGCTCCAAAAATACGAAGACCATCAACCATGAAGCGGAGGCCACCCGAGCATAGAAATAGCAAGAAAGAAAAAAAAACAAAAAAAAACCGCACGTAAAATCTAAAAAAACGCAAACGGACAACGAAAAAGGGGGGTGCAACACGAGGACTTCCCATGGGGTCACCCATCCTAGTACTACTCTCTCCCAAGCACGCTTAACTGCGGAGTTCTGATGGGATCCGGTGCATTAGTGCTGGTATGATCGCACCCGAAATACTATCCATGCTTATTGCTTTTATGTCTTAAAAGACGCAGAACCTCCTTTGTTTTCGTACGCGAGACGTGGGACCCACGTAACCGATCGGCTCCGGTCCAAAAATACGAAAACCATCAACCATGAAGCGGTGGCCACCCGAGCATAGAAATAGCAAGAAAGAAAAAAAAACCGCACGTAAAATCTAAAAAAACGCAAACGGGCAACGAAAAAGGGGGGGGGGGGTGCAACACGAGGACTTCCCAGGGGGTCACCCATCCTAGTACTACTCTCGCCCAAGCACGCTTCACTGCGGAGTTCTGATGGGATCCGGTGCATTAGTGCTGGTATGATAGCACCCGAAATACTATCCATGCTTATTGCTTTTATGTCTTAAAAGACGCAGAACCTCCTTTGTTTTCGTACGCGAGGCGTGGGACCCACGTGACCGATCGGCTCCGTTCCAAAAATACGAAAACCTTCAACCATGAAGCGGAGGCCACCCGAGCATAGAAATAGCAAGAAAGAAAAAAAAACCGCACGTGAAATCTAAAAAAACGCAAACGGACAACGAAAAAGGGGGGTGCAACACGAGGACTTCCTAGGGGGTCACCCATCCTAGTACTATTCTCGCCCAAGCACGCTTAACTGCGGAGTTCTGATGGGATCCGGTGCATTAGTGCTCGTATGATCGCACCCGAAATACTATCCATGCTTATTGCTTTTATGTCATAAAAGACGCAGAACCTCCTTTGTTTTCGTACGCGAGGCGTGGGACCCACGTGACCGATCAGCTCCGTTCCAAAAATACGAAGACCATCAACCATGAAGCGGAGGCCACCCGAGCATAGAAATAGCAAGAAAGAAAAAAAAAACAAAAAAAAACCGCACGTAAAATCTAAAAAAACGCAAACGGACAACAAAAAAGGGGGGTGTAACACGAGGACTTCCCAATGGGGTCACCCATCCTAGTACTACTCTCGCCCAAGCACGCTTAACTGCGGAGTTCTGATGGGATCCGGTGCATTAGTGCTGGTATGATCGCACCCGAAATACTATCCATGCTTATTGCTTGTATGTCTTAAAAGACGCAGAACCTTCTTTGTTTTCGTACGCGAGGCGTGGGACCCACGTGACCGATCAGCTCCGTTCCAAAAATACGAAGACCATCAACCACGAAGCGGAGGCCACCCGAGCATAGAAATAGCAAGAAAGAAAAAAAAACAAAAAAATACCGCACGTAAAATCTAAAAAAACGCAAACGGACAACGAAAAAGGGGGGGTGCAACACGAGGACTTCCCATGGGGTCACCCATCCTAGTACTACTCTCGCCCAAGCACGCTTAACTGCGGAGTTCTGATGGGATCCGGTGCATTAGTGCTGGTATGATCACACCCGAAATACTGTCCATGCTTATTGCTTGTATGTCTTAAAAGACACAGAACCTCCTTTGTTTTCGTACGCGAGGCGTGGGACCCACGTGACCGATCGGCTCCGTTCCAAAAATACGAAGACCATGAACCATGAAACGGAGGCCACCCGAGCATAGAAATAGCAAGAAAAAAAAAACAAAAAAAAACCGCACGTAAAATCTAATAAAACGCAAACGGACAACGAAAAAGGGGGGGTGCAACACGAGGACTTCCCAGGGGGTCACCCATCCTAGTACTACTCTCGCCCAAGCACGCTTAACTGCGGAGTTCTGATGGGATCCGGTGCATTAGTGCTGGTATGATCGCACCCGAAATACTATCCATGCTTATTGCTTTTATGTCTTAAAAGACGCAGAACCTCCTTTGTTTTCGTACGCGAGACGTGGGACCCACGTGACCGATCGGCTCCGTTCCAAAAATACGAAAACCATCAACCATGAAGCGGTGGCCACCCAAGCATAGAAATAGCAAGAAAGAAAACAAAAAAAACCGCACGTAAAATCTAAAAAAACGTAAACGGGCAACGAAAAAGGGGGGGGGGGGGGTGCAACACGAGGACTTCCCAGGGGGTCACACATCCTAGTACTACTCTCGCCCAAGCACGCTTAACTGCGGAGTTCTGATGGGATCCGGTGCATTAGTGCTGGTATGATAGCACCCGAAATACTATCCATGCTTATTGCTTTTATGTCTTAAAAGACGCAGAACCTCCTTTGTTTTCGTACGCGAGGCGTGGGACCCACGTGACCGATCGGCTCCGTTCCAAAAATACGAAAACCTTCAACCATGAAGCGGAGGCCACCCGAGCATAGAAATAGCAAGAAAGAAAAAAAAACCGCACGTGAAATCTAAAAAAACGCAAACGGACAACGAAAAAGGGGGGGTGCAACACGAGGACTTCCCAGGGGGTCACCCATCCTAGTACTACTCTCGCCCAAGCACGCTTAACTGCGGAGTTCTGATGGGATCCGGTGCATTAGTGCTGGTATGATCGCACCCGAAATGCTATCCATGCTTATTGCTTTTATGTCTTAAAAGACGCAGAACCTCCTTTGTTTTCGTACGCGAGGCGTGGGACCCACGTGACCGATCGGCTCCGTTCCAAAAATACGAAAACCATCAACCATGAAGCGGAGGCCACCCGAGCATAGAAATAGCAAGAAAGAAAAAAAAACAAAAAAAAAACCGCACGTAAAATCTAAAAAAACGCAAACGGACAACGTAAAAGGGGGGTGCACCACAAGGACTTCCCAGGGGGTCACCCATCCTAGTACTACTCTCGCCCAAGCACGCTTAACTGCGGAGTTCTGATGCGATCCGGTGCATTAGTGCTGGTATGATCGCACCCGAAATGCTATCCATGCTTATTGCTTGTATGTCTTAAAAGACGCAGAACCTCCTTTGTTTTCGTACGCGAGGCGTGGGACCCACGTGACCGATCGGCTCCGTTCCAAAAATACGAAAACCTTCAACCATGAAGCGGAGGCCACCCGAGCATAGAAATAGCAAGAAAGAAAAAAAAACCGCACGTGAAATCTAAAAAAACGCAAACGGACAACGAAAAAGGGGGGGTGCAACACGAGGACTTCCCAGGGGGTCACCCATCCTAGTACTACTCTCGCCCAAGCACGCTTAACTGCGGAGTTCTGATGGGATCCGGTGCATTATTGCTGGTATGATCGCACCCGAAATACTATCCATGCTTATTGCTTGTATGTCTTAAAAGACGCAGAACCTCCTTTGTTTTCGTACGCGAGGCGTGGGACCCACGTGACCGATCGGCTCCGTTCCAAAAATACGAAGACCATGAACCATGAAACGAAGGCCACCCGAGCATAGAAATAGCAAGAAAGAAAAAAAACAAAAAAAAAACCGCACGTAAAATCTAAAAAAACGCAAACGGACAACGAAAAAGGGGGGTGCAACACGAGGACTTCCCAGGGGGTCACCCATCCTAGTACTACTCTCGCCCAAGCACGCTTAACTGCGGAGTTCTGATGGGATCCGGTTCATTAGTGCTGGTATGATCGCACCCGAAATACTATCCATGCTTATTGCTTGTATGTCTTAAAAGACGCAGAACCTCCTTTGTTTTCGTACGCGAGGCGTGGGACCCACGTGACCGATCAGCTCCGCTACAAAAATACGAAGACCATCAACCATGAAGCGGAGGCCACCCGAGCATAGAAATAGCAAGAAAGAAAAAAAAACAAAAAAAAACCGCACGTAAAATCTAAAAAAACGCAAACGGACAACGAAAAAGGGGGGTGCAACACGAGGACTTCCCATGGGGTCACCCATCCTAGTACTACTCTCTCCCAAGCACGCTTAACTGCGGAGTTCTGATGGGATCCGGTGCATTAGTGCTGGTATGATCGCACCCGAAATACTGTCCATGCTTATTGCTTGTATGTCTTAAAAGACACAGAACCTCCTTTGTTTTCGTACGCGAGGCGTGGGACCCACGTGACCGATCGGCTCCGTTCCAAAAATACGAAGACCATGAACCATGAAACGGAGGCCACCCGAGCATAGAAATAGCAAGAAAAAAAAAACAAAAAAAAACCGCACGTAAAATCTAAAAAAACGCAAACGGACAACGAAAAAGGGGGGGTGCAACACGAGGACTTCCCAAGGGGTCACCCATCCTAGTACTACTCTCGCCCAAGCACGCTTAACTGCGGAGTTCTGATGGGATCCGGTGCATTAGTGCTGGTATGATCGCACCCGAGATACTATCCATGCTTATTGCTTTTATGTCTTAAAAGACGCAGAACCTCCTTTGTTTTCGTACGCGAGACGTGGGACCCACGTGACCGATCGGCTCCGTTCCAAAAATACGAAAACCATCAACCATGAAGCGGTGGCCACCCGAGCATAGAAATAGCAAGAAAGAAAACAAAAAAAACCGCACGTAAAATCTAAAAAAACGCAAACGGGCAGCGAAAAAGGGGGGGGGGTGCAACACGAGGACTTCCCAGGGGGTCACACATCCTAGTACTACTCTCGCCCAAGCACGCTTAACTGCGGAGTTCTGATGGGATCCGGTGCATTAGTGCTGGTATGATAGCACCCGAAATACTATCCATGCTTATTGCTTTTATGTCTTAAAAGACGCAGAACCTCCTTTGTTTTCGTACGCGAGGCGTGGGACCCACGTGACCGATCGGCTCCGTTCTAAAAATACGAAAACCTTCAACCATGAAGCGGAGGCCACCCGAGCATAGAAATAGCAAGAAAGAAAAAAAAACCGCACGTGAAATCTAAAAAAACGCAAACGGACAACGAAAAAGGGGGGTGCAACACGAGGACTTCCCAGGGGGTCACCCATCCTAGTACTACTCTCGCCCAAGCACGCTTAACTGCGGAGTTCTGATGGGATCCGGTGCGTTAGTGCTGGTATGATCGCACCCGAAATACTATCCATGCTTATTGCTTGTATGTCTTAAAAGACGCAGAACCTTCTTTGTTTTCGTACGCGAGGCGTGGGACCCACGTGACCGATCAGCTCCGTTTCAAAAATACGAAGACCATCAACCATGAAGCGGAGGCCACCCGAGCATAGAAATAGCAAGAAAGAAAAAAAAACAAAAAAATACCGCACGTAAAATCTAAAAAAACGCAAACGGACAACGAAAAAGGGGGGGTGCAACACGAGGACTTCCCATGGGGTCACCCATCCTAGTACTACTCTCGCCCAAGCACGCTTAACTGCGGAGTTCTGATGGGATCCGGTGCATTAGTGCTGGTATGATCACACCCGAAATACTGTCCATGCTTATTGCTTGTATGTCTTAAAAGACACAGAACCTCCTTTGTTTTCGTACGCGAGGCGTGGGAGCCACGTGACCGATCGGCTCCGTTCCAAAAATACGAAGACCATGAACCATGAAACGGAGGCCACCCGAGCATAGAAATAGCAAGAAAAAAAAAACAAAAAAAAACCGCACGTAAAATCTAATAAAACGCAAACGGACAACGAAAAAGGGGGGGTGCAACACGAGGACTTCCCAGGGGGTCACCCATCCTAGTACTACTCTCGCCCAAGCACGCTTAACTGCGGAGTTCTGATGGGATCCGGTGCATTAGTGCTGGTATGATAGCACCCGAAATACTATCCATGCTTATTGCTTTTATGTCTTAAAAGACGCAGAACCTCCTTTGTTTTCGTACGCGAGGCGTGGGACCCACGTGACCGATCGGCTCCGTTCCAAAAATACGAAAACCTTCAACCATGAAGCGGAGGCCACCCGAGCATAGAAATAGCAAGAAAGAAAAAAAAACCGCACGTGAAATCTAAAAAAACGCAAACGGACAACGAAAAAGGGGGGGTGCAACACGAGGACTTCCCAGGGGGTCACCCATCCTAGTACTACTCTCGCCCAAGCACGCTTAACTGCGGAGTTCTGATGGGATCCGGTGCATTAGTGCTGGTATGATCGCACCCGAAATACTATCCATGCTTATTGCTTTTATGTCTTAAAAGACGCAGAACCTCCTTTGTTTTCGTACGCGAGGCGTGGGACCCACGTGACCGATCGGCTCCGTTCCAAAAATACGAAAACCATCAACCATGAAGCGGAGGCCACCCGAGCATAGAAATAGCAAGAAAGAAAAAAAAACAAAAAAAAAACCGCACGTAAAATCTAAAAAAACGCAAACGGACAACGTAAAAGGGGGTGCACCACAAGGACTTCCCAGGGGGTCACCCATCCTAGTACTACTCTCGCCCAAGCACGCTTAACTGCGGAGTTCTGATGCGATCCGGTGCATTAGTGCTGGTATGATCGCACCCGAAATACTATCCATGCTTATTGCTTGTATGTCTTAAAAGACGCAGAACCTCCTTTGTTTTCGTACGCGAGGCGTGGGACCCACGTGACCGATCGGCTCCGTTCCAAAAATACGAACACCATGAACCATGAAACGGAGGCCACCCGAGCATAGAAATAGCAAGAAAGAAAAAAAAAACAAAAAAAAACTACACGTAAAATCTAAAAAAACGCAAACGCGCAACGAAAAAGGGGGGTGCAACACGAGGACTTCCCAGGGGGTCACCCATCCTAGTACTACTCTCGCCCAAGCACGCTTAACTGCGTAGTTCTGATCGGATCCGGTGCATTAGTGCTGGTATGATCGCACCCGAAATACTATCCATGCTTATTGCTTGTATGTCTTAAAAGACGCAGAACCTCCTTTCTTTTCGTACGCGAGGCGTGGGTCCCACGCCTCGCGTACGAAAACAAAGGAGGTTCTGCGTCTTTTAAGACATACAAGCAATAAGCATGGATAGTATTTCGGGTGTGATCATACCAGCACTAATGCACCGGATCCCATCAGAACTCCGCAGAACCTCCTTTGTTTTCGTACGCGAGGCGTGGGACCCACGTGACCGATCGGCTCCGTTCCAAAAATACGAAGACCATGAACCATGAAACGAAGGCCACCCGAGCATAGAAATAGCAAGAAAGAAAAAAAAACAAAAAAATACCGCACGTAAAATCTAAAAAAACGCAAACGGACAACGAAAAAGGGGGGTGCGACACGAGGACTTCCCAGGGGGTCACCCATCCTAGTACTACTCTCGCCCAAGCACGCTTAACTGCGGAGTTCTGATGGGATCCGGTGCATTAGTGCTGGTATGATCGCACCCGAAATACTATCCATGCTTATTGCTTGTATGTCTTAAAAGACGCAGAACCTCCTTTGTTTTCGTACGCGAGGCGTGGGACCCACGTGACCGATCAGCTCCGCTCCAAAAATACGAAGACCATCAACCATGAAGCGGAGGCCACCCGAGCATAGAAATAGCAAGAAAGAAAAAAAAAACAAAAAAAAAACCGCACGTAAAATCTAAAAAAACGCAAACGGGCAGCGAAAAAGGGGGGGGGGGGTGCAACACGAGGACTTCCCAGGGGGTCACACATCCTAGTACTACTCTCGCCCAAGCACGCTTAACTGCGGAGTTCTGATGGGATCCGGTGCATTAGTGCTGGTATGATAGCACCCGAAATACTATCCATGCTTATTGCTTTTATGTCTTAAAAGACGCAGAACCTCCTTTGTTTTCGTACGCGAGGCGTGGGACCCACGTGACCGATCGGCTCCGTTCCAAAAATACGAAAACCTTCAACCATGAAGCGGAGGCCACCCGAGCATAGAAATAGCAAGAAAGAAAAAAAAACCGCACGTGAAATCTAAAAAAACGCAAACGGACAACGAAAAAGGGGGGTGCAACACGAGGACTTCCCAGGGGGTCACCCATCCTAGTACTACTCTCGCCCAAGCACGTTTAACTGCGGAGTTCTGATGGGATCCGGTGCGTTAGTGCTGGTATGATCGCACCCGAAATACTATCCATGCTTATTGCTTGTATGTCTTAAAAGACGCAGAACCTCCTTTGTTTTCGTACGCGAGGCGTGGGACCCACGTGACCGATCGGCTCCGTTCCAAAAATACGAAGACCATGAACCATGAAACGAAGGCCACCCGAGCATAGAAATAGCAAAAAAGAAAAAAAAAACAAAAAAAAAACCGCACGTAAAATCTAAAAAAACGCAAACGGACAACGAAAAAGGGGGGTGCAAAACGAGGACTTCCCAGGGGGTCACCCATCCTAGTACTACTCTCGCCCAAGCACGCTTAACTGCGGTGTTCTGATGGGATCCGGTGCATTAGTGCTGGTATGATCGCACCCAAAATACTATCCATGTTTATTGCTTGTATGTCTTAAAAGACGCAGAACCTCCTTTGTTTTCGTACGCGAGGCGTGGGACCCACGTGACCGATCGGCTCCGTTCCAAAAATACGAAGACCATCAACAATGAAGCGTAGGCCACCCGAGCATAGAAATAGCAAGAAAGAAAAAAAAACAAAAAAATACCGCACGTAAAATCTAAAAAAACGCAAACGGACAACGAAAAAGGGGGGTGCAACACGAGGACTTCCCATGGGGTCACCCATCCTAGTACTACTCTCGCCCAAGCACGCTTAACTGCGGAGTTCTGATGGGATCCGGTGCATTAGTGCTGGTATGATCACACCCGAAATATTGTCCATGCTTATTGCTTGTATGTCTTAAAAGACACAGAACCTCCTTTGTTTTCGTACGCGAGGCGTGGGACCCACGTGACCGATCGGCTCCGTTCCAAAAATACGAAGACCATGAACCATGAAACGGAGGCCACCCGAGCATAGAAATAGCAAGAAAAAAAAAACAAAAAAAACCGCACGTAAAATCTAATAAAACGCAAACGGACAACGAAAAAGGGGGGGTGCAACACGAGGACTTCCCAAGGGGTCACCCATCCTAGTACTACTCTCGCCCTAGCACGCTTAACTGCGGAGTTCTGATGGGATCCGGTGCATTCGTGCTGGTATGATCGCACCCGAAATACTATCCATGCTTATTGCTTTTATGTCTTAAAAGACGCAGAACCTCCTTTGTTTTCGTACGCGAGACGTGGGACCCACGTGACCGATCGGCTCCGTTCCAAAAATACGAAAACCATCAACCATGAAGCGGTGGCCACCCGAGCATAGAAATAGCAAGAAAGAAAACAAAAAAAAATCGCACGTAAAATCTAAAAAAACGTAAACGGGCAACGAAAAAGGGGGGGGGGGTGCAACACGAGGACTTCCCAGGGGGTCACACATCCTAGTACTACTCTCGCCCAAGCACGCTTAACTGCGGAGTTCTGATGGGATCCGGTGCATTAGTGCTGGTATGATCGCACCCAAAATACTATCCATGCTTATTGCTTTTATGTCTTAAAAGACGCAGAACATCCTTTGTTTTCGTACGCGAGACGTGGGACCCACGTGACCGATCGGCTCCGTTCCAAAAATACGAAAACCATCAACCATGAAGCGGTGGCCACCCGAGCATAGAAATAGCAAGAAAGAAAACAAAAAAAAACTGCACGTAAAATCTAAAAAAACGCAAACGCGCAACGAAAAAGGGGGGTGCAACACGAGGACTTCCCAGGGGGTCACCCATCCTAGTACTACTCTCGCCCAAGCACGCTTAACTGCGGAGTTCTGATGGGATCCGGTGCATTAGTGCTGGTATGATCGCACCCGAAATACTATCCATGCTTATTGCTTGTATGTCTTAAAAGACGCAGAACCTCCTTTGTTTTCGTACGCGAGGCGTGGGACCCACGTGACCGATCGGCTCCGTTCCAAAAATACGAAGACCATGAACCATGAAACGAAGGCCACCCGAGCATAGAAATAGCAAGAAAGAAAAAAAAACAAAAAAATACCGCACGTAAAATCTAAAAAAACGCAAACGGACAACGAAAAAGGGGGGTGCAACACGAGGACTTCCCAGGGGGTCACCCATCCTAGTACTACTCTCGCCCAAGCACGCTTAACTGCGGAGTTCTGATGGGATCCGGTGCATTAGTGCTGGTATGATCGCACCCGAAATACTATCCATGCTTATTGCTTGTATGTCTTAAAAGACGCAGAACCTCCTTTGTTTTCGTACGCGAGGCGTGGGACCCACGTGACCGATCAGCTCCGCTCCAAAAATACGAAGACCATCAACCATGAAGCGGAGGCCACCCGAGCATAGAAATAGCAAGAAAGAAAAAAAAACAAAAAAAAATACGCAGAACCTCCTTTGTTTTCGTACGCGAGGCGTGGGACCCACGTGACCGATCAGCTCCGTTCCAAAAATACGAAGACCATCAACAATGAAGCGTAGGCCACCCGAGCATAGAAATAGCAAGAAAGAAAAAAAAACAAAAAAATACCGCACGTAAAATCTAAAAAAACGCAAACGGACAACGAAAAAGGGGGGTGCAACACGAGGACTTCCCATGGGGTCACCCATCCTAGTACTACTCTCGCCCAAGCACGCTTAACTGCGGAGTTCTGATGGGATCCGGTGCATTAGTGCTGGTATGATCACACCCGAAATATTGTCCATGCTTATTGCTTGTATGTCTTAAAAGACACAGAACCTCCTTTGTTTTCGTACGCGAGGCGTGGGACCCACGTGACCGATCGGCTCCGTTCCAAAAATACGAAGACCATGAACCATGAAACGGAGGCCACCCGAGCATAGAAATAGCAAGAAAAAAAAAACAAAAAAAAACCGCACGTAAAATCTAATAAAACGCAAACGGACAACGAAAAGGGGGGGGTGCAACACGAGGACTTCCCAAGGGGTCACCCATCCTAGTACTACTCTCGCCCTAGCACGCTTAACTGCGGAGTTCTGATGGGATCCGGTGCATTCGTGCTGGTATGATCGCACCCGAAATACTATCCATGCTTATTGCTTTTATGTCTTAAAAGACGCAGAACCTCCTTTGTTTTCGTACGCAAGACGTGGGACCCACGTGACCGATCGGCTCCGTTCCAAAAATACGAAAACCATCAACCATGAAGCGGTGGCCACCCGAGCATAGAAATAGCAAGAAAGAAAACAAAAAAAAATCGCACGTAAAATCTAAAAAAACGTAAACGGGCAACGAAAAAGGGGGGGGGGGGTGCAACACGAGGACTTCCCAGGGGGTCACACATCCTAGTACTACTCTCGCCCAAGCACGCTTAACTGCGGAGTTCTGATGGGATCCGGTGCATTAGTGCTGGTATGATAGCACCCGAAATACTATCCATGCTTATTGCTTTTATGTCTTAAAAGACGCAGAACCTCCTTTGTTTTCGTACGCGAGGCGTGGGACCCACGTGACCGATCGGCTCCGTTCCAAAAATACGAAAACCTTCAACCATGAAGCGGAGGCCACCCGAGCATAGAAATAGCAAGAAAGAAAAAAAACCGCACGTGAAATCTAAAAAAACGCAAACGGACAACGAAAAAGGGGGGGTGCAACACGAGGACTTCCCAGGGGGTCACCCATCCTAGTACTACTCTCGCCCAAGCACGTTTAACTGCGGAGTTCTGATGGGATCCGGTGCATTAGTGCTGGTATGATCGCACCCGAAATACTATCCATGCTTATTGCTTTTATGTCTTAAAAGACGCAGAACCTCATTTGTTTTCGTACGCGAGGCGTGGGACCCACGTGACCGATCGGCTCCGTTCCAAAAATACGAAAACCATCAACCATGAAGCGGAGGCCACCCGAGCATAGAAATAGCAAGAAAGAAAAAAAAACAAAAAAAAACCGCACGTAAAATCTAAAAAAACGCAAACGGACAACGAAAAAGGGGGTGCAACACAAGGACTTCCCACGGGGTCACCCATCCTAGTACTACTCTCGCCCAAGCACGCTTAACTGCGGAGTTCTGATGCGATCCGGTGCATTAGTGCTGGTATGATCGCACCCGAAATACTATCCATGCTTATTGCTTGTATGTCTTAAAAGACGCAGAACCTCCTTTGTTTTCGTACGCGAGGCGTGGGACCCACGTGACCGATCGGCTCCGTTCCAAAAATACGAACACCATGAACCATGAAACGGAGGCCACCCGAGCATAGAAATAGCAAGAAAGAAAAAAAAACAAAAAAAAACTGCACGTAAAATCTAAAAAAACGCAAACGCGCAACGAAAAAGGGGGGTGCAACACGAGGACTTCCCAGGGGGTCACCCATCCTAGTACTACTCTCGCCCAAGCACGTTTAACTGCGGAGTTCTGATGGGATCCGGTGCATTAGTGCTGGTATGATCGCACCCGAAATACTATCCATGCTTATTGCTTTTATGTCTTAAAAGACGCAGAACCTCATTTGTTTTCGTACGCGAGGCGTGGGACCCACGTGACCGATCGGCTCCGTTCCAAAAATACGAAAACCATCAACCATGAAGCGGAGGCCACCCGAGCATAGAAATAGCAAGAAAGAAAAAAAAACAAAAAAAAACCGCACGTAAAATCTAAAAAAACGCAAACGGACAACGAAAAAGGGGGGTGCAACACGAGGACTTCCCAGGGGGTCACCCATCCTAGTACTACTCTCGCCCAACCACGCTTAACTGCGGAGTTCTGATGGGATCCGGTGCATTAGTGCTGGTATGATCGCACCCGAAATACTATCCATGCTTATTGCTTGTATGTCTTAAAAGACGCAGAACCTCCTTTGTTTTCGTACGCGAGGCGTGGGACCCACGTGACCGATCAGCTCCGTTCCAAAAATACGAAGACCATCAACCATGAAGCGGAGGCCACCCGAGCATAGAAATAGCAAGAAAGAAAAAAAAACAAAAAAAAACCGCACGTAAAATCTAAAAAAACGCAAACGGACAACGAAAAAGGGGGGGTGCAACACGAGGACTTCCCATGGGGTCACCCATCCTAGTACTACTCTTTCCCAAGCACGCTTAACTGCGGAGTTCTGATGGGATCCGGTGCATTAGTGCTGGTATGATCGCACCCGAAATACTGTCCATGCTTATTGCTTGTATGTCTTAAAAGACACAGAACCTCCCTTGTTTTCGTACGCGAGGCGTGGGACCCACGTGACCGATCGGCTCCGTTCCAAAAATACGAAGACCATGAACCATGAAACGGAGGCCACCCGAGCATAGAAATAGCAAGAAAAAAAAAACAAAAAAAAACCGCACGTAAAATCTAAAAAAACGCAAACGGACAACGAAAAAGGGGGGGTGCAACACGAGGACTTCCCAAGGGGTCACCCATCCTAGTACTACTCTCGCCCAAGCACGCTTAACTGCGGAGTTCTGATGGGATCCGGTGCATTAGTGCTGGTATGATCGCACCCGAAATACTATCCATGCTTATTGCTTTTATGTCTTAAAAGACGCAGAACCTCCTTTGTTTTCGTACGCGAGGCGTGGGACCCACGTGACCGATCGGCTCCGTTCCAAAAATACGAAGACCATGAACCATGAAACGAAGACCACCCGAGCATAGAAATAGCAAGAAAGAAAAAAAAAACAAAAAAAAACCGCACGTAAAATCTAAAAAAACGCAAACGGACAACGAAAAAGGGGGGTGCAACACGAGGACTTCCCAGGGGGTCACCCATCCTAGTACTACTCTCGCCCAAGCACGCTTAACTGCGGAGTTCTGATGGGATCCGGTGCATTAGTGCTGGTATGATCGCACCCGAAATACTATCCATGCTTATTGCTTGTATGTCTTAAAAGACGCAGAACCTCCTTTGTTTTCGTACGCGAGGCGTGGGACCCACGTGACCGATCAGCTCCGTTCCAAAAATACGAAGACCATCAACCATGAAGCGGAGGCCACCCGAGCATAGAAATAGCAAGAAAGAAAAAAAAACAAAAAAAAAACCGCACGTAAAATCTAAAAAAACGCAAACGGACAACGAAAAAGGGGGGTGCAACACGAGGACTTCCCATGGGGTCACCCATCCTAGTACTACTCTCTCCCAAGCACGCTTAACTGCGGAGTTCTGATGGGATCCGGTGCATTAGTGCTGGTATGATCGCACCCGAAATACTGTCCATGCTTATTGCTTGTATGTCTTAAAAGACACAGAACCTCCTTTGTTTTCGTACGCGAGGCGTGGGACCCACGTGACCGATCGGCTCCGTTCCAAAAATACGAAGACCATGAACCATGAAACGGAGGCCACCCGAGCATAGAAATAGCAAGAAAAAAAAAACAAAAAAAAACCGCACGTAAAATCTAAAAAAACGCAAACGGACAACGAAAAAGGGGGGGTGCAACACGAGGACTTCCCAAGGGGTCACCCATCCTAGTACTACTCTCGCCCAAGCACGCTTAACTGCGGAGTTCTGATGGGATCCGGTGCATTAGTGCTGGTATGATCGCACCCGAAATACTATCCATGCTTATTGCTTTTATGTCTTAAAAGACGCAGAACCTCCTTTGTTTTCGTACGCGAGACGTGGGACCCACGTGACCGATCGGCTCCGTTCCAAAAATACGAAAACCATCAACCATGAAGCGGTGGCCACCCGAGCATAGAAATAGCAAGAAAGAAAACAAAAAAAAACCGCACGTAAAATCTAAAAAAACGCAAACGGGCAACGAAAAAAGGGGGGGGGGGGTGCAACACGAGGACTTCCCAGGGGGTCACACATCCTAGTACTACTCTCTCCCAAGCACGCTTAACTGCGGAGTTCTGATGGGATCCGGTGCATTAGTGCTGGTATGATCGCACCCGAAATACTGTCCATGCTTATTGCTTGTATGTCTTAAAAGACACAGAACCTCCTTTGTTTTCGTACGCGAGGCGTGGGACCCACGTGACCGATCGGCTCCGTTCCAAAAATACGAAGACCATGAACCATGAAACGGAGGCCACCCGAGCATAGAAATAGCAAGAAAAAAAAAACAAAAAAAAACCGCACGTAAAATCTAAAAAAACGCAAACGGACAAAGAAAAAGGGGGGGTGCAACACGAGGACTTCCCAAGGGGTCACCCATCCTAGTACTACTCTCGCCCAAGCACGCTTAACTGCGGAGTTCTGATGGGATCCGGTGCATTAGTGCTGGTATGATCGCACTCGAAATACTATCCATGCTTATTGCTTTTATGTGTTAAAAGACGCAGAACCTCCTTTGTTTTCGTACGCGAGGCGTGGGATCCACGTGACCGATGGGCTCCGTTCCAAAAATACGAAAACCATCAACCATGAAGCGGAGGCCACCCGAGCATAGAAATAGCAATAAAGAAAAAAAACAAAAAAAAAACCGCACGTAAAATCTAAAAAAACGCAAACGGACAACGAAAAAGGGGGGTGCAACACAAGGACTTCCCAAGGGGTCACCCATCCTAGTACTACTCTCGCCCAAGCACGCTTAACTGCGGAGTTCTGATGCGAGCCGGTGCATTAGTGCTGGTATGATCGCACCCGAAATACTATCCATGCTTATTGCTTGTATGTCTAAAAAGACGCAGAACCTCCTTTGTTTTCGTACGCGAGGCGTGGGACCCACGTGACCGATCGGCTCCGTTCCAAAAATACGAAGACCATGAACCATGAAACGGAGGCCACCCGAGCATAGAAATAGCAAAAAAGAAAAAAAAAACAAAAAAAAACCGCACGTAAAATCTAAAAAAACGCAAACGGACAACGAAAAAGGGGGTGCAACACGAGGACTTCCCAGGGGGTCACCCATCCTAGTACTACTCTCACCCAAGCACGCTTCACTGCGGAGTTCTGATGGGATCCGGTGCATTAGTGCTGGTATGATCACACCCGAAATACTATCCATGCTTATTGCTTTTATGTCTTAAAAGACGCAGAACCTCCTTTGTTTTCGTACGCGAGGCGTGGGACCCACGTGACCGATCGGCTCCGTTCCAAAAATACGAAAACCATCAACCATGAAGCGGAGGCCACCCGAGCATACAAATAGCAAGAAAGAAAAAAAAAACAAAAAAAAAACCGCACGTAAAATCTAAAAAAACGCAAACGGACAACGAAAAAAGGGGGGTGCAACACGAGGACTTACCAGGGGGTCACCCATCCTAGTAGTACTCTCGCCCAAGCACGCTTAACTGCGGAGTTCTGATGGGATCCGGTGCATTAGTGCTGGTATGATCGCACCCGAAATACTATCCATGCTTATTGCTTTTATGTCTTAAAAGACGCAGAACCTCCTTTGTTTTCGTACGCGAGGCGTGGAACCCACGTGACCGATCGGCTCCGTTCCAAAAATACGAAAACCATCAACCATGAAGCGGAGGCCACCCGAGCATAGAAATAGCAAGAAAGAAAAAAAAACAAAAAAAACCGCACGTAAAATCTAAAAAAACGCAAACGGATAACGAAAAAGGGGGGTGCAACACGAGGACTTCCCAGGGGGTCACCCATCCTAGTACTACTCTCGCCCAAGCACGCTTAACTACGGAGTTCTGATGGGATCCGGTGCATTAGTGCTGGTATGATCGCACCCGGAATATTATCCATGCTTATTGCTTGTATGTCTTAAAAGACGCAGAACCTCCTTTGTTTTCGTACGCGAGGCGTGGGACCCACGTGACCGATCGGCTCCGTTCCAAAAATACGAAGACCATGAACCATGAAACGAAGGCCACCCGAGCATAGAAATAGCAAGAAAGAAAAAACAAAAAAAAACCGCACGTAAAATCTAAAAAAACGCAAACGGACAACGAAAAAGGGGGGGTGCAACACGAGGACTTCCCAAGGGGTCACCCATCCTAGTACTACTCTCGCCCAAGCACGCTTAACTGCGGAGTTCTGATGGGATCCGGTGCATTAGTGCTGGTATGATCGCACCCGAAATACTATCCATGCTTATTGCTTTTATGTCTTAAAAGACGCAGAACCTCCTTTGTTTTCGTACGCGAGGCGTGGGACCCACGTGACCGATCGGCTCCGTTCCAAAAATACGAAGACCATGAACCATGAAACGAAGACCACCCGAGCATAGAAATAGCAAGAAAGAAAAAAAAAACAAAAAAAAACCGCACGTAAAATCTAAAAAAACGCAAACGGACAACGAAAAAGGGGGGTGCAACACGAGGACTTCCCAGGGGGTCACCCATCCTAGTACTACTCTCGCCCAAGCACGCTTAACTGCGGAGTTCTGATGGGATCCGGTGCATTAGTGCTGGTATGATCGCACCCGAAATACTATCCATGCTTATTGCTTGTATGTCTTAAAAGACGCAGAACCTCCTTTGTTTTCGTACGCGAGGCGTGGGACCCACGTGACCGATCAGCTCCGTTCCAAAAATACGAAGACCATCAACCATGAAGCGGAGGCCACCCGAGCATAGAAATAGCAAGAAAGAAAAAAAAACAAAAAAAAACCGCACGTAAAATCTAAAAAAACGCAAACGGACAACGAAAAAGGGGGGTGCAACACGAGGACTTCCCATGGGGTCACCCATCCTAGTACTACTCTCTCCCAAGCACGCTTAACTGCGGAGTTCTGATGGGATCCGGTGCATTAGTGCTGGTATGATCGCACCCGAAATACTGTCCATGCTTATTGCTTGTATGTCTTAAAAGACACAGAACCTCCTTTGTTTTCGTACGCGAGGCGTGGGACCCACGTGACCGATCGGCTCCGTTCCAAAAATACGAAGACCATGAACCATGAAACGGAGGCCACCCGAGCATAGAAATAGCAAGAAAAAAAAAACAAAAAAAAACCGCACGTAAAATCTAAAAAAACGCAAACGGACAACGAAAAAGGGGGGGTGCAACACGAGGACTTCCCAAGGGGTCACCCATCCTAGTACTACTCTCGCCCAAGCACGCTTAACTGCGGAGTTCTGATGGGATCCGGTGCATTAGTGCTGGTATGATCGCACCCGAAATACTATCCATGCTTATTGCTTTTATGTCTTAAAAGACGCAGAACCTCCTTTGTTTTCGTACGCGAGACGTGGGACCCACGTGACCGATCGGCTCCGTTCCAAAAATACGAAAACCATCAACCATGAAGCGGTGGCCACCCGAGCATAGAAATAGCAAGAAAGAAAACAAAAAAAAACCGCACGTAAAATCTAAAAAAACGCAAACGGGCAACGAAAAAAGGGGGGGGGGGGTGCAACACGAGGACTTCCCAGGGGGTCACACATCCTAGTACTACTCTCTCCCAAGCACGCTTAACTGCGGAGTTCTGATGGGATCCGGTGCATTAGTGCTGGTATGATCGCACCCGAAATACTGTCCATGCTTATTGCTTGTATGTCTTAAAAGACACAGAACCTCCTTTGTTTTCGTACGCGAGGCGTGGGACCCACGTGACCGATCGGCTCCGTTCCAAAAATACGAAGACCATGAACCATGAAACGGAGGCCACCCGAGCATAGAAATAGCAAGAAAAAAAAAACAAAAAAAAACCGCACGTAAAATCTAAAAAAACGCAAACGGACAAAGAAAAAGGGGGGGTGCAACACGAGGACTTCCCAAGGGGTCACCCATCCTAGTACTACTCTCGCCCAAGCACGCTTAACTGCGGAGTTCTGATGGGATCCGGTGCATTAGTGCTGGTATGATCGCACTCGAAATACTATCCATGCTTATTGCTTTTATGTGTTAAAAGACGCAGAACCTCCTTTGTTTTCGTACGCGAGGCGTGGGATCCACGTGACCGATGGGCTCCGTTCCAAAAATACGAAAACCATCAACCATGAAGCGGAGGCCACCCGAGCATAGAAATAGCAATAAAGAAAAAAAACAAAAAAAAAACCGCACGTAAAATCTAAAAAAACGCAAACGGACAACGAAAAAGGGGGGTGCAACACAAGGACTTCCCAAGGGGTCACCCATCCTAGTACTACTCTCGCCCAAGCACGCTTAACTGCGGAGTTCTGATGCGAGCCGGTGCATTAGTGCTGGTATGATCGCACCCGAAATACTATCCATGCTTATTGCTTGTATGTCTAAAAAGACGCAGAACCTCCTTTGTTTTCGTACGCGAGGCGTGGGACCCACGTGACCGATCGGCTCCGTTCCAAAAATACGAAGACCATGAACCATGAAACGGAGGCCACCCGAGCATAGAAATAGCAAAAAAGAAAAAAAAAACAAAAAAAAACCGCACGTAAAATCTAAAAAAACGCAAACGGACAACGAAAAAGGGGGTGCAACACGAGGACTTCCCAGGGGGTCACCCATCCTAGTACTACTCTCACCCAAGCACGCTTCACTGCGGAGTTCTGATGGGATCCGGTGCATTAGTGCTGGTATGATCACACCCGAAATACTATCCATGCTTATTGCTTTTATGTCTTAAAAGACGCAGAACCTCCTTTGTTTTCGTACGCGAGGCGTGGGACCCACGTGACCGATCGGCTCCGTTCCAAAAATACGAAAACCATCAACCATGAAGCGGAGGCCACCCGAGCATACAAATAGCAAGAAAGAAAAAAAAAACAAAAAAAAAACCGCACGTAAAATCTAAAAAAACGCAAACGGACAACGAAAAAAGGGGGGTGCAACACGAGGACTTACCAGGGGGTCACCCATCCTAGTAGTACTCTCGCCCAAGCACGCTTAACTGCGGAGTTCTGATGGGATCCGGTGCATTAGTGCTGGTATGATCGCACCCGAAATACTATCCATGCTTATTGCTTTTATGTCTTAAAAGACGCAGAACCTCCTTTGTTTTCGTACGCGAGGCGTGGAACCCACGTGACCGATCGGCTCCGTTCCAAAAATACGAAAACCATCAACCATGAAGCGGAGGCCACCCGAGCATAGAAATAGCAAGAAAGAAAAAAAAACAAAAAAAACCGCACGTAAAATCTAAAAAAACGCAAACGGATAACGAAAAAGGGGGGTGCAACACGAGGACTTCCCAGGGGGTCACCCATCCTAGTACTACTCTCGCCCAAGCACGCTTAACTACGGAGTTCTGATGGGATCCGGTGCATTAGTGCTGGTATGATCGCACCCGGAATATTATCCATGCTTATTGCTTGTATGTCTTAAAAGACGCAGAACCTCCTTTGTTTTCGTACGCGAGGCGTGGGACCCACGTGACCGATCGGCTCCGTTCCAAAAATACGAAGACCATGAACCATGAAACGAAGGCCACCCGAGCATAGAAATAGCAAGAAAGAAAAAAAAAACAAAAAAAACCGCACGTAAAATCTAAAAAAACGCAAACGGACAACGAAAAAGGGGGGTGCAACACGAGGACTTCCCAGGGGGTCACCCATCCTAGTACTACTCTCGCCCAAGCACGCTTAACTGCGGAGTTCTGATGGGATCCGGTGCATTAGTGCTGGTATGATCGCACCCGAAATACTATCCACGCTTATTGCTTTTATGTCTTAAAAGACGCAGAACCTCCTTTGTTTTCGTACGCGAGGCGTGGGACCCACGTGACCGATCAGCTCCGTTCCAAAAATACGAAGACCATCAACCATGAAGCGGAGGCCACCCGAGCATAGAAATAGCAAGAAAGAAAAAAAACAAAAAAAAACCGCACGTAAAATCTAAAAAAACGCAAACGGACAACGAAAAAGGGGGGTGCAACACGAGGACTTCCCATGGGGTTACCCATCCTAGTACTACTCTCTCCCAAGCACGCTTAACTGCGGAGTTCTGATGGGATCCGGTGCATTAGTGCTGGTATGATCGCACCCGAAATACTGTCCATGCTTATTGCTTGTATGTCTTAAAAGACACAGAACCTCCCTTGTTTTCGTACGCGAGGCGTGGGACCCACGTGACCGATCGGCTCCGTTCCAAAAATACGAAGACCATGAACCATGAAACGGAGGCCACCCGAGCATAGAAAAAGCAAGAAAAAAAAAACAAAAAAAAACCGCACGTAAAATCTAAAAAAACGCAAACGGACAACGAAAAAGGGGGGGTGCAACACGAGGACTTCCCAAGGGGTCACCCATCCTAGTACTACTCTCGCCCAAGCACGCTTAACTGCGGAGTTCTGATGGGATCCGGTGCATTAGTGCTGGTATGATCGCACCCGAAATACTATCCATGCTTATTGCTTTTATGTCTTAAAAGACGCAGAACCTCCTTTGTTTTCGTACGCGAGGCGTGGGACCCACGTGACCGATCGGCTCCGTTCCAAAAATACGAAGACCATGAACCATGAAACGAAGGCCACCCGAGCATAGAAATAGCAAGAAAGAAAAAAAAACAAAAAAAAACCGCACGTAAAATCTAAAAAAACGCAAACGGACAACGAAAAAGGGGGGTGCAACACGAGGACTTCCCAGGGGGTCACCCATCCTAGTACTACTCTCGCCCAAGCACGCTTAACTGCGGAGTTCTGATGGGATCCGGTGCATTAGTGCTGGTATGATCGCACCCGAAATACTATCCATGCTTATTGCTTGTATGTCTTAAAAGACGCAGAACCTCCTTTGTTTTCGTACGCGAGGCGTGGGACCCACGTGACCGATCAGCTCCGTTCCAAAAATACGAAGACCATCAACCATGAAGCGGAGGCCACCCGAGCATAGAAATAGCAAGAAAGAAAAAAAAAACAAAAAAAAACCGCACGTAAAATCTAAAAAAACGCAAACGGACAACGAAAAAGGGGGGTGCAACACGAGGACTTCCCATGGGGTCACCCATCCTAGTACTACTCTCTCCCAAGCACGCTTAACTGCGGAGTTCTGATGGGATCCGGTGCATTAGTGCTGCTATGATCGCACCCAAAATACTGTCCATGCTTATTGCTTGTATGTCTTAAAAGACACAGAACCTCCTTTGTTTTCGTACGCGAGGCGTGGGACCCACGTGACCGATCGGCTCCGTTCCAAAAATACGAAGACCATGAACCATGAAACGGAGGCCACCCGAGCATAGAAATAGCAAGAAAAAAAAAGAAAAAAAAACCGCACGTAAAATCTAAAAAAACGCAAACGGACAACGAAAAAGGGGGGGTGCAACACGAGGACTTCCCAAGGGGTCACCCATCCTAGTACTACTCTCGCCCAAGCACGCTTAACTGCGGAGTTCTGATGGGATCCGGTGCATTAGTGCTGGTATGATCGCACCCGAAATACTATCCATGCTTATTGCTTTTATGTCTTAAAAGACGCAGAACCTCCTTTGTTTTCGTACGCGAGACGTGGGACCCACGTGACCGATCGGCTCCGTTCCAAAAATACGAAGACCATCAACCATGAAGCGGTGGCCACCCGAGCATAGAAATAGCAAGAAAGAAAACAAAAAAAAACCGCACGTAAAATCTAAAAAAATGCAAACGGGCAACGAAAAAGGGGGGGGGGTGCAACACGAGGACTTCCCAGGGGGTCACACATCCTAGTACTACTCTCTCCCAAGCACGCTTAACTGCGGAGTTCTGATGGGATCCGGTGTATTAGTGCTGGTATGATCGCACCCGAAATACTGTCCATGCTTATTGCTTGTATGTCTTAAAAGACACAGAACCTCCTTTGTTTTCGTACGCGAGGCGTGGGACCCACGTGACCGATCGGCTCCGTTGCAAAAATACGAAGAGCATGAACCATGAAACGGAGGCCACCCGAGCATAGAAATAGCAAGAAAAAAAAACAAAAAAAAACCGCACGTAAAATCTAAAAAAACGCAAACGGACAACGAAAAAAGGGGGGTGCAACACGACTTACCAGGGGGTCACCCATCCTAGTACTACTCTCGCCCAAGCACGCTTAACTGCGGAGTTCTGATGGGATCCGGTGCATTAGTGCTGGTATGATCGCACCCGAAATACTATCCATGCTTATTGCTTTTATGTCTTAAAAGACGCAGAACCTCCTTTGTTTTCGTACGCGAGGCGTGGAACCCACGTGACCTATCGGCTCCGTTCCAAAAATACGAAAACCATCAACCATGAAGCGGAGGCCACCCGAGCATAGAAATAGCAAGAAAGAAAAAAAAACAAAAAAAAACCGCACGTAAAATCTAAAAAAACGCAAACGGACAACGAAAAAGGGGGGTGCAACACGAGGACTTCCCAGGGGGTCACCCATCCTAGTACTACTCTCGCCCAAGGACGCTTAACTGCGGAGTTCTGATGGGATCCGGTGCATTAGTGCTGGTATGATCGCACCCGAAATACTATCCATGCTTATTGCTTGTATGTCTTAAAAGACGCAGAACCTCCTTTGTTTTCGTACGCGAGGCGTGGGACCCACTTGACCGATCGGCTCCGTTCCAAAAATACGAAGACCATGAACCATGAAACGAAGGCCACCCGAGCATAGAAATAGCAAGAAAGAAAAAAAAACAAAAAAAAACCGCACGTAAAATCTAAAAAAACGCAAACGGACAACGAAAAAGGGGGGTGCAACACGAGGACTTCCCAGGGGGTCACCCATCCTAGTACTACTCTCGCCGAAGCACGCTTAACTGTGGAGTACTGATGGGATCCGGTGCATTAGTGCTGGTATGATCGCACCCGAAATACTGTCCATGCTTATTGCTTGTATGTCTTAAAAGACACAGAACCTCCTTTGTTTTCGTGCGCGAGGCGTGGGACCCACGTGACCGATCGGCTCCGTTCCAAAAATACGAAGACCATGAACCATGAAACGGAGGCCACCCGAGCATAGAAATAGCAAGAAAAAAAAACAAAAAAAAACCGCACGTAAAATCTAAAAAAACGCAAACGGACAACGAAAAAGGGGGGTGCAACACGAGGACTTCCCAGGGGGTCACCCATCCTAGTACTACTCTCGCACAAGCACGCTTAACTGCGGAGTTCTGATGGGATCCGGTGCATTAGTGCTGGTATGATCGCACCCGAAATACTATCAATGCTTATTGCTTTTATGTCTTAAAAGACGCAGAACCTCCTTTGTTTTCGTACGCGAGACGTGGGACCCACGTGACCGATCGGCTCCGTTCCAAAAATACGAAAACCATCAACCATGAAGCGGTGGCCACCCGAGCATAGAAATAGCAAGAAAGAAAACAAAAAAAAACCGCACGTAAAATCTAAAAAAACGCAAACGGGCAACGAAAAAGGGGGGGGGGGGTGCAACACGAGGACTTCCCAGGGGGTCACACATCCTAGTACTACTCTCTCCCAAGCACGCTTAACTGCGGAGTTCTGATGGGATCCGGTGCATTAGTGCTGGTATGATCGCACCCGAAATACTGTCCATGCTTATTGCTTGTATGTCTTAAAAGACACAGAACCTCCTTTGTTTTCGTACGCGAGGCGTGGGACCCACGTGACCGATCGGCTCCGTTCCAAAAATACGAAGACCATGAACCATGAAACGGAGGCCACCCGAGCATAGAAATAGCAAGAAAAAAAAACAAAAAAAAACCGCACGTAAAATCTAAAAAAACGCAAACGGACAACGAAAAAGGGGGGGTGCAACACGAGGACTTCCGAAGGGGTCACCCATCCTAGTACTACTCTCGCCCAAGCACGCTTAACTGCGGAGTTCTGATGGGATCCGGTGCATTAGTGCTGGTATGATCGCACTCGAAATACTATCCATGCTTATTGCTTTTATGTCTTAAAAGACGCAGAACCTCCTTTGTTTTCGTACGCGAGGCGTGGGATCCACGTGACCGATGGGCTCCGTTCCAAAAATACGAAAACCATCAACCATGAAGCGGAGGCCACCCGAGCATAGAAATAGCAAGAAAGAAAAAAAACAAAAAAAAAACCACACGTAAAATCTAAAAAAACGCAAACGGACAACGAAAAAGGGGGGTGCAACACAAGGACTTCCCAGGGGGTCACCCATCCTAGTACTACTCTCGCCCAAGCACGCTTAACGACGGAGTTCTGATGGGATCCGGTGCATTAGTGCTGGTATGATCGCACCCGAAATACTATCCATGCTTATTGCTTGTATGTCTTAAAAGACGCAGAACCTCCTTTGTTTTCGTACGCGAGGCGTGGGACCCACGTGACCGATCGGCTCCGTTCCAAAAATACGAAAACCATCAACCATGAAGCGGAGGCCACCCGAGCATACAAATAGCAAGAAAGAAAAAAAAAACAAAAAAAAAACCGCACGTAAAATCTAAAAAAACGCAAACGGACAACGAAAAAAGGGGGGGTGCAACACGAGGACTTACCAGGGGGTCACCCATCCTAGTAGTACTCTCGCCCAAGCACGCTTAACTGCGGAGTTCTGATGGGATCCGGTGCATTAGTGCTGGTATGATCGCACCCGAAATACTATCCATGCTTATTGCTTTTATGTCTTAAAAGACGCAGAACCTCCTTTGTTTTCGTACGCGAGGCGTGGGACCCACGTGACCGATCGGCTCCGTTCCAAAAATACGAAGACCATGAACCATGAAACGAAGGCCACCCGAGCATAGAAATAGCAAGAAAGAAAAAAAAACAAAAAAAAACCGCACGTAAAATCTAAAAAAACGCAAACGGACAACGAAAAAGAGGGGTGCAACACGAGGACTTCCCAGGGGGTCACCCATCCTAGTACTACTCTCGCCCAAGCACGCTTAACTGCGGAGTTCTGATGGGATCCGGTGCATTAGTGCTGGTATGATCGCACCCGAAATACTATCCATGCTTATTGCTTGTATGTCTTAAAAGACGAAGAACCTCCTTTGTTTTCGTACGCGAGGCGTGGGACCCACGTGACCGATAAGCTCCGTTCCAAAAATACGAAGACCATCAACCATGAAGCGGAGGCCACCCGAGCATAGAAATAGCAAGAAAGAAAAAAAAACAAAAAAAAAACCGCACGTAAAATCTAAAAAAACGCAAACGGACAACGAAAAAGGGGGGTGCAACACGAGGACTTCCCATGGGGTCACCCATCCTAGTACTACTCTCTCCCAAGCACGCTTAACTGCGGAGTTCTGATGGGATCCGGTGCATTAGTGCTGGTATGATCGCACCCGAAATACTGTCCATGCTTATTGCTTGTATGTCTTAAAAGACACAGAACCTCTCTTGTTTTCGTACGCGAGGCGTGGGACCCACGTGACCGATCGGCTCCGTTCCAAAAATACGAAGACCATGAACCATGAAACGGAGGCCACCCGAGCATAGAAATAGCAAGAAAAAAAAAACAAAAAAAAACCGCACGTAAAATCTAAAAAAACGCAAACGGACAACGAAAAAGGGGGGGTGCAACACGAGGACTTCCCAAGGGGTCACCCATCCTAGTACTACTCTCGCCCAAGCACGCTTAACTGCGGAGTTCTGATGGGATCCGGTGCATTAGTGCTGGTATGATCGCACCCGAAATTCTATCCATGCTTATTGCTTTTATGTCTTAAAAGACGCAGAACCTCCTTTGTTTTCGTACGCGAGGCGTGGGACCCACGTGACCGATCGGCTCCGTTCCAAAAATACGAAGACCATGAACCATGAAACGAAGGCCACCCGAACATAGAAATAGCAAGAAAGAAAAAAAAACAAAAAAAAACCGCACGTAAAATCTAAAAAAACGCAAACGGACAACGAAAAAGGGGGGTGCAACACGAGGACTTCCCAGGGGGTCACCCATCCTAGTACTACTCTCGCCCAAGGACGCTTAACTGCGGAGTTCTGATGGGATCCGGTGCATTAGTGCTGGTATGATCGCACCCGAAATACTATCCATGCTTATTGCTTGTATGTCTTAAAAGACGCAGAACCTCCTTTGTTTTCGTACGTGAGGCGTGGGACCCACGTGACCGATCGGCTCCGTTCCAAAAATACGAAGACCATGAACCATGAAACGAAGGCCACCCGAGCATAGAAATAGCAAGAAAGAAAAAAAAAACAAAAAAAAACCGCACGTAAAATCTAAAAAAACGCAAACGGACAACGAAAAAAGGGGGTGCAACACGAGGACTTCCCAGGGGGTCACCCATCCTAGTACTACTCTCGCCCAAGCACGCTTAACTGCGGAGTACTGATGGGATCCGGTGCATTAGTGCTGGTATGATCGCACCCGAAATATTGTCCATGCTTATTGCTTGTATGTCTTAAAAGACACAGAACCTTCTTTGTTTTCGTACGCGAGGCGTGGGACCCACGTGACCGATCGGCTCCGTTCCAAAAATACGAAGACCATGAACCATGAAACGGAGGCCACCCGAGCATAGAAATAGCAAGAAAAAAAAACAAAAAAAAACCGCACGTAAAATCTAAAAAAACGCAAACGGACAACGAAAAAGGGGGGTGCAACACGAGGACTTCCCAGGGGGTCACCCATCCTAGTACTACTCTCGCACAAGCACGCTTAACTGCGGAGTTCTGATGGGATCCGGTGCATTAGTGCTGGTATGATCGCACCCGAAATACTATCCATGCTTATTGCTTTTATGTCTTAAAAGACGCAGAACCTCCTTTGTTTTCGTACGCGAGACGTGGGACCCACGTGACCGATCGGCTCCGTTCCAAAAATACGAAAACCATCAACCATGAAGCGGTGGCCACCCGAGCATAGAAATAGCAAGAAAGAAAACAAAAAAAACCGCACGTAAAATCTAAAAAAACGCAAACGGGCAACGAAAAAAGGGGGGGGGGTGCAACACGAGGACTTCCCAGGGGGTCACACATCCTAGTACTACTCTCTCCCAAGCACGCTTAACTGCGGAGTTCTGATGGGATCTGGTGCATTAGTGCTGGTATGATCGCACCCGAAATACTGTCCATGCTTATTGCTTGTATGTCTTAAAAGACACAGAACCTCCCTTGTTTTCGTACGCGAGGCGTGGGACCCACGTGACCGATCGGCTCCGTTCCAAAAATACGAAGACCATGAACCATGAAACGGAGGCCACCCGAGCATAGAAATAGCAAGAAAAAAAAAACAAAAAAAAACCGCACGTAAAATCTAAAAAAACGCAAACGGACAACGAAAAAGGGGGGGTGCAACACGAGGACTTCCGAAGGGGTCACCCATCCTAGTACTACTCTCGCCCAAGCACGCTTAACTGCGGAGTTCTGATGGGATCCGGTGCATTAGTGCTGGTATGATCGCACTCGAAATACTATCCATGCTTATTGCTTTTATGTCTTAAAAGACGCAGAACCTCCTTTGTTTTCGTACGCGAGGCGTGGGATCCACGTGACCGATGGGCTCCGTTCCAAAAATACGAAAACCATCAACCATGAAGCGGAGGCCACCCGAGCATAGAAATAGCAAGAAAGAAAAAAAACAAAAAAAAACCGCACGTAAAATCTAAAAAAACGCAAACGGACAACGAAAAAGGGGGGTGCAACACAAGGACTTCCCAGGGGGTCACCCATCCTAGTACTACTCTCGCCCAAGCACGCTTAACGACGGAGTTCTGATGGGATCCGGTGCATTAGTGCTGGTATGATCGCACCCGAAATACTATCCATGCTTATTGCTTGTATGTCTTAAAAGACGCAGAACCTCCTTTGTTTTCGTACGCGAGGCGTGGGACCCACGTGACCGATCGGCTCCGTTCCAAAAATACGAAAACCATCAACCATGAAGCGGAGGCCACCCGAGCATACAAATAGCAAGAAAGAAAAAAAAACAAAAAAAAAACCGCACGTAAAATCTAAAAAAACGCAAACGGACAACGAAAAAAGGGGGGGTGCAACACGAGGACTTACCAGGGGGTCACCCATCCTAGTAGTACTCTCGCCCAAGCACGCTTAACTGCGGAGTTCTGATGGGATCCGGTGCATTAGTGCTGGTATGATCGCACCCGAAATACTATCCATGCTTATTGCTTTTATGTCTTAAAAGACGCAGAACCTCCTTTGTTTTCGTACGCGAGGCGTGGAACCCACGTGACCGATCGGCTCCGTTCCAAAAATACGAAAACCATCAACCATGAAGCGGAGGCCACCCGAGCATAGAAATAGCAAGAAAGAAAAAAAAACAAAAAAAACCGCACGTAAAATCTAAAAAAACGCAAACGGACAACGAAAAAGGGGGGTGCAACACGAGGACTTCCCAGGGGGTCACCCATCCTAGTACTACTCTCGCCCAAGCACGCTTAACTACGGAGTTCTGATGGGATCCGGTGCATTAGTGCTGGTATGATCGCACCCGAAATACTATCCATGCTTATTGCTTGTATGTCTTAAAAGACGCAGAACCTCCTTTGTTTTCGTACGCGAGGCGTGGGACCCACGTGACCGATCGGCTCCGTTCCAAAAATACGAAGACCATGAACCATGAAACGAAGGCCACCCGAGCATAGAAATAGCAAGAAAGAAAAAAAAACAAAAAAAAACCGCACGTAAAATCTAAAAAAACGCAAACGGACAACGAAAAAGGGGGGAGTAACACGAGGACTTCCCAGGGGGTCACCCATCCTAGTACTACTCTCGCCCAAGCACGCTTAACTGCAGAGTTCTGATGGGATCCGGTGCATTAGTGCTGGTATGATCGCACCCGAAATACTATCCATGCTTATTGCTTGTATGTCTTAAAAGACGCAGAACCTCCTTTGTTTTCGTACGCGAGGCGTGGGACCCACGTGACCGATCAGCTCCGTTCCAAAAATACGAAGACCATCAACCATGAAGCGGAGGCCACCCGAGCATAGAAATAGCAAGAAAGAAAAAAAAACAAAAAAAAAAACGCACGTAAAATCTAAAAAACGCAAACGGACAACGAAAAAGGGGGGTGCAACACGAGGACTTCCCATGGGGTCACCCATCCTAGTACTACTCTCTCCCAAGCACGCTTAACTGCGGAGTTCTGATGGGATCCGGTGCATTAGTGCTGGTATGATCGCACCCGAAATACTGTCCATGCTTATTGCTTGTAAGTCTTAAAAGACACAGAACCTCCCTTGTTTTCGTACGCGAGGCGTGGGACCCACGTGACCGATCGGCTCCGTTCCAAAAATACGAAGACCATGAACCATGAAACGGAGGCCACCCGAGCATAGAAATAGCAAGAAAAAAAAAACAAAAAAAAACCGCACGTAAAATCTAAAAAAACGCAAACGGACAACGAAAAAGGGGGGGTGCAACACGAGGACTTCCCAAGGGGTCACCCATCCTAGTACTACTCTCGCCCAAGCACGCTTAACTGCGGAGTTCTGATGGGATCCGGTGCATTAGTGCTGGTATGATCGCACCCGAAATACTATCCATGCTTATTGCTTTTATGTCTTAAAAGACGCAGAACCTCCTTTGTTTTCGTACGCGAGGCGTGGGACCCACGTGACCGATCGGCTCCGTTCCAAAAATACGAAGACCATGAACCATGAAACGAAGGCCACCCGAGCATAGAAATAGCAAGAAAGAAAAAAAAACAAAAAAAAACCGCACGTAAAATCTAAAAAAACGCAAACGGACAACGAAAAAGGGGGGTGCAACACGAGGACTTCCCAGGGGGTCACCCATCCTAGTACTACTCTCGCCCAAGGACGCTTAACTGCGGAGTTCTGATGTGATCCGGTGCATTAGTGCTGGTATGATCGCACCCGAAATACTATCCATGCTTATTGCTTGTATGTCTTAAAAGACGCAGAACCTCCTTTGTTTTCGTACGCGAGGCGTGGGACCCACGTGACCGATCGGCTCCGTTCCAAAAATACGAAGACCATGAACCATGAAACGAAGGCCACCCGAGCATAGAAATAGCAAGAAAGAAAAAAAAAACAAAAAAAAACCGCACGTAAAATCTAAAAAAACGCAAACGGACAACGAAAAAGGGGGGTGCAACACGAGGACTTCCCAGGGGGTCACCCATCCTAGTACTACTCTCGCCCAAGCACGCTTAACTGCGGAGTACTGATGGGATCCGGTGCATTAGTGCTGGTATGATCGCACCCGAAATACTGTCCATGCTTATTGCTTGTATGTCTTAAAAGACACAGAACCTCCTTTGTTTTCGTACGCGAGGCGTGGGACCCACGTGACCGATCGGCTCCGTTCCAAAAATACGAAGACCATTAACCATGAAACGGAGGCCACCCGAGCATAGAAATAGCAAGAAAAAAAAAACAAAAAAAAACCGCACGTAAAATCTAAAAATACGCAAACGGACAACGAAAAAGGGGGGTGCAACACGAGGACTTCCCAGGGGGTCACCCATCCTAGTACTACTCTCGCACAAGCACGCTTAACTGCGGAGTTCTGATGGGATCCGGTGCATTAGTGCTGGTATGATCGCACCCGAAATACTATCCATGCTTATTGCTTTTATGTCTTAAAAGACGCAGAACCTCCTTTGTTTTCGTACGCGAGACGTGGGACCCACGTGACCGATCGGCTCCGTTCCAAAAATACGAAAACCATCAACCATGAAGCGGTGGCCACCCGAGCATAGAAATAGCAAGAAAGAAAACAAAAAAAAACCGCACGTAAAATCTAAAAAAACGCAAACGGGCAACGAAAAACGGGGGGGGGGGGGGGGGGGGTTGCAACACGAGGACTTCCCAGGGGGTCACACATCCTAGTACTACTCTCTCCCAAGCACGCTTAACTGCGGAGTTCTGATGGGATCCGGTGCATTAGTGCTGGTATGATCGCACCCGAAATACTGTCCATGCTTATTGCTTGTATGTCTTAAAAGACACAGAACCTCCTTTGTTTTCGTACGCGAGGCGTGGGACCCACGTGACCGATCGGCTCCGTTCCAAAAATACGAAGACCATGAACCATGAAACGGAGGCCACCCGAGCATAGAAATAGCAAGAAATAAAAAACAAAAAAAAACCGCACGTAAAATCTAAAAAAACGCAAACGGACAACGAAAAAGGGGGGGTGCAACACGAGGACTTCCGAAGGGGTCACCCATCCTAGTACTACTCTCGCCCAAGCACGCTTAACTGCGGAGTTCTGATGGGATCCGGTGCATTAGTGCTGGTATGATCGCACTCGAAATACTATCCATGCTTATTGCTTTTATGTCTTAAAAGACGCAGAACCTCCTTTGTTTTCGTACGCGAGGCGTGGGATCCACGTGACCGATGGGCTCCGTTCCAAAAATACGAAAACCATCAACCATGAAGCGGAGGCCACCCGAGCATAGAAATAGCAAGAAAGAAAAAAAACAAAAAAAAAAACCGCACGTAAAATCTAAAAAAACGCAAACGGACAACGAAAAAGGGGGGTGCAACACAAGGACTTCCCAGGGGGTCACCCATCCTAGTGCTACTCTCGCCCAAGCACGCTTAACTACGGAGTTCTGATGGGATCCGGTGCATTAGTGCTGGTATGATCGCACCCGATATACTATCCATGCTTATTGCTTGTATGTCTTAAAAGACGCAGAACCTCCTTTGTTTTCGTACGCGAGGCGTGGGACCCACGTGACCGATCGGCTCCGTTCCAAAAATACGAAAACCATCAACCATGAAGCGGAGGCCACCCGAGCATACAAATAGCAAGAAAGAAAAAAAAACAAAAAAAAAACCGCACGTAAAATCTAAAAAAACGCAAACGGACAACAAAAAAAGGGGGGGTGCAACACGAGGACTTACCAGGGGGTCACCCATCCTAGTAGTACTCTCGCCCAAGCACGCTTAACTGCGGAGTTCTGATGGGATCCGGTGCATTAGTGCTGGTATGATCGCACCCGAAATACTATCCATGCTTATTGCTTTTATGTCTTAAAAGACGCAGAACCTCCTTTGTTTTCGTACGCGAGGCGTGGAACCCACGTGACCGATCGGCTCCATTCCAAAAATACGAAAACCATCAACCATGAAGCGGAGGCCACCCGAGCATAGAAATAGCAAGAAAGAAAAAAAAACAAAAAAAACCGCACGTAAAATCTAAAAAAACGCAAACGGACAACGAAAAAGGGGGGTGCAACACGAGGACTTCCCAGGGGGTCACCCATCCTAGTACTACTCTCGCCCAAGCACGCTTAACTACGGAGTTCTGATGGGATCCGGTGCATTAGTGCTGGTATGATCGCACCCGAAATACTATCCATGCTTATTGCTTGTATGTCTTAAAAGACGCAGAACCTCCTTTGTTTTCGTACGCGAGGCGTGGGACCCACGTGACCGATCGGCTCCGTTCCAAAAATACGAAGACCATGAACCATGAAACGAAGGCCACCCGAGCATAGAAATAGCAAGAAAGAAAAAAAAAACAAAAAAAAACCGCACGTAAAATCTAAAAAAACGCAAACGGACAACGAAAAAAGGGGGTGCAACACGAGGACTTCCCAGGGGGTCACCCATCCTAGTACTACTCTCGCCCAAGCACGCTTAACTGCGGAGTACTGATGGGATCCGGTGCATTAGTGCTGGTATGATCGCACCCGAAATACTGTCCATGCTTATTGCTTGTATGTCTTAAAAGACACAGAACCTTCTTTGTTTTCGTACGCGAGGCGTGGGACCCACGTGACCGATCGGCTCCGTTCCAAAAATACGAAGACCATGAACCATGAAACGGAGGCCACCCGAGCATAGAAATAGCAAGAAAAAAAAAACAAAAAAAAACCGCACGTAAAATCTAAAAAAACGCAAACGGACAACGAAAAAGGGGGGTGCAACACGAGGACTTCCCAGGGGGTCACCCATCCTAGTACTACTCTCGCACAAGCACGCTTAACTGCGGAGTTCTGATGGGATCCGGTGCATTAGTGCTGGTATGATCGCACCCGAAATACTATCCATGCTTATTGCTTTTATGTCTTAAAAGACGCAGAACCTCCTTTGTTTTCGTACGCGAGACGTGGGACCCACGTGACCGATCGGCTCCGTTCCAAAAATACGAAAACCATCAACCATGAAGCGGTGGCCACCCGAGCATAGAAATAGCAAGAAAGAAAACAAAAAAAACCGCACGTAAAATCTAAAAAAACGCAAACGGGCAACGAAAAAAGGGGGGGGGGGGTGCAACACGAGGACTTCCCAGGGGGTCACACATCCTAGTACTACTCTCTCCCAAGCACGCTTAACTGCGGAGTTCTGATGGGATCCGGTGCATTAGTGCTGGTATGATCGCACCCGAAATACTGTCCATGCTTATTGCTTGTATGTCTTAAAAGACACAGAACCTCCCTTGTTTTCGTACGCGAGGCGTGGGACCCACGTGACCGATCGGCTCCGTTCCAAAAATACGAAGACCATGAACCATGAAACGGAGGCCACCCGAGCATAGAAATAGCAAGAAAAAAAAAACAAAAAAAAACCGCACGTAAAATCTAAAAAAACGCAAACGGACAACGAAAAAGGGGGGGTGCAACACGAGGACTTCCCAAGGGGTCACCCATCCTAGTACTACTCTCGCCCAAGCACGCTTAACTGCGGAGTTCTGATGGGATCCGGTGCATTAGTGCTGGTATGATCGCACTCGAAATACTATCCATGCTTATTGCTTTTATGTCTTAAAAGACGCAGAACCTCCTTTGTTTTCGTACGCGAGGCGTGGGATCCACGTGACCGATGGGCTCCGTTCCAAAAATACGAAAACCATAACCATGAAGCGGAGGCCACCCGAGCATAGAAATAGCAAGAAAGAAAAAAAAACAAAAAAAAAACCGCACGTAAAATCTAAAAAAACGCAAACGGACAACGAAAAAGGGGGGTGCAACACAAGGACTTCCCAGGGGGTCACCCATCCTAGTACTACTCTCGCCCAAGCACGCTTAACGACGGAGTTCTGATGGGATCCGGTGCATTAGTGCTGGTATGATCGCACCCGAAATACTATCCATGCTTATTGCTTGTATGTCTTAAAAGACGCAGAACCTCCTTTGTTTTCGTACGCGAGGCGTGGGACCCACGTGACCGATCGGCTCCGTTCCAAAAATACGAAAACCATCAACCATGAAGCGGAGGCCACCCGAGCATACAAATAGCAAGAAAGAAAAAAAAACAAAAAAAAAACCGCACGTAAAATCTAAAAAAACGCAAACGGACAACGAAAAAAGGGGGGGTGCAACACGAGGACTTACCAGGGGGTCACCCATCCTAGTAGTACTCTCGCCCAAGCACGCTTAACTGCGGAGTTCTGATGGGATCCGGTGCATTAGTGCTGGTATGATCGCACCCGAAATACTATCCATGCTTATTGCTTTTATGTCTTAAAAGACGCAGAACCTCCTTTGTTTTCGTACGCGAGGCGTGGAACCCACGTGACCGATCGGCTCCGTTCCAAAAATACGAAAACCATCAACCATGAAGCGGAGGCCACCCGAGCATAGAAATAGCAAGAAAGAAAAAAAAAAACAAAAAAAACCGCACGTAAAATCTAAAAAAACGCAAACGGACAACGAAAAAGGGGGGTGCAACACGAGGACTTCCCAGGGGGTCACCCATCCTAGTACTACTCTCGCCCAAGCACGCTTAACTACGGAGTTCTGATGGGATCCGGTGCATTAGTGCTGGTATGATCGCACCCGAAATACTATCCATGCTTATTGCTTGTATGTCTTAAAAGACGCAGAACCTCCTTTGTTTTCGTACGCGAGGCGTGGGACCCACGTGACCGATCGGCTCCGTTCCAAAAATACGAAGACCATGAACCATGAAACGAAGGCCACCCGAGCATAGAAATAGCAAGAAAGAAAAAAAAAACAAAAAAAACCGCACGTAAAATCTAAAAAAACGCAAACGGACAACGAAAAAGGGGGGAGCAACACGAGGACTTCCCAGGGGGTCACCCATCCTAGTACTACTCTCGCCCAAGCACGCTTAACTGCGGAGTTCTGATGGGATCCGGTGCATTAGTGCTGGTATGATCGCACCCGAAATACTATCCATGCTTATTGCTTGTATGTCTTAAAAGACGCAGAACCTCCTTTGTTTTCGTACGCGAGGCGTGGGACCCACGTGACCGATCAGCTCCGTTCCAAAAATACGAAGACCATCAACCATGAAGCGGAGGCCACCCGAGCATAGAAATAGCAAGAAAGAAAAAAAAACAAAAAAAAAAACGCACGTAAAATCTAAAAAAACGCAAACGGACAACGAAAAAGGGGGGTGCAACACGAGGACTTCCCATGGGGTCACCCATCCTAGTACTACTCTCTCCCAAGCACGCTTAACTGCGGAGTTCTGATGGGATCCGGTGCATTAGTGCTGGTATGATCGCACCCGAAATACTGTCCATGCTTATTGCTTGTATGTCTTAAAAGACACAGAACCTCCCTTGTTTTCGTACGCGAGGCGTGGGACCCACGTGACCGATCGGCTCCGTTCCAAAAATACGAAGACCATGAACCATGAAACGGAGGCCACCCGAGCATAGAAATAGCAAGAAAAAAAAAACAAAAAAAAACCGCACGTAAAATCTAAAAAAACGCAAACGGACAACGAAAAAGGGGGGGTGCAACACGAGGACTTCCCAAGGGGTCACCCATCCTAGTACTACTCTCGCCCAAGCACGCTTAACTGCGGAGTTCTGATGGGATCCGGTGCATTAGTGCTGGTATGATCGCACCCGAAATACTATCCATGCTTATTGCTTTTATGTCTTAAAAGACGCAGAACCTCCTTTGTTTTCGTACGCGAGGCGTGGGACCCACGTGACCGATCGGCTCCGTTCCAAAAATACGAAGACCATGAACCATGAAACGAAGGCCACCCGAGCATAGAAATAGCAAGAAAGAAAAAAAAACGAAAAAAAACCGCACGTAAAATCTAAAAAAACGCAAACGGACAACGAAAAAGGGGGGTGCAACACGAGGACTTCCCAGGGGGTCACCCATCCTAGTACTACTCTCGCCCAAGGACGCTTAACTGCGGAGTTCTGATGTGATCCGGTGCATTAGTGCTGGTATGATCGCACCCGAAATACTATCCATGCTTATTGCTTGTATGTCTTAAAAGACGCAGAACCTCCTTTGTTTTCGTACGCGAGGCGTGGGACCCACGTGACCGATCGGCTCCGTTCCAAAAATACGAAGACCATGAACCATGAAACGAAGGCCACCCGAGCATAGAAATAGCAAGAAAGAAAAAAAAAACAAAAAAAAACCGCACGTAAAATCTAAAAAAACGCAAACGGACAACGAAAAAGGGGGGTGCAACACGAGGACTTCCCAGGGGGTCACCCATCCTAGTACTACTCTCGCCCAAGCACGCTTAACTGCGGAGTACTGATGGGATCCGGTGCATTAGTGCTGGTATGATCGCACCCGAAATACTGTCCATGCTTATTGCTTGTATGTCTTAAAAGACACAGAACCTCCTTTGTTTTCGTACGCGAGGCGTGGGACCCACGTGACCGATCGGCTCCGTTCCAAAAATACGAAGACCATGAACCATGAAACGGAGGCCACCCGAGCATAGAAATAGCAAGAAAAAAAAAACAAAAAAAAACCGCACGTAAAATCTAAAAAAACGCAAACGGACAACGAAAAAGGGGGGTGCAACACGAGGACTTCCCAGGGGGTCACCCATCCTAGTACTACTCTCGCACAAGCACGCTTAACTGCGGAGTTCTGATGGGATCCGGTGCATTAGTGCTGGAATGATCGCACCCGAAATACTATCCATGCTTATTGCTTTTATGTCTTAAAAGACGCAGAACCTCCTTTGTTTTCGTACGCGAGACGTGGGACCCACGTGACCGATCGGCTCTGTTCCAAAAATACGAAAACCATCAACCATGAAGCGGTGGCCACCCGAGCATAGAAATAGCAAGAAAGAAAACAAAAAAAAACCGCACGTAAAATCTAAAAAAACGCAAACGGGCAACGAAAAAGGGGGGGGGGGGTTGCAACACGAGGACTTCCCAGGGGGTAACACATCCTAGTACTACTCTCTCCCAAGCACGCTTAACTGCGGAGTTCTGATGGGATCCGGTGCATTAGTGCTGGTATGATCGCACCCGAAATACTGTCCATGCTTATTGCTTGTATGTCTTAAAAGACACAGAACCTCCTTTGTTTTCGTACGCGAGGCGTGGGACCCACGTGACCGATCGGCTCCGTTCCAAAAATACGAAGACCATGAACCATGAAACGGAGGCCACCCGAGCATAGAAATAGCAAGAAATAAAAAACAAAAAAAAACCGCACGTAAAATCTAAAAAAACGCAAACGGACAACGAAAAAGGGGGGGTGCAACACGAGGACTTCCGAAGGGGTCACCCATCCTAGTACTACTCTCGCCCAAGCACGCTTAACTGCGGAGTTCTGATGGGATCCGGTGCATTAGTGCTGGTATGATCGCACTCGAAATACTATCCATGCTTATTGCTTTTATGTCTTAAAAGACGCAGAACCTCCTTTGTTTTCGTACGCGAGGCGTGGGATCCACGTGACCGATGGGCTCCGTTCCAAAAATACGAAAACCATCAACCATGAAGCGGAGGCCACCCGAGCATAGAAATAGCAAGAAAGAAAAAAAACAAAAAAAAACCGCACGTAAAATCTAAAAAAACGCAAACGGACAACGAAAAAGGGGGGTGCAACACAAGGACTTCCCAGGGGGTCACCCATCCTAGTACTACTCTCGCCCAAGCACGCTTAACTACGGAGTTCTGATGGGATCCGGTGCATTAGTGCTGGTATGATCGCACCCGATATACTATCCATGCTTATTGCTTGTATGTCTTAAAAGACGCAGAACCTCCTTTGTTTTCGTACGCGAGGCGTGGGACCCACGTGACCGATCGGCTCCGTTCCAAAAATACGAAAACCATCAACCATGAAGCGGAGGCCACCCGAGCATACAAATAGCAAGAAAGAAAAAAAAACAAAAAAAAAACCGCACGTAAAATCTAAAAAAACGCAAACGGACAACGAAAAAAGGGGGGGTGCAACACGAGGACTTACCAGGGGGTCACCCATCCTAGTAGTACTCTCGCCCAAGCACGCTTAACTGCGGAGTTCTGATGGGATCCGGTGCATTAGTGCTGGTATGATCGCACCCGAAATACTATCCATGCTTATTGCTTTTATGTCTTAAAAGACGCAGAACCTCCTTTGTTTTCGTACGCGAGGCGTGGAACCCACGTGACCGATCGGCTCCATTCCAAAAATACGAAAACCATCAACCATGAAGCGGAGGCCACCCGAGCATAGAAATAGCAAGAAAGAAAAAAAAACAAAAAAAACCGCACGTAAAATCTAAAAAAACGCAAACGGACAACGAAAAAGGGGGGTGCAACACGAGGACTTCCCAGGGGGTCACCCATCCTAGTACTACTCTCGCCCAAGCACGCTTAACTACGGAGTTCTGATGGGATCCGGTGCATTAGTGCTGATATGATCGCACCCGAAATACTATCCATGCTTATTGCTTGTATGTCTTAAAAGACGCAGAACCTCCTTTGTTTTCGTACGCGAGGCGTGGGACCCACGTGACCGATCGGCTCCGTTCCAAAAATACGAAGACCATGAACCATGAAACGAAGGCCACCCGAGCATAGAAATAGCAAGAAAGAAAAAAAAAACAAAAAAAAACCGCACGTAAAATCTAAAAAAACGCAAACGGACAACGAAAAAGGGGGGGTGCAACACGAGGACTTCCCAAGGGGTCACCCATCCTAGTACTACTCTCGCCCAAGCACGCTTAACTGCGGAGTTCTGATGGGATCCGGTGCATTAGTGCTGGTATGATCGCACCCGAAATACTATCCATGCTTATTGCTTTTATGTCTTAAAAGACGCAGAACCTCCTTTGTTTTTGTACGCGAGGCGTGGGACCCACGTGACCGATCGGCTCCGTTCCAAAAATACGAAGACCATGAACCATGAAACGAAGGCCACCCGAGCATAGAAATAGCAAGAAAGAAAAAAAAACAAAAAAAAACCGCACGTAAAATCTAAAAAAACGCAAACGGACAACGAAAAAGGGGGGTGCAACACGAGGACTTCCCAGGGGGTCACCCATCCTAGTACTACTCTCGCCCAAGGACGCTTAACTGCGGAGTTCTGATGGGATCCGGTGCATTAGTGCTGGTATGATCGCACCCGAAATACTATCCATGCTTATTGCTTGTATGTCTTAAAAGACGCAGAACCTCCTTTGTTTTCGTACGCGAGGCGTGGGACCCACGTGACCGATCGGCTCCGTTCCAAAAATACGAAGACCATGAACCATGAAACGAAGGCCACCCGAGCATAGAAATAGCAAGAAAGAAAAAAAAAACAAAAAAAAACCGCACGTAAAATCTAAAAAAACGCAAACGGACAACGAAAAAGGGGGGTGCAACACGAGGACTTCCCAGGGGGTCACCCATCCTAGTACTACTCTCGCCCAAGCACGCTTAACTGCGGAGTACTGATGGGATCCGGTGCATTAGTGCTGGTATGATCGCACCCGAAATACTGTCCATGCTTATTGCTTGTATGTCTTAAAAGACACAGAACCTCCTTTGTTTTCGTACGCGAGGCGTGGGACCCACGTGACCGATCGGCTCCGTTCCAAAAATACGAAGACCATGAACCATGAAACGGAGGCCACCCGAGCATAGAAATAGCAAGAAAAAAAAAACAAAAAAAAACCGCAAGTAAAATCTAAAAAAACGCAAACGGACAACGAAAAAGGGGGGTGCAACACGAGGACTTCCCAGGGGGTCACCCATCCTAGTACTACTCTCGCACAAGCACGCTTAACTGCGGAGTTCTGATGGGATGCGGTGCATTAGTGCTGGTATGATCGCACCCGAAATACTATCCATGCTTATTGCTTTTATGTCTTAAAAGACGCAGAACCTCCTTTGTTTTCGTACGCGAGACGTGGGACCCACGTGACCGATCGGCTCCGTTCCAAAAATACGAAAACCATCAACCATGAAGCGGTGGCCACCCGAGCATAGAAATAGCAAGAAAGAAAACAAAAAAAAACCGCACGTAAAATCTAAAAAAACGCAAACGGGCAACGAAAAAGGGGGGGGGGGGTTGCAACACGAGGACTTCCCAGGGGGTCACACATCCTAGTACTACTCTCTCCCAAGCACGCTTAACTGCGGAGTTCTGATGGGATCCGGTGCATTAGTGCTGGTATGATCGCACCCGAAATACTGTCCATGCTTATTGCTTGTATGTCTTAAAAGACACAGAACCTCCTTTGTTTTCGTACGCGAGGCGTGGGACCCACGTGACCGATCGGCTCCGTTCCAAAAATACGAAGACCATGAACCATGAAACGGAGGCCACCCGAGCATAGAAATAGCAAGAAATAAAAAACAAAAAAAAACCGCACGTAAAATCTAAAAAAACGCAAACGGACAACGAAAAAGGGGGGGTGCAACACGAGGACTTCCGAAGGGGTCACCCATCCTAGTACTACTCTCGCCCAAGCACGCTTAACTGCGGAGTTCTGATGGGATCCGGTGCATTAGTGCTGGTATGATCGCACTCGAAATACTATCCATGCTTATTGCTTTTATGTCTTAAAAGACGCAGAACCTCCTTTGTTTTCGTACGCGAGGCGTGGGATCCACGTGACCGATGGGCTCCGTTCCAAAAATACGAAAACCATCAACCATGAAGCGGAGGCCACCCGAGCATAGAAATAGCAAGAAAGAAAAAAAACAAAAAAAAAAACGCACGTAAAATCTAAAAAAACGCAAACGGACAACGAAAAAGGGGGGTGCAACACAAGGACTTCCCAGGGGGTCACCCATCCTAGTACTACTCTCGCCCAAGCACGCTTAACTACGGAGTTCTGATGGGATCCGGTGCATTAGTGCTGGTATGATCGCACCCGAAATACTATCCATGCTTATTGCTTGTATGTCTTAAAAGACGCAGAACCTCCTTTGTTTTCGTACGCGAGGCGTGGGACCCACGTGACCGATCGGCTCCGTTCCAAAAATACGAAAACCATCAACCATGAAGCGGAGGCCACCCGAGCATACAAATAGCAAGAAAGAAAAAAAAAACAAAAAAAAAACCGCACGTAAAATCTAAAAAAACGCAAACGGACAACGAAAAAAGGGGGGTGCAACACGAGGACTTACCAGGGGGTCACCCATCCTAGTAGTACTCTCGCCCAAGCACGCTTAACTGCGGAGTTCTGATGGGATCCGGTGCATTAGTGCTGGTATGATCGCACCCGAAATACTATCCATGCTTATTGCTTTTATGTCTTAAAAGACGCAGAACCTCCTTTGTTTTCGTACGCGAGGCGTGGAACCCACGTGACCGATCGGCTCCGTTCCAAAAATACGAAAACCATCAACCATGAAGCGGAGGCCACCCGAGCATAGAAATAGCAAGAAAGAAAAAAAAACAAAAAAAACCGCACGCAAAATCTAAAAAAACGCAAACGGACAACGAAAAAGGGGGGTGCAACACGAGGACTTCCCAGGGGGTCACCCATCCTAGTACTACTCTCGCACAAGCACGCTTAACTACGGAGTTCTGATGGGATCCGGTGCATTAGTGCTGGTATGATCGCACCCGAAATACTATCCATGCTTATTGCTTGTATGTCTTAAAAGACGCAGAACCTCCTTTGTTTTCGTACGCGAGGCGTGGGACCCACGTGACCGATCAGCTCCGTTCCAAAAATACGAAGACCATCAACCATGAAGCGGAGGCCACCCGAGCATAGAAATAGCAAGAAAGAAAAAAAAACAAAAAAAAACCGCACGTAAAATCTAAAAAAACGCAAACGGACAACGAAAAAGGGGGGTGTAACACGAGGACTTCCCATGGGGTCACCCATCCTAGTACTACTCTCTCCTAAGCACGCTTAACTGCGGAGTTCTGATGGGATCCGGTGCATTAGTGCTGGTATGATCGCACCCGAAATATTGTCCATGCTTATTGCTTGTATGTCTTAAAAGACACAGAACCTCCTTTGTTTTCGTACGCGAGGCGTGGGACCCACGTGACCGATCGGCTCCGTTCCAAAAATACGAAGACCATGAACCATGAAACGGAGGCCACCCGAGCATAGAAACAGCAAGAAAAAAAAAACAAAAAAAAACCGCATGTAAAATCTAAAAAAACGCAAACGGACAACGAAAAAGGGGGGGTGCAACACGAGGACTTCCCAAGGGGTCACCCATCCTAGTACTACTCTCGCCCAAGCACGCTTAACTGCGGAGTTCTGATGGGATCCGGTGCATTAGTGTTGGTCTGATCGCACCCGAAATACTATCCATGCTTATTGCTTTTATGTCTTAAAAGACGCAGAACCTCCTTTGTTTTCGTACGCGAGACGTGGGACCCACGTGACCGATCAGCTCCGTTCCAAAAATACGAAAACCATCAACCATGAAGCGGTGGCCACCCGAGCATAGAAATAGCAAGAAAGAAAACAAAAAAAAACCGCACGTAAAATCTAAAAAAACGCAAACGGGCAACGAAAAAGGGGGGGGGGGGTTGCAACACGAGGACTTCCCAGGGGGTCACACATCCTAGTACTACTCTCTCCCAAGCACGCTTAACTGCGGAGTTCTGATGGGATCCGGTGCATTAGTGCTGGTATGATCGCACCCGAAATACTGTCCATGCTTATTGCTTGTATGTCTTAAAAGACACAGAACCTCCTTTGTTTTCGTACGCGAGGCGTGGGACCCACGTGACCGATCGGCTCCGTTCCAAAAATACGAAGACCATGAACCATGAAACGGAGGCCACCCGAGCATAGAAATAGCAAGAAAAAAAAAAAAACCGCACTTAAAATCTAAAAAAACGCAAACGGACAACGAAAAAGGGGGGGTGCAACACGAGGACTTCCCAAGGGGTCACCCATCCTAGTACTACTCTCGCCCAAGCACGCTTAACTGCGGAGTTCTGATGGGATCCGGTGCATTAGTGCTGGTATGATCGCACTCGAAAACTATCCATGCTTATTGCTTTTATGTCTTAAAAGACGCAGAACCTCCTTTGTTTTCGTACGCGAGGCGTGGGATCCACGTGACCGATGGGCTCCGTTCCAAAAATACGAAAACCATCAACCATGAAGCGGAGGCCACCCGAGCATAGAAATAGCAAGAAAGAAAAAAAACAAAAAAAAAAACCGCACGTAAAATCTAAAAAAACGCAAACGGACAACGAAAAAGGGGGGTGCAACACAAGGACTTCCCAAGGGGTCACCCATCCTAGTACTACTCTCGCCCAAGCACGCTTAACTACGGAGTTCTGATGGGATCCGGTGCATTAGTGCTGGTATGATCGCACCCGAAATACTATCCATGCTTATTGCTTGTATGTTTTAAAAGACGCAGAACCTCCTTTGTTTTCGTACGCGAGGCGTGGGACCCACGTGACCGATCGGCTCCGTTCCAAAAATACGAAGACCATGAACCATGAAACGAAGGCCACCCGAGCATAGAAATAGCAAGAAAGAAAAAAAAACAAAAAAAACCGCACGTAAAATCTAAAAAAACGCAAACGGACAACGAAAAAGGGGGGTGCAACACGAGGACTTCCCAGGGGGTCACCTATCCTAGTACTACTCTCGCCCAAGCACGCTTAACTGCGGAGTTCTGATGGGATCCGGTGCATTAGTGCTGGTATGATCGCACCCGAATTACTATCCATGCTTATTGCTTGTATGTCTTAAAAGACGCAGAACCTCCTTTGTTTTCGTACGCGAGGCGTGGGACCCACGTGACCGATCAGCTCCGTTCCAAAAATACGAAGACCATCAACCATGAAGCGGAGCCCACCCGAGCATAGAAATAGCAAGAAAGAAAAAAAAAAAAACGCACGTAAAATCTAAAAAAACGCAAACGGACAACGAAAAAGGGGGGTGCAACACGAGGACTTCCCATGGGGTCACCCATCCTAGTACTACTCTCGCCCAAGCACGCTTAACTGCGGAGTTCTGATGGGATCCGGTGCATTAGTGCTGGTATGATCGCACCCGAAATACTGTCCATGCTTATTGCTTGTATGTCTTAAAAGACACAGAACCTCCTTTGTTTTCGTACGCGAGGCGTGGGACCCACGTGACCGATCGGCTCCGTTCAAAAAATACGAAGACCATGAACCATGAAACGGAGGCCACCCGAGCATAGAAATAGCAAGAAAAAAAAAACAAAAAAAAACCGCACGTAAAATCTAAAAAAACGCAAACGGACAACGAAAAAAGGGGGGTGCAACACGACTTACCAGGGGGTCACCCATCCTAGTACTACTCTCGCCCAAGCACGCTTAACTGCGGAGTTCTGATGGGATCCGGTGCATTAGTGCTGGTATGATCGCACCCGAAATACTATCCATGCTTATTGCTTTTATGTCTTAAAAGACGCAGAACCTCCTTTGTTTTCGTACGCGAGGCGTGGAACCCACGTGACCGATCGGCTCCGTTCCAAAAATACGAAAACCATCAACCATGAAGCGGAGGCCACCCGAGCATAGAAATAGCAAGAAAGAAAAAAAAACAAAAAAAAACCGCACGTGAAATCTAAAAAAACGCAAACGGACAACGAAAAAGGGGGGTGCAACACGAGGACTTCCCAGGGGGTCACCCATCCTAGTACTACTCTCGCCCAAGGACGCTTAACTGCGGAGTTCTGATGGGATCCGGTGCATTAGTGCTGGTATGATCGCACCCGAAATACTATCCATGCTTATTGCTTGTATGTCTTAAAAGACGCAGAACCTCCTTTGTTTTCGTACGCGAGGCGTGGGACCCACGTGACCGATCGGCTCCGTTCCAAAAATACGAAGACCATGAACCATGAAACGAAGGCCACCCGAGCATAAAAATAGCAAGAAAGAAAAAAAAAACAAAAAAAACCGCACGTAAAATCTAAAAAAACGCAAACGGACAACGAAAAAGGGGGGTGCAACACGAGGACTTCCCAGGGGGTCACCCATCCTAGTACTACTCTCGCCCAAGCACGCTTAACTGCGGAGTACTGATGGGATCCGGTGCATTAGTGCTGGTATGATCGCACCCGAAATACTGTCCATGCTTATTGCTTGTATGTCTTAAAAGACACAGAACCTCCTTTGTTTTCGTACGCGAGGCGTGGGACCCACGTGACCGATCGGCTCCGTTCCAAAAATACGAAGACCATGAACCATGAAACGGAGGCCACCCGAGCATAGAAATAGCAAGAAAAAAAAAACAAAAAAAAACCGCACGTAAAATCTAAAAAAACGCAAACGGACAACGAAAAAGGGGGGGTGCAACACGAGGACTTCCCAGGGGGTCACCCATCCTAGTACTACTCTCGCCCAAGCACGCTTAACTGCGGAGTTCTGATGGGATCCGGTGCATTAGTGCTGGTATGATCGCACCCGAAATACTATCCATGCTTATTGCTTTTATGTCTTAAAAGACGCAGAACCTCCTTTGTTTTCGTACGCGAGACGTGGGACCCACGTGACCGATCGGCTCCGTTCCAAAAATACGAAAACCATCAACCATGAAGCGGTGGCCACCCGAGCATAGAAATAGCAAGAAAGAAAACAAAAAAAAACCGCACGTAAAATCTAAAAAAACGCAAACGGGCAACGAAAAAGGGGGGGGGGGTGCAACACGAGGACTTCCCAGGGGGTCACCCATCCTAGTACTACTCTCGCCCAAGCACGCTTAACTGCGGAGTTCTGATGGGATCCGGTGCATTAGTGTTGGTATGATAGCACCCAAAATACTATCCATGCTTATTGCTTTTATGTCTTAAAAGACGCAGAACCTCCTTTGTTTTCGTACGCGAGGCGTGGGACCCACGTGACCGATCGGCTCCGTTCCAAAAATACGAAAACCTTCAACCATGAAGCGGAGGCCACCCGAGCATAGAAATAGCAACAAAGAAAAAAAAACCGCACGTGAAATCTAAAAAAACGCAAACGGACAACAAAAATGGGGGGTGCAACACGAGGACTTCCCAGGGGGTCACCCATCCTAGTACTACTCTCGCCCAAGCACGCTTAACTGCGGAGTTCTGATGGGATCCGGTGCATTAGTGCTGGTATGATCGCACCCGAAATACTATCCATGCTTATTGCTTTTATGTCTTAAAAGACGCAGAACCTCCTTTGTTTTCGTACGCGAGACGTGGGACCCACGTGACCGATCGGCTCCGTTCCAAAAATACGAAAACCATCAACCATGAAGCGGTGGCCACCCGAGCATAGAAATAGCAAGAAAGAAAACAAAAAAAAACCGCACGTAAAATCTAAAAAAACGCAAACGGGCAACGAAAAAGGGGGGGGGGGGGTGCAACACGAGGACTTCCCAGGGGGTCACCCATCCTAGTACTACTCTCGCCCAAGCACGCTTAACTGCGGAGTTCTGATGGGATCCGGTGCATTAGTGTTGGTATGATAGCACCCAAAATACTATCCATGCTTATTGCTTTTATGTCTTAAAAGACGCAGAACCTCCTTTGTTTTCGTACGCGAGGCGTGGGACCCACGTGACCGATCGGCTCCGTTCCAAAAATACGAAAACCTTCAACCATGAAGCGGAGGCCACCCGAGCATAGAAATAGCAAGAAAGAAAAAAAAACCGCACGTGAAATCTAAAAAAACGCAAACGGACAACGAAAAAGGGGGGTGCAACACGAGGACTTCCCAGGGGGTCACCCATCCTAGTACTACTCTCGCCCAAGCACGCTTAACTGCGGAGTTCTGATGGGATCCGGTGCATTAGTGCTGGTATGATCGCACCCGAAATACTATCAATGCTTATTGCTTTTATGTCTTAAAAGATGCAGAACATCCTTTGTTTTCGTACGCGAGGCGTGGGACCCACGTGACCGATCAGCTCCGTTCCAAAAATACGAAGACCATCAACCATGAAGCGGAGCCCACCCGAGCATAGAAATAGCAAGAAAGAAAAAAAAAAAACGCACGTAAAATCTAAAAAAACGCAAACGGACAACGAAAAAGGGGGGTGCAACACGAGGACTTCTCATGGGGTCACCCATCCTAGTACTACTCTCGCCCAAGCACGCTTAACTGCGGAGTTCTGATGGGATCCGGTGCATTAGTGCTGGTATGATCGCACCCGAAATACTGTCCATGCTTATTGCTTGTATGTCTTAAAAGACACAGAACCTCCTTTGTTTTCGTACGCGAGGCGTGGGACCCACGTGACCGATCGGCTCCGTTCCAAAAATACGAAGACCATGAACCATGAAACGGAGGCCACCCGAGCATAGAAATAGCAAGAAAAAAAAAACAAAAAAAAACCGCACGTAAAATCTAAAAAAACGCAAACGGACAACGAAAAAGGGGGGTGGTGCAACACGAGGACTTCCCAGGGGGTCACCCATCCTAGTACTACTCTCGCCCAAGCACGCTTAACTGCGGAGTTCTGATGGGATCCGGTGCATTAGTGCTGGTATGATCGCACCCGAAATACTATCCATGCTTATTGCTTTTATGTCTTAAAAGACGCAGAACCTCCTTTGTTTTCGTACGCGAGACGTGGGACCCACGTGACCGATCGGCTCCGTTCCAAAAATACGAAAACCATCAACCATGAAGCGGTGGCCACCCGAGCATAGAAATAGCAAGAAAGAAAACAAAAAAAAAACCGCACGTAAAATCTAAAAAAACGCAAACGGGCAACGAAAAAGGGGGGGGGGGGTGCAACACGAGGACTTCCCAGGGGGTCACCCATCCTAGTACTACTCTCGCCCAAGCACGCTTAACTGCGGAGTTCTGATGGGATCCGGTGCATTAGTGTTGGTATGATAGCACCCAAAATACTATCCATGCTTATTGCTTTTATGTCTTAAAAGACGCAGAACCTCCTTTGTTTTCGTACGCGAGGCGTGGGACCCACGTGACCGATCGGCTCCGTTCGAAAAATACGAAAACCTTCAACCATGAAGCGGAGGCCACCCGAGCATAGAAATAGCAAGAAAGAAAAAAAAACCGCACGTGAAATCTAAAAAAACGCAAACGGACAACGAAAAAGGGGGGTGCAACACGAGGACTTCCCAGGGGGTCACCCATCCTAGTACTACTCTCGATCAAGCACGCTTAACTGCGGAGTTCTGATGGGATCCGGTGCATTAGTGCTGGTATGATCGCACCCGAAATACTATCCATGCTTATTGCTTTTATGTCTTAAAAGACGCAGAACCTCCTTTGTTTTCGTACGCGAGACGTGGGACCCACGTGACCGATCGGCTCCGTTCCAAAAATACGAAAACCATCAACCATGAAGCGGTGGCCACCCGAGCATAGAAATAGCAAGAAAGAAAACAAAAAAAAACCGCACGTAAAATCTAAAAAAACGCAAACGGGCAACGAAAAGGGGGGGGGGGGGTGCAACACGAGGACTTCCCAGGGGGTCACCCATCCTAGTACTACTCTCGCCCAAGCACGCTTAACTGCGGAGTTCTGATGGGATCCGGTGCATTAGTGTTGGTATGATAGCACCCAAAATACTATCCATGCTTATTGCTTTTATGTCTTAAAAGACGCAGAACCTCCTTTGTTTTCGTACGCGAGGCGTGGGACCCACGTGACCGATCGGCTCCGTTACAAAAATACGAAAACCTTCAACCATGAAGCGGAGGCCACCCGAGCATAGAAATAGCAAGAAAGAAAAAAAAACCGCACGTGAAATCTAAAAAAACGCAAACGGACAACGAAAAAGGGGGGTGCAACACGAGGACTTCCCAGGGGGTCACCCATCCTAGTACTACTCTCGCCCAAGCACGCTTAACTGCGGAGTTCTGATGGGATCCGGTGCATTAGTGTTGGTATGATCGCACCCGAAATACTATCAATGCTTATTGCTTTTATGTCTTAAAAGATGCAGAACCTCCTTTGTTTTCGTACGCGAGGCGTGGGACCCACGTGACCGATCAGCTCCGTTCCAAAAATACGAAGACCATCAACCATGAAGCGGAGCCCACCCGAGCATAGAAATAGCAAGAAAGAAAAAAAAAACGCACGTAAAATCTAAAAAAACGCAAACGGACAACGAAAAAGGGGGGTGCAACACGAGGACTTCCCATGGGGTCACCCATCCTAGTACTACTCTCGCCCAAGCACGCTTAACTGCGGAGTTCTGATGGGATCCGGTGCATTAGTGCTGGTATGATCGCACCCGAAATACTGTCCATGCTTATTGCTTGTATGTCTTAAAAGACACAGAACCTCCTTTGTTTTCGTACGCGAGGCGTGGGACCCACGTGACCGATCGGCTCCGTTCCAAAAATACGAAGACCATGAACCATGAAACGGAGGCCACCCGAGCATAGAAATAGCAAGAAAAAAAAAACAAAAAAAAACCGCACGTAAAATCAAAAAAAACGCAAACGGACAACGAAAAAAGGGGGTGCAACACGAGGACTTACCAGGGGGTCACCCATCCTAGTACTACTCTCGCCCAAGCACGCTTAACTGCGGAGTTCTGATGGGATCCGGTGCATTAGTGCTGGTATGATCGCACCCGAAATACTATCCATGCTTATTGCTTTTATGTCTTAAAAGACGCAGAACCTCCTTTGTTTTCGTACGCGAGGCGTGGAACCCACGTGACCGATCGGCTCCGTTCCAAAAATACGAAAACCATCAACCATGAAGCGGAGGCCACCCGAGCATAGAAATAGCAAGAAAGAAAAAAAAAACAAAAAAAAACCGCACGTAAAATCTAAAAAAACGCAAACGGACAACGAAAAAGGGGGGTGCAACACGAGGACTTCCCAGGGGGTCACCCATTCTAGTACTACTCTCGCCCAAGCACGCTTAACTGCGGAGTTCTGATGGGATCCGGTGCATTAGTGCTGGTATGATCGCACCCGAAATACTATCCATGCTTATTGCTTGTATGTCTTAAAAGACGCAGAACCTCCTTTGTTTTCGTACGCGAGGCGTGGGACCCACGTGACCGATCGGCTCCGTTCCAAAAATACGAAGACCATGAACCATGAAACGAAGGTCACCCGACCATAGAAATAGCAAGAAAGAAAAAAAAAACAAAAAAAAAAACCGCACGTAAAATCTAAAAAAACGCAAACGGACAACGAAAAAGGGGGGGTGCAACACGAGGACTTCCCAGGGGGTCACCCATCCTAGTACTACTCTCGCCCAAGCACGCTTAACTGCGGAGTTCTGATGGGATCCGGTGCATTAGTGCTGGTATGATCGCACCCGAAATACTATCCATGCTTATTGCTTTTATGTCTTAAAAGACGCAGAACCTCCTTTGTTTTCGTACGCGAGGCGTGGAACCCACGTGACCGATCGGCTCCGTTCCAAAAATACGAAAACCATCAACCATGAAGCGGAGGCCACCCGAGCATAGAAATAGCAAGAAAGAAAAAAAAACAAAAAAAATCGCACGTAAAATCTAAAAAAACGCAAACGGACAACGAAAAAGGGGGGTGCAACACGAGGACTTCCGAGGGGGTCACCCATCCTAGTACTACTCTCGCCCAAGCACGCTTAACTACGGAGTTCTGATGGGATCCGGTGCATTAGTGCTGGTATGATCGCACCCGAAATACTATCCATGCTTATTGCTTGTATGTCTTAAAAGACGCAGAACCTCCTTTGTTTTCGTACGCGAGGCGTGGGACCCACGTGACCGATCGGCTCCGTTCCAAAAATACGAAGACCATGAACCATGAAACGAAGGCCACCCGAGCATAGAAATAGCAAGAAAGAAAAAAAAACAAAAAAAAACCGCACGTAAAATCTAAAAAAACGCAAACGGACAACGAAAAAGGGGGGTGCAACACGAGGACTTCCCAGGGGGTCACCCATCCTAGTACTACTCTCGCCCAAGCACGCTTAACTGCGGAGTTCTGATGGGATCCGGTGCATTAGTGCTGGTATGATCGCACCCGAAATACTATCCATGCTTATTGCTTGTATGTCTTAAAAGACGCAGAACCTCCTTTGTTTTCGTACGCGAGGCGTGGGACCCACGTGACCGATCAGCTCCGTTCCAAAAATACGAAGACCATCAACCATGAAGCGGAGGCCACCCGAGCATAGAAATAGCAAGAAAGAAAAAAAAACCGCTCGTGAAATCTAAAAAAACGCAAACGGACAATGAAAAAGGGGGGTGCAACACGAGGACTTCCCAGGGGGTCACCCATCCTAGTACTACTCTCGCCCAAGCACGCTTAACTGCGGAGTTCTGATGGGATCCGGTGCATTGGTGTTGGTATGATAGCACCCAAAATACTATCCATGCTTATTGCTTTTATGTTTTAAAAGACGCAGAACCTCCTTTGTTTTCGTACGCGAGGCGTGGGACCCACGTGACCGATCGGCTCCGTTCCAAAAATACGAAAACCTTCAACCATGAAGCGGAGGCCACCCGAGCATAGAAATAGCAAGAAAGAAAAAAAAACCGCACATGAAATCTAAAAAAACGCAAACGGACAACGAAAAAGGGGGGTGCAACACGAGGACTTCCCAGGGGGTCACCCATCCTAGTACTACTCTCGCCCAAGCACGCTTAACTGCGGAGTTCTGATGGGATCCGGTGCATTAGTGCTGGTATGATCGCACCCGAAATACTATCCATGCTTATTGCTTTTATGTCTTAAAAGATGCAGAACCTCCTTTGTTTTTGTACGCGAGGCGTGGGACCCACGTGACCGATCAGCTCCGTTCCAAAAATACGAAGACCATCAACCATGAAGCGGAGCCCACCCGAGCATAGAAATAGCAAGAAAGAAAAAAAAAAAACCGCACGTAAAATCTAAAAAAACGCAAACGGACAACGAAAAAGGGGGGTGCAACACGAGGACTTCCCATGGGGTCACCCATCCTAGTACTACTCTCGCCCAAGCACGCTTAACTGCGGAGTTCTGATGGGATCCGGTGCATTAGTGCTGGTATGATCGCACCCGAAATACTGTCCATGGTTATTGCTTGTATGTCTTAAAAGACACAGAACCTCCTTTGTTTTCGTACGCGAGGCGTGGGACCCACGTGACCGATCGGCTCCGTTCCAAAAATACGAAGACCATGAACCATGAAACGGAGGCCACCCGAGCATAGAAATAGCAAGAAAAAAAAAACAAAAAAAAACCGCACGTAAAATCTAGAAAAACGCAAACGGACAACGAAAAAAGGGGGTGCAACACGAGGACTTACCAGGGGGTCACCCATGCTAGTACTACTCTCGCCCAAGCACGCTTAACTGCGGAGTTCTGATGGGATCCGGTGCATTAGTGCTGGTATGATCGCACCCGAAATACTATCCATGCATATTGCTTTTATGTCTTAAAAGACGCAGAACCTCCTTTGTTTTCGTACGCGAGGCGTGGAACCCACGTGACCGATCGGCTCCGTTCCAAAAATACGAAAACCATCAACCATGAAGCGGAGGCCACCCGAGCATAGAAATAGCAAGAAAGAAAAAAAAAACAAAAAAAAACCGCACGTAAAATCTAAAAAAACGCAAACGGACAACGAAAAAGGGGGGTGCAACACGAGGACTTCCCAGGGGGTCACCCATCCTAGTACTACTCTCGCCCAAGCACACTTAACTGCGGAGTTCTGATGGGATCCGGTGCATTAGTGCTGGTATGATCGCACCCGAAATACTATCCATGCTTATTGCTTGTATGTCTTAAAAGACGCAGAACCTCCTTTGTTTTCGTACGCGAGGCGTGGGACCCACGTGACCGATCGGCTCCGTTCCAAAAATACGAAGACCATGAACCATGAAACGAAGGTCACCCGAGCACAGAAATAGCAAGAAAGAAAAAAAAAACAAAAAAAAACCGCACGTAAAATCTAAAAAAACGCAAACGGACAACGAAAAAGGGGGGTGCAACACGAGGACTTCCCAGGGGGTCACCCATCCTAGTACTACTCTCGCCCAAGCACGCTTAACTGCGGAGTTCTGATGGGATCCGGTGCATTAGTGCTGGTATGATCGCACCCGAAATACTATCCATGCTTATTGCTTGTATGTCTTAAAAGACGCAGAACCTCCTTTGTTTTCGTACGCGAGGCGTGGGACCCACGTGACAGATCGGCTCCGTTCCAAAAATACGAAAACCTTCAACCATGAAGCGGAGGCCACCCGAGCATAGAAATAGCAAGAAAGAAAAAAAAACCGCACGTGAAATCTAAAAAAACGCAAACGGACAACGAAAAAGGGGGGTGCAACACGAGGACTTCCCAGGGGGTCACCCATCCTAGTACTACTCTCGCCCAAGCACGCTTAACTGCGGAGTTCTGATGGGATCCGGTGCATTAGTGTTGGTATGATAGCACCCAAAATACTATCCATGCTTATTGCTTTTATGTCTTAAAAGACGCAGAACCTCCTTTGTTTTCGTACGCGAGGCGTGGGACCCACGTGACCGATCGGCTCCGTTCCAAAAATACGAAAACCTTCAACCATGAAGCGGAGGCCACCCGAGCATAGAAATAGCAAGAAAGAAAAAAAAACCGCACGTGAAATCTAAAAAAACGCAAACGGACAACGAAAAAGGGGGGTGCAACACGAGGACTTCCCAGGGGGTCACCCATCCTAGTACTACTCTCGCCCAAGCACGCTTAACTGCGGAGTTCTGATGGGATCCGGTGCATTAGTGTTGGTATGATAGCACCCAAAATACTATCCATGCTTATTGCTTTTATGTCTTAAAAGACGCAGAACCTCCTTTGTTTTCGTACGCGAGGCGTGGGACCCACGTGACCGATCGGCTCCGTTCCAAAAATACGAAAACCTTCAACCATGAAGCGGAGGCCACCCGAGCATAGAAATAGCAAGAAAGAAAAAAAAACCGCACGTGAAATCTAAAAAAACGCAAACGGACAACGAAAAAGGGGGGTGCAACACGAGGACTTCCCAGGGGGTCACCCATCCTAGTACTACTCTCGCCCAAGCACGCTTAACTGCGGAGTTCTGATGGGATCCGGTGCATTAGTGCTGGTATGATCGCACCGGAAATATTATCCATGCTTATTGCTTTTATGTCTTAAAAGATGCAGAACCTCCTTTGTTTTCGTACGCGAGGCGTGGGACCCACGTGACCGATCAGCTCCGTTCCAAAAATACGAAGACCATCAACCATGAAGCGGAGCCCACCCGAGCATAGAAATAGCAAGAAAGAAAAAAAAAAAAAAAAAAAAAAAACCGCACGTAAAATCTAAAAAAACGCAAACGGACAACGAAAAAGGGGGGTGCAACACGAGGACCTCCCATGGGGTCACCCATCCTAGTACTGCTCTCGCCCAAGCACGCTTAACTGCGGAGTTCTGATGGGATCCGGTGCATTAGTGCTGGTATGATCGCACCCGAAATACTGTCCATGCTTATTGCTTGTATGTCTTAAAAGACACAGAACCTCCTTTGTTTTCGTACGCGAGGCGTGGGACCCACGTGACCGATCGGCTCCGTTCCAAAAATACGAAGACCATGAACCATGAAACGGAGGCCACCCGAGCATAGAAATAGCAAGAAAAAAAAACAAAAAAAAAACCGCACGTAAAATCTAAAAAAACGCAAACGGACAACGAAAAAAGGGGGTGCAACACGAGGACTTACCAGGGGGTCACCCATGCTAGTACTACTCTCGCCCAAGCACGCTTAACTGCGGAGTTCTGATGGGATCCGGTGCATTAGTGCTGGTATGATCGCACCCGAAATACTATCCATGCTTATTGCTTTTATGTCTTAAAAGACGCAGAACCTCCTTTGTTTTCGTACGCGAGGCGTGGAACCCACGTGACCGATCGGCTCCGTTCCAAAAATACGAAAACCATCAACCATGAAGCGGAGGCCACCCGAGCATAGAAATAGCAAGAAAGAAAAAAAAACAAAAACAAACCGCACGTAAAATCTAAAAAAACGCAAACGGACAACGAAAAAGGGGGGTGCAACACGAGGACTTCCCAGGGGGTCACCCATCCTAGTACTACTCTCGCCCAAGCACGCTTAACTGCAGAGTTCTGATGGGATCCGGTGCATTAGTGCTGGTATGATCGCACCCGAATAACTATCCATGCTTATTGCTTGTATGTCTTAAAAGACGCAGAACCTCCTTTGTTTTCGTACGCGAGGCGTGGGACCCACGTGACCGATCGGCTCCGTTCCAAAAATACGAAGACCATGAACCATGAAACGAAGGTCACCCGAGCATAGAAATAGCAAGAAAGAAAAAAAAAACAAAAAAAACCGCACGTAAAATCTAAGAAAACGCAAACGGACAACGAAAAAGGGGGGGTGCAACACGAGGACTTCCCAGGGGGTCACCCATGCTAGTACTACTCTCGCCCATGCACGCTTAACTGCGGAGTTCTGATGGGATCCGGTGCATTAGTGCTGGTATGATCGCACCCGAAATACTATCCATGCTTATTGCTTGTATGTCTTAAAAGACACAGAACCTCTTTTGTTTTCGTACGCGAGGCGTGGGACCCACGTGACCGATCGGCTCCGTTCCAAAAATACGAAGACCATCAACCATGAAGCGGAGGCCACCCGAGCATAGAAATAGCAAGAAAGAAAAAAAAACAAAAAAAAACCGCACGTAAAATCTAAAAAAACGCAAACGAACAACGAAAAAGGGGGGTGCAACACGAGGACTTCCCATGGGGTCACCCATCCTAGTACTACTCTCGCCCAAGCACGCTTGACTGCGGAGTTCTGATGGGATCCGGTGCATTAGCGCTGGTATGATAGCACCCGAAATACTATCCATGCTTATTGCTTTTATGTCTTAAAAGACGCATAACCTCCTTTGTTTTCGTACGCGAGGCGTGGGACCCACGTGACCGATCGGCTCCGTTCCAAAAATACGAAAACCTTCAACCATGAAGCGGAGGCCACCCGAGCATAGAAATAGCAAGAAAGAAAAAAAAACCGCACGTGAAATCTAAAAAAACGCAAACGGACAACGAAAAAGGGGGGTGCAACACGAGGACTTCCCAGGGGGTCACCCATCCTAGTACTACTCTCGCCCAAGCACGCTTAACTGCGGAGTTCTGATGGGATCCGGTGCATTAGTGCTGGTATGATCGCACCCGAAATACTATCCATGCTTATTGCTTTTATGTCTTAAAAGACGCAGAACCTCCTTTGTTTTCGTACGCGAGGCGTGGAACCCACGTGACCGATCGGCTCCGTTCCAAAAATACGAAAACCATCAACCATAAAGCGGAGGCCACCCGAGCATAGAAATAGCAAGAAAGAAAAAAAAAACAAAAAAAAACCGCACGTAAAATCTAAAAAAACGCAAACGGACAACGAAAAAGGGGGGTGCAACACGAGGACTTCCCAGGGGGTCACCCATCCTAGTACTACTCTCGCCCAAGCACGCTTAACTGCGGAGTTCTGATGGGATCCGGTGCATTAGTGCTGGTATGATCGCACCCGAAATACTATCCATGCTTATTGCTTGTATGTCTTAAAAGACGCAGAACCTCCTTTGTTTTCGTACGCGAGGCGTGGGACCCACGTGACCGATCGGCTCCGTTCCAAAAATACGAAGACCATGAACCATGAAACGAAGGGCACCCGAGCATAGAAATAGCAAGAAAGAAAAAAAAAACAAAAAAAAAACCGCACGTAAAATCTAAAAAAACGCAAACGGACAACGAAAAAGGGGGGGTGCAACACGAGGACTTCCCAGGGGGTCACCCATCCTAGTACTACTCTCGCCCAAGCACGCTTAACTGCGGAGTTCTGATGGGATCCGGTGCATTAGTGCTGGTATGATCGCACCCGAAATACTATCCATGCTTATTGCTTTTATGTCTTAAAAGACGCAGAACCTCCTTTGTTTTCGTACGCGAGGCGTGGAACCCACGTGACCGATCGGCTCCGTTCCAAAAATACGAAAACCATCAACCATGAAGCGGAGGCCACCCGAGCATAGAAATAGCAAGAAAGAAAAAAAAACAAAAAAAATCGCACGTAAAATCTAAAAAAACGCAAACGGACAACGAAAAAGGGGGGTGCAACACGAGGACTTCCCAGGGGGTCACCCATCCTAGTACTACTCTCGCCCAAGCACGCTTTTCTGCGGAGTTCTGATGGGATCCGGTGCATTAGTGCTGGTATGATCGCACCCGAAATACTATCCATGCTTATTGCTTTTATGTCTTAAAAGACGCAGAACCTCCTTTGTTTTCGTACGCGAGGCGTGGAACCCACGTGACCGATCGGCTCCGTTCCAAAAATACGAAAACCATCAACCATAAAGCGGAGGCCACCCGAGCATAGAAATAGCAAGAAAGAAAAAAAAACAAAAAAAAACCGCACGTAAAATCTAAAAAAACGCAAACGGACAACGAAAAAGGGGGGTGCAACACGAGGACTTCCCAGGGGGTCACCCATCCTAGTACTACTCTCGCCCAAGCACGCTTAACTGCGGAGTTCTGATGGGATCCGGTGCATTAGTGCTGGTATGATCGCACCCGAAATACTATCCATGCTTATTGCTTGTATGTCTTAAAAGACGCAGAACCTCCTTTGTTTTCGTACGCGAGGCGTGGGACCCACGTGACCGATCGGCTCCGTTCCAAAAATACGAAGACCATGAACCATGAAACGAAGGTCACCCGAGCATAGAAATAGCAAGAAAGAAAAAAAAAACAAAAAAAAAAACCGCACGTAAAATCTAAAAAAACGCAAACGGACAACGAAAAAGGGGGGGTGCAACACGAGGACTTCCCAGGGGGTCACCCATCCTAGTACTACTCTCGCCCAAGCACGCTTAACTGCGGAGTTCTGATGGGATCCGGTGCATTAGTGCTGGTATGATCGCACCCGAAATACTATCCATGCTTATTGCTTTTATGTCTTAAAAGACGCAGAACCTCCTTTGTTTTCGTACGCGAGGCGTGGAACCCACGTGACCGATCGGCTCCGTTCCAAAAATACGAAAACCATCAACCATGAAGCGGAGGCCACCCGAGCATAGAAATAGCAAGAAAGAAAAAAAAACAAAAAAAATCGCACGTAAAATCTAAAAAAACGCAAACGGACAACGAAAAAGGGGGGTGCAACACGAGGACTTCCCATGGGGTCACCCATCCTAGTACTACTCTCGCCCAAGCACGCTTAACTGCGGAGTTCTGATGGGATCCGGTGCATTAGTGCTGGTATGATCGCACCCGAAATACTGTCCATGCTTATTGCTTGTATGTCTTAAAAGACACAGAACCTCTTTTGTTTTCGTACGCGAGGCGTGGGACCCACGTGACCGATCGGCTCCGTTCCAAAAATACGAAGACCATGAACCATGAAACGGAGGCCACCCGAGCATAGAAATAGCAAGAAAAAAAAAACAAAAAAAAACCGCACGTAAAATCTAAAAAAACGCAAACGAACAACGAAAAAGGGGGGGTGCAACACGAGGACTTCCCAGGGGGTCACCCATCCTAGTACTATTCTCGTCCAAGCACGCTTGACTGCGGAGTTCTGATGGGATCCGGTGCATTAGTGCTGGTATGATCGCACCCGAAATACTATCCATGCTTATTGCTTTTATGTCTTAAAAGACGCAGAACCTCGTTTGTTTTCGTACGCGAGACGTGGGACCCACGTGACCGATCGACTCCGTTCCAAAAATACGAAAACCATCAACCATGAAGCGGTGGCCACCCGAGCATAGAAATAGCAAGAAAGAAAAAAAAAACCGCACGTAAAATCTAAAAAAACGCAAACGGGCAACGAAAAAGGGAGGGGGGGTGCAACACGAGGACTTCCCAGAGGGTCACCCATCCTAGTACTACTCTCGCCCAAGCACGCTTAACTGCGGAGTTCTGATGGGATCCGGTGCATTAGCGCTGGTATGATAGCACCCGAAATACTATCCATGCTTATTGCTTTTATGTCTTAAAAGACGCATAACCTCCTTTGTTTTCGTACGCGAGGCGTGGGACCCACGTGACCGATCGGCTCCGTTCCAAAAATACGAAAACCTTCAACCATGAAGCGGAGGCCACCCGAGCATAGAAATAGCAAGAAAGAAAAAAAAACCGCACGTGAAATCTAAAAAAACGCAAACGGACAACGAAAAAGGGGGGTGCAACACGAGGACTTCCCAGGGGGTCACCCATCATAGTACTACTCTCGCCCAAGCACGCTTAACTGCGGAGTTCTGATGGGATCCGGTGCATTAGTGCTGGTATGATCGCACCCGAAATACTATCCATGCTTATTGCTTGTATGTCTTAAAAGACGCAGAACCTCCTTTGTTTTCGTACGCGAGGCGTGGGACCCACGTGACCGATCAGCTCCGTTCCAAAAATACGAAGACCATCAACCATGAAGCGGAGGCCACCCGAGCATAGAAATAGCAAGAAAGAAAAAAAAACCGCACGTGAAATCTAAAAAAACGCAAACGGACAACGAAAAAGGGGGGTGCAACACGAGGACTTCCCAGGGGGTCACCCATCCTAGTACTACTCTCGCCCAAGCACGCTTAACTGCGGAGTTCTGATGGGATCCGGTGCATTGGTGTTGGTATGATAGCACCCAAAATACTATCCATGCTTATTGCTTTTATGTCTTAAAAGACGCAGAACCTCCTTTGTTTTCGTACGCGAGGCGTGGGACCCACGTGACCGATCGGCTCCGTTCCAAAAATACGAAAACCTTCAACCATGAAGCGGAGGCCACCCGAGCATAGAAATAGCAAGAAAGAAAAAAAAACCGCACGTGAAATCTAAAAAAACGCAAACGGACAACGAAAAAGGGGGGTGCAACACGAGGACTTCCCAGGGGGTCACCCATCCTAGTACTACTCTCGCCCAAGCACGCTTAACTGCGGAGTTCTGATGGGATCCGGTGCATTAGTGCTGGTATGATCGCACCCGAAATACTATCCATGCTTATTGCTTTTATGTCTTAAAAGATGCAGAACCTCCTTTGTTTTTGTACGCGAGGCGTGGGACCCACGTGACCGATCAGCTCCGTTCCAAAAATACGAAGACCATCAACCATGAAGCGGAGCCCACCCGAGCATAGAAATAGCAAGAAAGAAAAAAAAAAAAACCGCACGTAAAATCTAAAAAAACGCAAACGGACAACGAAAAAGGGGGGTGCAACACGAGGACTTCCCATGGGGTCACCCATCCTAGTACTACTCTCGCCCAAGCACGCTTAACTGCGGAGTTCTGATGGGATCCGGTGCATTAGTGCTGGTATGATCGCACCCGAAATACTGTCCATGGTTATTGCTTGTATGTCTTAAAAGACACAGAACCTCCTTTGTTTTCGTACGCGAGGCGTGGGACCCACGTGACCGATCGGCTCCGTTCCAAAAATACGAAGACCATGAACCATGAAACGGAGGCCACCCGAGCATAGAAATAGCAAGAAAAAAAAAACAAACAAAAACCGCACGTAAAATCTAGAAAAACGCAAACGGACAACGAAAAAAGGGGGTGCAACACGAGGACTTACCAGGGGGTCACCCATGCTAGTACTACTCTCGCCCAAGCACGCTTAACTGCGGAGTTCTGATGGGATCCGGTGCATTAGTGCTGGTATGATCGCACCCGAAATACTATCCATGCTTATTGCTTGTATGTCTTAAAAGACGCAGAACCTCCTTTGTTTTCGTACGCGAGGCGTGGGACCCACGTGACCGATCGGCTCCGTTCCAAAAATACGAAGACCATGAACCATGAAACGAAGGTCACCCGAGCACAGAAATAGCAAGAAAGAAAAAAAAACAAAAAAAAACCGCACGTAAAATCTAAAAAAACGCAAACGGACAACGAAAAAGGGGGGTGCAACACGAGGACTTCCCAGGGGGTCACCCATCCTAGTACTACTCTCGCCCAAGCACGCTTAACTGCGGAGTTCTGATGGGATCCGGTGCATTAGTGCTGGTATGATCGCACCCGAAATACTATCCATGCTTATTGCTTGTATGTCTTAAAAGACGCAGAACCTCCTTTGTTTTCGTACGCGAGGCGTGGGACCCACGTGACCGATCGGCTCCGTTCCAAAAATACGAAGACCATGAACCATGAAACGAAGGTCACCCGAGCACAGAAATAGCAAGAAAGAAAAAAAAACAAAAAAAAACCGCACGTAAAATCTAAAAAAACGCAAACGGACAACGAAAAAGGGGGGTGCAACACGAGGACTTCCCAGGGGGTCACCCATCCTAGTACTACTCTCGCCCAAGCACGCTTAACTGCGGAGTTCTGATGGGATCCGGTGCATTAGTGCTGGTATGATCGCACCCGAAATACTATCCATGCTTATTGCTTTTATGTCTTAAAAGACGCAGAACCTCCTTTGTTTTCGTACGCGAGGCGTGGAACCCACGTGACCGATCGGCTCCGTTCCAAAAATACGAAAACCATCAACCATGAAGCGGAGGCCACCCGAGCATAGAAATAGCAAGAAAGAAAAAAAAACAAAAACAAACCGCACGTAAAATCTAAAAAAACGCAAACGGACAACGAAAAAGGGGGGTGCAACACGAGGACTTCCCAGGGGGTCACCCATCCTAGTACTACTCTCGCCCAAGCACGCTTAACTGCAGAGTTCTGAAGGGATCCGGTGCATTAGTGCTGGTATGATCGCACCCGAATAACTATCCATGCTTATTGCTTGTATGTCTTAAAAGACGCAGAACCTCCTTTGTTTTCGTACGCGAGGCGTGGGACCCACGTGACCGATCGGCTCCGTTCCAAAAATACGAAGACCATGAACCATGAAACGAAGGTCACCCGAGCATAGAAATAGCAAGAAAGAAAAAAAAAACAAAAAAAAACCGCACGTAAAATCTAAGAAAACGCAAACGGACAACGAAAAAGGGGGGGTGCAACACGAGGACTTCCCAGGGGGTCACCCATGCTAGTACTACTCTCGCCCATGCACGCTTAACTGCGGAGTTCTGATGGGATCCGGTGCATTAGTGCTGGTATGATCGCACCCGAAATACTATCCATGCTTATTGCTTGTATGTCTTAAAAGACACAGAACCTCTTTTGTTTTCGTACGCGAGGCGTGGGACCCACGTGACCGATCGGCTCCGTTCCAAAAATACGAAGACCATCAACCATGAAGCGGAGGCCACCCGAGCATAGAAATAGCAAGAAAGAAAAAAAAACAAAAAAAAACCGCACGTAAAATCTAAAAAAACGCAAACGAACAACGAAAAAGGGGGGTGCAACACGAGGACTTCCCATGGGGTCACCCATCCTAGTACTACTCTCGCCCAAGCACGCTTGACTGCGGAGTTCTGATGGGATCCGGTGCATTAGTGCTGGTATGATCGCACCCGAAATACTATCCATGCTTATTGCTTTTATGTCTTAAAAGACGCAGAACCTCGTTTGTTTTCGTACGCGAGACGTGGGACCCACGTGACCGATCGACTCCGTTCCAAAAATACGAAAACCATCAACCATGAAGCGGTGGCCACCCGAGCATAGAAATAGCAAGAAAGAAAAAAAAAACCGCACGTAAAATCTAAAAAAACGCAAACGGGCAACGAAAAAGGGAGGGGGGGTGCAACACGAGGACTTCCCAGAGGGTCACCCATCCTAGTACTACTCTCGCCCAAGCACGCTTAACTGCGGAGTTCTGATGGGATCCGGTGCATTAGCGCTGGTATGATAGCACCCGAAATACTATCCATGCTTATTGCTTTTATGTCTTAAAAGACGCATAACCTCCTTTGTTTTCGTACGCGAGGCGTGGGACCCACGTGACCGATCGGCTCCGTTCCAAAAATACGAAAACCTTCAACCATGAAGCGGAGGCCACCCGAGCATAGAAATAGCAAGAAAGAAAAAAAAACCGCACGTGAAATCTAAAAAAACGCAAACGGACAACGAAAAAGGGGGGTGCAACACGAGGACTTCCCAGGGGGTCACCCATCCTAGTACTACTCTCGCCCAAGCACGCTTAACTGCGGAGTTCTGATGGGATCCGGTGCATTAGTGCTGGTATGATCGCACCCGAAATACTATCCATGCTTATTGCTTTTATGTCTTAAAAGACGCAGAACCTCCTTTGTTTTCGTACGCGAGGCGTGGAACCCACGTGACCGATCGGCTCCGTTCCAAAAATACGAAAACCATCAACCATAAAGCGGAGGCCACCCGAGCATAGAAATAGCAAGAAAGAAAAAAAAAACAAAAAAAAACCGCACGTAAAATCTAAAAAAACGCAAACGGACAACGAAAAAGGGGGGTGCAACACGAGGACTTCCCAGGGGGTCACCCATCCTAGTACTACTCTCGCCCAAGCACGCTTAACTGCGGAGTTCTGATGGGATCCGGTGCATTAGTGCTGGTATGATCGCACCCGAAATACTATCCATGCTTATTGCTTGTATGTCTTAAAAGACGCAGAACCTCCTTTGTTTTCGTACGCGAGGCGTGGGACCCACGTGACCGATCGGCTCCGTTCCAAAAATACGAAGACCATGAACCATGAAACGAAGGGCACCCGAGCATAGAAATAGCAAGAAAGAAAAAAAAACAAAAAAAAAACCGCACGTAAAATCTAAAAAAACGCAAACGGACAACGAAAAAGGGGGGGTGCAACACGAGGACTTCCCAGGGGGTCACCCATCCTAGTACTACTCTCGCCCAAGCACGCTTAACTGCGGAGTTCTGATGGGATCCGGTGCATTAGTGCTGGTATGATCGCACCCGAAATACTATCCATGCTTATTGCTTTTATGTCTTAAAAGACGCAGAACCTCCTTTGTTTTCGTACGCGAGGCGTGGAACCCACGTGACCGATCGGCTCCGTTCCAAAAATACGAAAACCATCAACCATGAAGCGGAGGCCACCCGAGCATAGAAATAGCAAGAAAGAAAAAAAAACAAAAAAAATCGCACGTAAAATCTAAAAAAACGCAAACGGACAACGAAAAAAGGGGGTGCAACACGAGGACTTCCCAGGGGGTCACCCATCCTAGTACTACTCTCGCCCAAGCACGCTTAACTGCGGAGTTCTGATGGGATCCGGTGCATTAGTGCTGGTATGATCGCACCCGAAATACTATCCATGCTTATTGCTTTTATGTCTTAAAAGACGCAGAACCTCCTTTGTTTTCGTACGCGAGGCGTGGAACCCACGTGACCGATCGGCTCCGTTCCAAAAATACGAAAACCATCAACCATAAAGCGGAGGCCACCCGAGCATAGAAATAGCAAGAAAGAAAAAAAAACAAAAAAAAACCGCACGTAAAATCTAAAAAAACGCAAACGGACAACGAAAAAGGGGGTGCAACACGACGACTTCCCAGGGGGTCACCCATCCTAGTACTACTCTCGCCCAAGCACGCTTAACTGCGGAGTTCTGATGGGATCCGGTGCATTAGTGCTGGTATGATCGCACCCGAAATACTATCCATGCTTATTGCTTGTATGTCTTAAAAGACGCAGAACCTCCTTTGTTTTCGTACGCGAGGCGTGGGACCCACGTGACCGATCGGCTCCGTTCCAAAAATACGAAGACCATGAACCATGAAACGAAGGTCACCCGAGCATAGAAATAGCAAGAAAGAAAAAAAAAACAAAAAAAAAAACCGCACGTAAAATCTAAAAAAACGCAAACGGACAACGAAAAAGGGGGGTGCAACACGAGGACTTCCCAGGGGGTCACCCATCCTAGTACTACTCTCGCCCAAGCACGCTTAACTGCGGAGTTCTGATGGGATCCGGTGCATTAGTGCTGGTATGATCGCACCCGAAATACTATCCATGCTTATTGCTTTTATGTCTTAAAAGACGCAGAACCTCCTTTGTTTTCGTACGCGAGGCGTGGAACCCACGTGACCGATCGGCTCCGTTCCAAAAATACGAAAACCATCAACCATGAAGCGGAGGCCACCCGAGCATAGAAATAGCAAGAAAGAAAAAAAAACAAAACAAATCGCACGTAAAATCTAAAAAAACGCAAACGGACAACGAAAAAGGGGGGTGCAACACGAGGACTTCCCATGGGGTCACCCATCCTAGTACTACTCTCGCCCAAGCACGCTTAACTGCGGAGTTCTGATGGGATCCGGTGCATTAGTGCTGGTATGATCGCACCCGAAATACTGTCCATGCTTATTGCTTGTATGTCTTAAAAGACACAGAACCTCTTTTGTTTTCGTACGCGAGGCGTGGGACCCACGTGACCGATCGGCTCCGTTCCAAAAATACGAAGACCATGAACCATGAAACGGAGGCCACCCGAGCATAGAAATAGCAAGAAAAAAAAAACAAAAAAAAACCGCACGTAAAATCTAAAAAAACGCAAACGAACAACGAAAAAGGGGGGGTGCAACACGAGGACTTCCCAGGGGGTCACCCATCCTAGTACTATTCTCGTCCAAGCACGCTTGACTGCGGAGTTCTGATGGGATCCGGTGCATTAGTGCTGGTATGATCGCACCCGAAATACTATCCATGCTTATTGCTTTTATGTCTTAAAAGACGCAGAACCTCGTTTGTTTTCGTACGCGAGACGTGGGACCCACGTGACCGATCGACTCCGTTCCAAAAATACGAAAACCATCAACCATGAAGCGGTGGCCACCCGAGCATAGAAATAGCAAGAAAGAAAAAAAAAACCGCACGTAAAATCTAAAAAAACGCAAACGGGCAACGAAAAAGGGAGGGGGGGTGCAACACGAGGACTTCCCAGAGGGTCACCCATCCTAGTACTACTCTCGCCCAAGCACGCTTAACTGCGGAGTTCTGATGGGATCCGGTGCATTAGCGCTGGTATGATAGCACCCGAAATACTATCCATGCTTATTGCTTTTATGTCTTAAAAGACGCATAACCTCCTTTGTTTTCGTACGCGAGGCGTGGGACCCACGTGACCGATCGGCTCCGTTCCAAAAATACGAAAACCTTCAACCATGAAGCGGAGGCCACCCGAGCATAGAAATAGCAAGAAAGAAAAAAAAACCGCACGTGAAATCTAAAAAAACGCAAACGGACAACGAAAAAGGGGGGTGCAACACGAGGACTTCCCAGGGGGTCACCCATCCTAGTACTACTCTCGCCCAAGCACGCTTAACTGCGGAGTTCTGATGGGATCCGGTGCATTAGTGCTGGTATGATCGCACCCGAAATACTATCCATGCTTATTGCTTGTATGTCTTAAAAGACGCAGAACCTCCTTTGTTTTCGTACGCGAGGCGTGGGACCCACGTGACCGATCAGCTCCGTTCCAAAAATACGAAGACCATCAACCATTAAGCGGAGGCCACCCGAGCATAGAAATAGCAAGAAAGAAAAAAAAACCGCACGTGAAATCTAAAAAAACGCAAACGGACAACGAAAAAGGGGGGTGCAACACGAGGACTTCCCAGGGGGTCACCCATCCTAGTACTACTCTCGCCCAAGCACGCTTAACTGCGGAGTTCTGATGGGATCCGGTGCATTGGTGTTGGTATGATCGCACCCAAAATACTATCCATGCTTATTGCTTTTATGTCTTAAAAGACGCAGAACCTCCTTTGTTTTCGTACGCGAGGCGTGGGACCCACGTGACCGATCGGCTCCGTTCCAAAAATACGAAAACCTTCAACCATGAAGCGGAGGCCACCCGAGCATAGAAATAGCAAGAAAGAAAAAAAAACCGCACGTGAAATCTAAAAAAACGCAAACGGACAACGAAAAAGGGGGGTGCAACACGAGGACTTCCCAGGGGGTCACCCATCCTAGTACTACTCTCGCCCAAGCATGCTTAACTGCGGAGTTCTGATGGGATCCGGTGCATTGGTGTTGGTATGATAGCACCCAAAATACTATCCATGCTTATTGCTTTTATGTCTTAAAAGACGCAGAACCTCCTTTGTTTTCGTACGCGAGGCGTGGGACCCACGTGACCGATCGGCTCCGTTCCAAAAATACGAAAACCTTCAACCATGAAGCGGAGGCCACCCGAGCATAGAAATAGCAAGAAAGAAAAAAAAACCGCACGTGAAATCTAAAAAAACGCAAACGGACAACGAAAAGGGGGGTGCAACACGAGGACTTCCCAGGGGGTCACCCATCCTAGTACTACTCTCGCCCAAGCACGCTTAACTGCGGAGTTCTGATGGGATCCGGTGCATTAGTGCTGGTATGATCGCACCCGAAATACTATCCATGCTTATTGCTTTTATGTCTTAAAAGATGCAGAACCTCCTTTGTTTTTGTACGCGAGGCGTGGGACCCACGTGACCGATCAGCTCCGTTCCAAAAATACGAAGACCATCAACCATGAAGCGGAGCCCACCCGAGCATAGAAATAGCAAGAAAGAAAAAAAAAAAAAAACCGCACGTAAAATCTAAAAAAACGCAAACGGACAACGAAAAAGGGGGGTGCAACACGAGGACTTCCCATGGGGTCACCCATCCTAGTACTACTCTCGCCCAAGCACGCTTAACTGCGGAGTTCTGATGGGATCCGGTGCATTAGTGCTGGTATGATCGCACCCGAAATACTGTCCATGGTTATTGCTTGTATGTCTTAAAAGACACAGAACCTCCTTTGTTTTCGTACGCGAGGCGTGGGACCCACGTGACCGATCGGCTCCGTTCCAAAAATACGAAGACCATGAACCATGAAACGGAGGCCACCCGAGCATAGAAATAGCAAGAAAAAAAAAACAAACAAAAACCGCACGTAAAATCTAGAAAAACGCAAACGGACAACGAAAAAAGGGGGTGCAACACGAGGACTTACCAGGGGGTCACCCATGCTAGTACTACTCTCGCCCAAGCACGCTTAACTGCGGAGTTCTGATGGGATCCGGTGCATTAGTGCTGGTATGATCGCACCCGAAATACTATCCATGCATATTGCTTTTATGTCTTAAAAGACGCAGAACCTCCTTTGTTTTCGTACGCGAGGCGTGGAACCCACGTGACCGATCGGCTCCGTTCCAAAAATACGAAAACCATCAACCATGAAGCGGAGGCCACCCGAGCATAGAAATAGCAAGAAAGAAAAAAAAACAAAAAAAAAACCGCACGTAAAATCTAAAAAAACGCAAACGGACAACGAAAAAGGGGGGTGCAACACGAGGACTTCCCAGGGGGTCACCCATCCTAGTACTACTCTCGCCCAAGCACGCTTAACTGCGGAGTTCTGATGGGATCCGGTGCATTAGTGCTGGTATGATCGCACCCGAAATACTATCCATGCTTATTGCTTGTATGTCTTAAAAGACGCAGAACCTCCTTTGTTTTCGTACGCGAGGCGTGGGATCCACGTGACCGATCGGCTCCGTTCCAAAAATACGAAGACCATGAACCATGAAACGAAGGTCACCCGAGCACAGAAATAGCAAGAAAGAAAAAAAAACAAAAAAAAACCGCACGTAAAATCTAAAAAAACGCAAACGGACAACGAAAAAGGGGGGTGCAACACGAGGACTTCCCAGGGGGTCACCCATCCTAGTACTACTCTCGCCCAAGCACGCTTAACTGCGGAGTTCTGATGGGATCCGGTGCATTAGTGCTGGTATGATCGCACCCGAAATACTATCCATGCTTATTGCTTGTATGTCTTAAAAGACGCAGAACCTCCTTTGTTTTCGTACGCGAGGCGTGGGACCCACGTGACAGATCGGCTCCGTTCCAAAAATACGAAAACCTTCAACCATGAAGCGGAGGCCACCCGAGCATAGAAATAGCAAGAAAGAAAAAAAAAAACCGCACGTGAAATCTAAAAAAACGCAAACGGACAACGAAAAAGGGGGTGCAACACGAGGACTTCCCAGGGGGTCACCCATCCTAGTACTACTCTCGCCCAAGCACGCTTAACTGCGGAGTTCTGATGGGATCCGGTGCATTAGTGTTGGTATGATAGCACCCAAAATACTATCCATGCTTATTGCTTTTATGTCTTAAAAGACGCAGAACCTCCTTTGTTTTAGTACGCGAGGCGTGGGACCCACGTGACCGATCGGCTCCGTTCCAAAAATACGAAAACCTTCAACCATGAAGCGGAGGCCACCCGAGCATAGAAATAGCAAGAAAGAAAAAAAAAACCGCACGTGAAATCTAAAAAAACGCAAACGGACAACGAAAAAGGGGGGTGCAACACGAGGACTTCCCAGGGGGTCACCCATCCTAGTACTACTCTCGCCCAAGCACGCTTAACTGCGGAGTTCTGATGGGATCCGGTGCATTAGTGCTGGTATGATCGCACCGGAAATACTATCCATGCTTATTGCTTTTATGTCTTAAAAGATGCAGAACCTCCTTTGTTTTCGTACGCGAGGCGTGGGACCCACGTGACCGATCAGCTCCGTTCCAAAAATACGAAGACCATCAACCATGAAGCGGAGCCCACCCGAGCATAGAAATAGCAAGAAAGAAAAAAAAAAAAACCGCACGTAAAATCTAAAAAAACGCAAACGGACAACGAAAAAGGGGGGTGCAACACGAGGACTTCCCATGGGGTCACCCATCCTAGTACTACTCTCGCCCAAGCACGCTTAACTGCGGAGTTCTGATGGGATCCGGTGCATTAGTGCTGGTATGATCGCACCCGAAATACTGTCCATGCTTATTGCTTGTATGTCTTAAAAGACACAGAACCTCCTTTGTTTTCGTACGCGAGGCGTGGGACCCACGTGACCGATCGGCTCCGTTCCAAAAATACGAAGACCATGAACCATGAAACGGAGGCCACCCGAGCATAGAAATAGCAAGAAAAAAAAAACAAAAAAAAACCGCACGTAAAATCTAAAAAAACGCAAACGGACAACGAAAAAAGGGGGTGCAACACGAGGACTTACCAGGGGGTCACCCATGCTAGTACTACTCTCGCCCAAGCACGCTTAACTGCGGAGTTCTGATGGGATCCGGTGCATTAGTGCTGGTATGATCGCACCCGAAATACTATCCATGCTTATTGCATGTATGTCTTAAAAGACGCAGAACCTCCTTTGTTTTCGTACGCGAGGCGTGGAACCCACGTGACCGATCGGCTCCGTTCCAAAAATACGAAAACCATCAACCATGAAGCGGAGGCCACCCGAGCATAGAAATAGCAAGAAAGAAAAAAAAACAAAAAAAAACCGCACGTAAAATCTAAAAAAACGCAAACGGACAACGAAAAAGGGGGGTGCAACACGAGGACTTCCCAGGGGGTCACCCGTCCTAGTACTACTCTCGCCCAAGCACGCTTAACTGCGGAGTTCTGATGGGATCCGGTGCATTAGTGCTGGTATGATTGCACCCGAAATACTATCCATGCTTATTGCTTGTATGTCTTAAAAGACGCAGAACCTCCTTTGTTTTCGTACGCGAGGCGTGGGACCCACGTGACCGATCGGCTCCGTTCCAAAAATACGAAGACCATGAACCATGAAACGAAGGTCACCTGAGCATAGAAATAGCAAGAAAGAAAAAAAAACAAAAAAAAACCGCACGTAAAATCTAAAAAAACGCAAACGGACAACGAAAAAGGGGGGGGTGCAACACGAGGACTTCCCAGGGGGTCACCCATGCTAGTACTACTCTCGCCCAAGCACGCTTAACTGCGGAGTTCTGATGGGATCCGGTGCATTAGTGCTGGTATGATCGCACCCGAAATACTATCCATGCTTATTGCTTGTATGTCTTAAAAGACGCAGAACCTCCTTTGTTTTCGTACGCGAGGCGTGGGACCCACGTGACCGATCAGCTCCGTTCCAAAAATACGAAGACCATCAACCATGAAGCGGAGGCCACCCGAGCATAGAAATAGCAAGAAAGAAAAAAAAACAAAAAAAAACCGCACGTAAAATCTAAAAAAACGCAAACGGACAACGAAAAAGGGGGGTGCAACACGAGGACTTCCCATGGGGTCACCCATCCTAGTACTACTCTCGCCCAAGCACGCTTAACTGCGGAGTTCTGATGGGATCCGGTGCATTAGTGCTGGTATGATCGCACCCGAAATATTGTCCATGCTTATTGCTTGTATGTCTTAAAAGACACAGAACCTCTTTTGTTTTCGTACGCGAGGCGTGGGACCCACGTGACCGATCGGCTCCGTTCCAAAAATACGAAGACCATGAACCATGAAACGGAGGCCACCCGAGCATAGAAATAGCAAGAAAAAAAAAACAAAAAAAAACCGCACGTAAAATCTAAAAAAACGCAAACGAACAACGAAAAAGGGGGGGTGCAACACGAGGACTTCCCAGGGGGTCACCCATCCTAGTACTATTCTCGTCCAAGCACGCTTGACTGCGGAGTTCTGATGGGATCCGGTGCATTAGTGCTGGTATGATCGCACCCGAAATACTATCCATGCTTATTGCTTTTATGTCTTAAAAGACGCAGAACCTCCTTTGTTTTCGTACGCGAGACGTGGGACCCACGTGACCGATCGGCTCCGTTCCAAAAATACGAAAACCATCAACCATGAAGCGGTGGCCACCCGAGCATAGAAATAGCAAGAAAGAAAAAAAACCGCACGTAAAATCTAAAAAAACGCAAACGGGCAACGAAAAAGGGAGGGGGGGTGCAACACGAGGACTTCCCAGAGGGTCACCCATCCTAGTACTACTCTCGCCCAAGCACGCTTAACTGCGGAGTTCTGATGGGATCCAGTGCATTAGCGCTGGTATGATAGCACCCGAAATACTATCCATGCTTATTGCTTTTATGTCTTAAAAGACGCAGAACCTCCTTTGTTTTCGTACGCGAGGCGTGGGACCCACGTGACCGATCGGCTCCGTTCCAAAAATACGAAAACCTTCAACCATGAAGCGGAGGCCACCCGAGCATAGAAATAGCAAGAAAGAAAAAAAAACCGCACGTGAAATCTAAAAAAACGCAAACGGACAACGAAAAAGGGGGGTGCAACACGAGGACTTTCCAGGGGGTCACACATCCTAGTACTACTCTCGCCCAAGCACGCTTAACTGCGGAGTTCTGATGGGATCCGGTGCATTAGTGCTCGTATGATCGCACCCGAAATACTATCCATGCTTATTGCTTTTATGTCTTAAAAGACGCAGAACCTCCTTTGTTTTCGTACGCGAGGCGTGGGACCCACGTGACCGATCAGCTCCGTTCCAAAAATACGAAGACCATCAACCATGAAGCGGAGGCCACCCGAGCATAGAAATAGCAAGAAAGAAAAAAAAACAAAAAAAAACCGCACGTAAAATCTAAAAAAACGCAAACGGACAACAAAAAAGGGGGGTGCAACACGAGGACTTCCCATGGGGTCACCCATCCTAGTACTACTCTCGCCCAAGCACGCTTAACTGCGGAGTTCTGATGGGATCCGGTGCATTAGTGCTGGTATGATCGCACCCGAAATACTGTCCATGCTTATTGCTTGTATGTCTTAAAAGACACAGAACCTCCTTTGTTTTCGTACGCGAGGCGTGGGACCCACGTGACCGATCGGCTCCGTTCCAAAAATACGAAGACCATGAACCATGAAACGGAGGCCACCCGAGCATAGAAATAGCAAGGAAAAAAAAACAAAAAAAAACCGCACGTAAAATCTAAAAAAACGCAAACGGACAACGAAAAAAGGGGGGTGCAACACGAGGACTTACCAGGGGGTCACCCATCCTAGTACTACTCTCGCCCAAGCACGCTTAACTGCGGAGTTCTGATGGGATCCGGTGCATTAGTGCTGGTATGATCGCACCCGAAATACTATCCATGCTTATTGCTTTTATGTCTTAAAAGACGCAGAACCTCCTTTGTTTTCGTACGCGAGGCGTGGAACCCACGTGACCGATCGGCTCCGTTCCAAAAATACGTAAAACCATCAACCATGAAGCGGAGGCCACCTGAGCATAGAAATAGCAAGAAAGAAAAAAAAACAAAAAAAAACCGCACGTAAAATCTAAAAAAACGCAAACGAACAACGAAAAAGGGGGGTGCAACACGAGGACTTCCCAGGGGGTCACCCATCCTAGTACTACTCTCGCCCAAGCACGCTTAACTGCGGAGTTCTGATGGGATCCGGTGCGTTAGTGCTGGTATGATCGCACCCGAAATACTATCCATGCTTATTGCTTGTATGTCTTAAAAGACGCAGAACCTCCTTTGTTTTCGTACGCGAGACGTGGGACCCACGTGACCGATCGGCTCCGTTCTAAAAATACGAAAACCATCAACCATGAAGCGGTGGCCACCCGAGCATAGAAATAGCAAGAAAGAAAACAAAAAAAACCGCACGTAAAATCTAAAAAAACGCAAACGGGCAACGAAAAAGGGGGGGGGGGGTGCAACACGAGGACTTCCCAGGGGGTCACCCATCCTAGTACTACTCTCGCCCAAGCACGCTTAACTGCGTAGTTCTGATGGGATCCGGTGCATTAGTGTTGGTATGATAGCACCCAAAATATTATCCATGCTTATTGCTTTTATGTCTTAAAAGACGCAGAACCTCCTTTGTTTTCGTACGCGAGGCGTGGGACCCACGTGACCGATCGGCTCCGTTCCAAAAATACGAAAACCTTCAACCATGAAGCGGAGGCCACCCGAGCATAGAAATAGCAAGAAAGAAAAAAAAACCGCACGTGAAATCTAAAAAAACGCAAACGGACAACGAAAAAGGGGGGTGCAACACGAGGACTTCCCAGGGGGTCACCCATCCTAGTACTACTCTCTCCCAAGCACGCTTAACTGCGGAGTTCTGATGGGATCCGGTGCATTAGTGCTGGTATGATCGCACCCGAAATACTATCCATGCTTATTGCTTTTATGTCTTAAAAGATGCAGAACCTCCTTTGTTTTCGTACGCGAGGCGTGGGACCCACGTGACCGATCAGCTCCGTTCCAAAAATACGAAGACCATCAACCATGAAGCGGAGCCCACCCGAGCATAGAAATAGCAAGAAAGAAAAAAAAACAAAAAAAAACCGCACGTAAAATCTAAAAAACGCAAACGGACAACGAAAAAGGGGGGTGCAACACGAGGACTTCCCATGGGGTCACCCATCCTAGTACTACTCTCGCCCAAGCACGCTTAACTGCGGAGTTCTGATGGGATCCGGTGCATTAGTGCTGGTATGATCGCACCCGAAATACTGTCCATGCTTATTGCTTGTATGTCTTAAAAGACACAGAACCTCCTTTGTTTTCGTACGCGAGGCGTGGGACCCACGTGACCGATCGGCTCCGTTCCAAAAATACGAAGACCATGAACCACGAAACGGAGGCCACCCGAGCATAGAAATAGCAAGAAAAAAAAAACAAAAAAAAACCGCACGTAAAATCAAAAAAAACGCAAACGGACAACGAAAAAAGGGGGTGCAACACGAGGACTTACCAGGGGGTCACCCATCCTAGTACTACTCTCGCCCAAGCACGCTTAACTGCGGAGTTCTGATGGGATCCGGTGCATTAGTGCTGGTATGATCGCACCCGAAATACTATCCATGCTTATAACTTTTATGTCTTAAAAGACGCAGAACCTCCTTTGTTTTCGTACGCGAGGCGTGGAACCCACGTGACCGATCGGCTCCGTTCCAAAAATACGAAACCATCAACCATGAAGCGGAGGCCACCCGAGCATAGAAATAGCAAGAAAGAAAAAAAAACAAAAAAAAACCGCACGTAAAATCTAAAAAAATGCAAACGGACAACGAAAAAGGGGGTGCAACACGAGGACTTCCCAGGGGGTCACCCATCATAGTACTACTCTCGCCCAAGCACGCTTAACTGCGGAGTTCTGATGGGATCCGGTGCATTAGTGCTGCTATGATCGCACCCGAAATACTATCCATGCTTATTGCTTGTATGTCTTAAAAGACGCAGAACCTCCTTTGTTTTCGTACGCGAGGCGTGGGACCCACGTGACCGATCGGCTCCGTTCCAAAAATACGAAGACCATGAACCATGAAACGAAGGTCACCCGAGCATAGAAATAGCAAGAAAGAAAAAAAAAACAAAAAAAAACCGCACGTAAAATCTAAAAAAACGCAAACGGACAACGAAAAAGGGGGGTGCAACACGAGGACTTCCCAGGGGGTCACCCATCCTAGTACTACTCTCGCGCAAGCACGCTTAACTGCGGAGTTCTGATGGGATCCGGTGCATTAGTGCTGGTATGATCGCACCCGAAATACTATCCATGCTTATTGCTTGTATGTCTTAAAAGACGCAGAACCTCCTTTGTTTTCGTACGCGAGGCGTGGGACCCACGTGACCGATCAGCTCCGTTCCAAAAATACGAAGACCATCAACCATGAAGCGGAGGCCACCCGAGCATAGAAATAGCAAGAAAGAAAAAAAAACAAAAAAAAACCGCACGTAAAATCTAAAAAAACGCAAACGGACAACGAAAAAGGGGGGTGCAACACGAGGACTTCCCATGGGGTCACCCATCCTAGTACTACTCTTGCCCAAGCACGCTTAACTGCGGAGTTCTGATGGGATTCGGTGCATTAGTGTTGGTATGATCGCACCCGAAATACTGTCCATGCTTATTGCTTGTATGTCTTAAAAGACACAGAACCTCCTTTGTTTTCGTACGCGAGGCGTGGGACCCACGTGACCGATCGGCTCCGATCCAAAAATACGAAGACCATGAACCATGAAACGGAGGCCACCCGAGCATAGAAATAGCAAGAAAAAAAAAACAAAAAAAAACCGCACGTAAAATCTAAAAAAACGCAAACGGACAACGAAAAAGGGGGGGTGCAACACGAGGACTTCCCAGGGGGTCACCCATCCTAGTACTATTCTCGCCCAAGCACGCTTGACTGCGGAGTTCTGATGGGATCCGGTGCATTAGTGCTGGTATGATCGCACCCGAAATACTATCCATGCTTATTGCTTTTATGTCTTAAAAGACGCAGAACCTCCTTTGTTTTCGTACGCGAGACGTGGGACCCACGTGACCGATCGGCTCCGTTCCAAAAATACGAAAACCATCAACCATGAAGCGGTGGCCACCCGAGCATAGAAATAGCAAGAAAGAAAAAAAAACCGCACGTAAAATCTAAAAAAACGCAAACGGGCAACGAAAAAGGGGGGGGGTGCAACACAAGGACTTCCCAGGGGGTCACCCATCCTAGTACTACTCTCGCCCAAGCACGGTTAACTGCGGAGTTCTGATGGGATCCGGTGCATTAGTGCTGGTATGATAGCACCCGAAATACTATCCATGCTTATTGCTTTTATGTCTTAAAAGACGCAGAACCTCCTTTGTTTTCGTACGCGAGGCGTGGGACCCACGTGACCGATCGGCTCCGTTCCAAAAATACGAAAACCTTCAACCATGAAGCGGAGGCCACCCGAGCATAGAAATAGCAAGAAAGAAAAAAAAACCGCACGTGAAATCTAAAAAAACGCAAACGGACAACGAAAAAGGGGGGTGCAACACGAGGACTTCCCAGGGGGTCACCCATCCTAGTACTACTCTCGCCCAAGCACGCTTAACTGCGGAGTTCTGATGGGATCCGGTGCATTAGTGCTCGTATGATCGCACCCGAAATACTATCCATGCTTATTGCTTTTATGTCTTAAAAGACGCAGAACCTCCTTTGTTTTCGTACGCGAGGCGTGGGACCCACGTGACCGATCAGCTCCGTTCCAAAAATACGAAGACCATCAACCATGAAGTGGAGGCCACCCGAGCATAGAAATAGCAAGAAAGAAAAAAAAAAAACAAAAAAAAACCGCACGTAAAATCTAAAAAAACGCAAACGGACAACAAAAAAGGGGGGTGCAACACGAGGACTTCCCATGGGGTCACCCATCCTAGTACTACTCTCGCCCAAGCACGCTTAACTGCGGAGTTCTGATGGGATCCGGTGCATTAGTGCTGGTATGATCGCACCCAAAATACTGTCCATGCTTATTGCTTGTATGTCTTAAAAGACACAGAACCTCCTTTGTTTTCGTACGCGAGGCGTGGGACCCACGTGACCGATCGGCTCCGTTCCAAAAATACGAAGACCATGAACCATGAAACGGAGGCCACCCGAGCATAGAAATAGCAAGGAAAAAAAACAAAAAAAAACCGCACGTAAAATCTAAAAAAACGCAAACGGACAACGAAAAAAGGGGGGTGCAACACGAGGACTTACCAGGGGGTCACCCATCCTAGTACTACTCTCGCCCAAGCACGCTTAACTGCGGAGTTCTGATGGGATCCGGTGCATTAGCGCTGGTATGATCGCACCCGAAATACTATCCATGCTTATTGCTTTTATGTCTTAAAAGACGCAGAACCTCCTTTGTTTTCGTACGCGAGGCGTGGGACCCACGTGACCGATCGGCTCCGTTCCAAAAATACGAAAACCTTCAACCATGAAGCGGAGGCCACCCGAGCATAGAAATAGCAAGAAAGAAAAAAAAACCGCACGTGAAATCTAAAAAAACGCAAACGGACAACGAAAAAGGGGGGTGCAACACGAGGACTTCCCAGGGGGTCACCCATCCTAGTACTACTCTCGCCCAAGCACGCTTAACTGCGGAGTTCTGATGGGATCCGGTGCATTAGTGCTCGTATGATCGCACCCGAAATACTATCCATGCTTATTGCTTTTATGTCTTAAAAGACGCAGAACCTCCTTTGTTTTCGTACGCGAGGCGTGGGACCCACGTGACCGATCAGCTCCGTTCCAAAAATACGAAGACCATCAACCATGAAGTGGAGGCCACCCGAGCATAGAAATAGCAAGAAAGAAAAAAAAAAACAAAAAAAAACCGCACGTAAAATCTAAAAAAACGCAAACGGACAACAAAAAAGGGGGGTGCAACACGAGGACTTCCCATGGGGTCACCCATCCTAGTACTACTCTCGCCCAAGCACGCTTAACTGCGGAGTTCTGATGGGATCCGGTGCATTAGTGCTGGTATGATCGCACCCGAAATACTGTCCATGCTTATTGCTTGTATGTCTTAAAAGACACAGAACCTCCTTTGTTTTCGTACGCGAGGCGTGGGACCCACGTGACCGATCGGCTCCGTTCCAAAAATACGAAGACCATGAACCATGAAACGGAGGCCACCCGAGCATAGAAATAGCAAGGAAAAAAAACAAAAAAAAACCGCACGTATAATCTAAAAAAACGCAAACGGACAACGAAAAAAGGGGGGTGCAACACGAGGACTTCCCAGGGGGTCACCCATCCTAGTACTACTCTCGCCCAAGCACGCTTAACTGCGGAGTTCTGATGGAATCCGATGCATTAGTGCTGGTATGATCGCACCCGAAATACTATCCATGCTTATTGGTTGTATGTCTTAAAAGACGCAGAACCTCCTTTGTTTTCGTACGCGAGGCGTGGGACCCACGCGACAGATCGGCTCCGTTCCAAAAATACGAAAACCTTCAACCATGAAGCGGAGGCCACCCGAGCATAGAAATAGCAAGAAAGAAAAAAAAACCGCACGTGAAATCTAAAAAAACGCAAACGGACAACGAAAAAGGGGGGTGCAACACGAGGACTTCCCAGGGGGTCACCCATCCTAGTACTACTCTCGCCCAAGCACGCTTAACTGCGGAGTTCTGATGGGATCCGGTGCATTAGTGTTGGTATGATAGCACCCAAAATACTATCCATGCTTATTGCTTTTATGTCTGAAAAGACGCAGAACCTCCTTTGTTTTCGTACGCGAGGCGTGGGACCCACGTGACCGATCGGCTCCGTTCCAAAAATACGAAAACCTTCAACCATGAAGCGGAGGCCACCCGAGCATAGAAATAGCAAGAAAGAAAAAAAAACCGCACGTGAAATCTAAAAAAACGCAAACGGACAACGAAAAAGGGGGGTGCAACACGAGGACTTCCCAGGGGGTCACCCATCCTAGTACTACTCTCGCCCAAGCACGCTTAACTGCGGAGTTCTGATGGGATCCGGTGCATTAGTGCTGGTATGATCGCACCGGAAATACTATCCATGCTTATTGCTTTTATGTCTTAAAAGATGCAGAACCTCCTTTGTTTTCGTACGCGAGGCGTGGGACCCACGTGACCGATCAGCTCCGTTCCAAAAATACGAAGACCATCAACCATGAAGCGGAGCCCACCCGAGCATAGAAATAGCAAGAAAGAAAAAAAAAAAAAAACCGCACGTAAAATCTAAAAAAACGCAAACGGACAACGAAAAAGGGGGGTGCAACACGAGGACTTCCCATGGGGTCACCCATCCTAGTACTACTCTCGCCCAAGCACGCTTAACTGCGGAGTTCTGATGGGATCCGGTGCATTAGTGCTGGTATGATCGCACCCGAAATACTGTCCATGCTTATTGCTTGTATGTCTTAAAAGACACAGAACCTCCTTTGTTTTCGTACGCGAGGCGTGGGACCCACGTGACCGATCGGCTCCGTTCCAAAAATACGAAGACCATGAACCATGAAACGGAGGCCACCCGAGCATAGAAATAGCAAGGAAAAAAAACAAAAAAAAACCGCACGTAAAATCTAAAAAAACGCAAACGGACAACGAAAAAAGGGGGGTGCAACACGAGGACTTACCAGGGGGTCACCCATCCTAGTACTACTCTCGCCCAAGCACGCTTAACTGCGGAGTTCTGATGGGATCCGGTGCATTAGCGCTGGTATGATCGCACCCGAAATACTATCCATGCTTATTGCTTTTATGTCTTAAAAGACGCAGAACCTCCTTTGTTTTCGTACGCGAGGCGTGGAACCCACGTGACCAATCGGCTCCGTTCCAAAAATACGAAAACCATCAACCATGAAGCGGAGGCCACCCGAGCATAGAAATAGCAAGAAAGAAAAAAAAAACAAAAAAAAACCGCACGTAAAATCTAAAAAAACGCAAACGGACAACGAAAAAGGGGGGTGCAACACGAGGACTTCCCATGGGGTCACCCATCCTAGTACTACTCTCGCCCAAGCACGCTTAACTGCGGAGTTCTGATGGGATCCGGTGCGTTAGTGCTGGTATGATCGCACCCGAAATACTATCCATGCTTATTGCTTTTATGTCTTAAAAGACGCAGAACCTCCTTTGTTTTCGTACGCGAGGCGTGGAACCCACGTGACCGATCGGCTCCGTTCCAAAAATACGAAAACCATCAACCATGAAGCGGAGGCCACCCGAGCATAGAAATAGCAAGAAAGAAAAAAAAAACAAAAAAAAACCGCACGTAAAATCTAAAAAAACGCAAACGGGCAACGAAAAAGGGGGGGGGGGGGTGCAACACAAGGACTTCCCAGGGGGTCACCCATCCTAGTACTACTCTCGCCCAAGCACGGTTAACTGCGGAGTTCTGATGGGATCCGGTGCATTAGTGCTGGTATGATAGCACCCGAAATACTATCCATGCTTATTGCTTTTATGTCTTAAAAGACGCAGAACCTCCTTTGTTTTCGTACGCGAGGCGTGGGACCCACGTGACCGATCGGCTCCGTTCCAAAAATACGAAAACCTTCAACCATGAAGCGGAGGCCACCCGAGCATAGAAATAGCAAGAAAGAAAAAAAAACCGCACGTGAAATCTAAAAAAACGCAAACGGACAACGAAAAAGGGGGGTGCAACACGAGGACTTCCCAGGGGGTCACCCATCCTAGTACTACTCTCGCCCAAGCACGCTTAACTGCGGAGTTCTGATGGGATCCGGTGCATTAGTGCTCGTATGATCGCACCCAAAATACTATCCATGCTTATTGCTTTTATGTCTTAAAAGACGCAGAACCTCCTTTGTTTTCGTACGCGAGGCGTGGGACCCACGTGACCGATCAGCTCCGTTCCAAAAATACGAAGACCATCAACCATGAAGCGGAGGCCACCCGAGCATAGAAATAGCAAGAAAGAAAAAAAAAACAAAAAAAAACCGCACGTAAAATCTAAAAAAACGCAAACGGACAACAAAAAAGGGGGGTGCAACACGAGGACTTCCCATGGGGTCACCCATCCTAGTACTACTCTCGCCCAAGCACGCTTAACTGCGGAGTTCTGATGGGATCCGGTGCATTAGTGCTGGTATGATCGCACCCGAAATACTGTCCATGCTTATTGCTTGTATGTCTTAAAAGACACAGAACCTCCTTTGTTTTCGTACGCGAGGCGTGGGACCCACGTGACCGATCGGCTCCGTTCCAAAAATACGAAGACCATGAACCATGAAACGGAGGCCACCCGAGCATAGAAATAGCAAGGAAAAAAAACAAAAAAAAACCGCACGTAAAATCTAAAAAAACGCAAACGGACAACGAAAAAAGGGGGGTGCAACACGAGGACTTACCAGGGGGTCACCCATCCTAGTACTACTCTCGCCCAAGCACGCTTAACTGCGGAGTTCTGATGGGATCCGGTGCATTAGCGCTGGTATGATCGCACCCGAAATACTATCCATGCTTATTGCTTTTATGTCTTAAAAGACGCAGAACCTCCTTTGTTTTCGTACGCGAGGCGTGGGACCCACGTGACCGATCGGCTCCGTTCCAAAAATACGAAAACCTTCAACCATGAAGCGGAGGCCACCCGAGCATAGAAATAGCAAGAAAGAAAAAAAAACCGCACGTGAAATCTAAAAAAACGCAAACGGACAACGAAAAAGGGGGGTGCAACACGAGGACTTCCCAGGGGGTCACCCATCCTAGTACTACTCTCGCCCAAGCACGCTTAACTGCGGAGTTCTGATGGGATACGGTGCATTAGTGCTGGTATGATCGCACCCGAAATACTATCCATGCTTATTGCTTGTATGTCTTAAAAGATGCAGAACCTCCTTTGTTTTCGTACGCGAGGCGTGGGACCCACGTGACCGATCGGCTCCGTTCCAAAAATACGAAGACCATGAACCATGAAACGAAGGTCACCCGAGCACAGAAATAGCAAGAAAGAAAAAAAAACAAAAAAAAACCGCACGTAAAATCTAAAAAAACGCAAACGGACAACGAAAAAGGGGGGTGCAACACGAGGACTTCCCAGGGGGTCACCCATCCTAGTACTACTCTCGCCCAAGCACGCTTAACTGCGGAGTTCTGATGGGATCCGGTGCATTAGTGTTGGTATGATAGCACCCAAAATACTATCCATGCTTATTGCTTTTATGTCTTAAAAGACGCAGAACCTCCTTTGTTTTCGTACGCGAGGCGTGGGACCCACGTGACCGATCGGCTCCGTTCCAAAAATACGAAAACCTTCAACCATGAAGCGGAGGCCACCCGAGCATAGAAATAGCAAGAAAGAAAAAAAAACCGCACGTGAAATCTAAAAAAACGCAAACGGACAACGAAAAAGGGGGGTGCAACACGAGGACTTCCCAGGGGGTCACCCATCCTAGTACTACTCTCGCCCAAGCACGCTTAACTGCGGAGTTCTGATGGGATCCGGTGCATTAGTGCTGGTATGATCGCACCGGAAATACTATCCATGCTTATTGCTTTTATGTCTTAAAAGATGCAGAACCTCCTTTGTTTTCGTACGCGAGGCGTGGGACCCACGTGACCGATCAGCTCCGTTCCAAAAATACGAAGACCATCAACCATGAAGCGGAGCCCACCCGAGCATAGAAATAGCAAGAAAGAAAAAAAAAAAAAAAACCGCACGTAAAATCTAAAAAAACGCAAACGGACAACGAAAAAGGGGGGTGCAACACGAGGACTTCCCATGGGGTCACCCATCCTAGTACTACTCTCGCCCAAGCACGCTTAACTGCGGAGTTCTGATGGGATCCGGTGCATTAGTGCTGGTATGATCGCACCCGAAATACTGTCCATGCTTATTGCTTGTATGTCTTAAAAGACACAGAACCTCCTTTGTTTTCGTACGCGAGGCGTGGGACCCACGTGACCGATCGGCTCCGTTCCAAAAATACGAAGACCATGAACCATGAAACGGAGGCCACCCGAGCATAGAAATAGCAAGGAAAAAAAACAAAAAAAAACCGCACGTAAAATCTAAAAAAACGCAAACGGACAACGAAAAAAGGGGGGTGCAACACGAGGACTTACCAGGGGGTCACCCATCCTAGTACTACTCTCGCCCAAGCACGCTTAACTGCGGAGTTCTGATGGGATCCGGTGCATTAGCGCTGGTATGATCGCACCCGAAATACTATCCATGCTTATTGCTTTTATGTCTTAAAAGACGCTGAACCTCCTTTGTTTTCGTACGCGAGGCGTGGAACCCACGTGACCGATCGGCTCCGTTCCAAAAATACGAAAACCATCAACCATGAAGCGGAGGCCACCCGAGCATAGAAATAGCAAGAAAGAAAAAAAAAAACAAAAAAAAACCGCACGTAAAATCTAAAAAAACGCAAACGGACAACGAAAAAGGGGGGTGCAACACGAGGACTTCCCATGGGGTCACCCATCCTAGTACTACTCTCGCCCAAGCACGCTTAACTGCGGAGTTCTGATGGGATCCGGTGCGTTAGTGCTGGTATGATCGCACCCGAAATACTATCCATGCTTATTGCTTTTATGTCTTAAAAGACGCAGAACCTCCTTTGTTTTCGTACGCGAGGCGTGGAACCCACGTGACCGATCGGCTCCGTTCCAAAAATACGAAAACCATCAACCATGAAGCGGAGGCCACCCGAGCATAGAAATAGCAAGAAAGAAAAAAAAAACAAAAAAAAACCGCACGTAAAATCTAAAAAAACGCAAACGGACAACGAAAAAGGGGGGTGCAACACGAGGACTTCCCATGGGGTCACCCATCCTAGTACTACTCTCGCCCAAGCACGCTTAACTGCGGAGTTCTGATGGGATCCGGTGCATTAGTGCTCGTATGATCGCACCCGAAATACTATCCATGCTTATTGCTTTTATGTCTTAAAAGACGCAGAACCTCCTTTGTTTTCGTACGCGAGGCGTGGGACCCACGTGACCGATCAGCTCCGTTCCAAAAATACGAAGACCATCAACCATGAAGCGGAGGCCACCCGAGCATAGAAATAGCAAGAAAGAAAAAAAAAACAAAAAAAAACCGCACGTAAAATCTAAAAAAACGCAAACGGACAACAAAAAAGGGGGGTGCAACACGAGGACTTCCCATGGGGTCACCCATCCTAGTACTACTCTCGCCCAAGCACGCTTAACTGCGGAGTTCTGATGGGATCCGGTGCATTAGTGCTGGTATGATCGCACCCGAAATACTGTCCATGCTTATTGCTTGTATGTCTTAAAAGACACAGAACCTCCTTTGTTTTCGTACGCGAGGCGTGGGACCCACGTGACCGATCGGCTCCGTTCCAAAAATACGAAGACCATGAACCATGAAACGGAGGCCACCCGAGCATAGAAATAGCAAGGAAAAAAAACAAAAAAAAACCGCACGTAAAATCAAAAAAAACGCAAACGGACAACGAAAAAAGGGGGGTGCAACACGAGGACTTACCAGGGGGTCACCCATCCTAGTACTACTCTCGCCCAAGCACGCTTAACTGCGGAGTTCTGATGGGATCCGGTGCATTAGCGCTGGTATGATCGCACCCGAAATACTATCCATGCTTATTGCTTTTATGTCTTAAAAGACGCAGAACCTCCTTTGTTTTCGTACGCGAGGCGTGGGACCCATGTGACCGATCGGCTCCGTTCCAAAAATACGAAAACCTTCAACCATGAAGCGGAGGCCACCCGAGCATAGAAATAGCAAGAAAGAAAAAAAAACCGCACGTGAAATCTAAAAAAACGCAAACGGACAACGAAAAAGGGGGGTGCAACACGAGGACTTCCCAGGGGGTCACCCATCCTAGTACTACTCTCGCCCAAGCACGCTTAACTGCGGAGTTCTGATGGGATCCGGTGAATTAGTGCTGGTATGATCGCACCCGAAATACTATCCATGCTTATTGCTTGTATGTCTTAAAAGACGCAGAACCTCCTTTGTTTTCGTACGCGAGGCGTGGGACCCACGTGACCGATCGGCTCCGTTCCAAAAATACGAAGACCATGAACCATGAAACGAAGGTCACCCGAGCACAGAAATAGCAAGAAAGAAAAAAAAACAAAAAAAAACCGCACGTAAAATCTAAAAAAACGCAAACGGACAACGAAAAAGGGGGGTGCAACACGAGGACTTCCCAGGGGTCACCCATCCTAGTACTACTCTCGCCCAAGCACGCTTAACTGCGGAGTTCTGATGGGATCCGATGCATTAGTGCTGGTATGATCGCACCCGAAATACTATCCATGCTTATTGCTTGTATGTCTTAAAAGACGCAGAACCTCCTTTGTTTTCGTACGCGAGGCGTGGGACCCACGCGACAGATCGGCTCCGTTCCAAAAATACGAAAACCTTCAACCATGAAGCGGAGGCCACCCGAGCATAGAAATAGCAAGAAAGAAAAAAAAACCGCACGTGAAATCTAAAAAAACGCAAACGGACAACGAAAAAGGGGGTGCAACACGAGGACTTCCCAGGGGGTCACCCATCCTAGTACTACTCTCGCCCAAGCACGCTTAACTGCGGAGTTCTGATGGGATCCGGTGCATTAGTGTTGGTATGATAGCACCCAAAATACTATCCATGCTTATTGCTTTTATGTCTTAAAAGACGCAGAACCTCCTTTGTTTTCGTACGCGAGGCGTGGGATCCACGTGACCGATCGGCTCCGTTCCAAAAATACGAAAACCTTCAACCATGAAGCGGAGGCCACCCGAGCATAGAAATAGCAAGAAAGAAAAAAAAACCGCACGTGAAATCTAAAAAAACGCAAACGGACAACGAAAAAGGGGGGTGCAACACGAGGACTTCCCAGGGGGTCACCCATCCTAGTACTACTCTCGCCCAAGCACGCTTAACTGCGGAGTTCTGATGGGATCCGGTGCATTAGTGCTGGTATGATCGCACCGGAAATACTATCCATGCTTATTGCTTTTATGTCTTAAAAGATGCAGAACCTCCTTTGTTTTCGTACGCGAGGCGTGGGACCCACGTGACCGATCAGCTCCGTTCCAAAAATACGAAGACCATCAACCATGAAGCGGAGCCCACCCGAGCATAGAAATAGCAAGAAAGAAAAAAAAAAAAAAAACCGCACGTAAAATCTAAAAAAACGCAAACGGACAACGAAAAAGGGGGGTGCAACACGAGGACTTCCCATGGGGTCACCCATCCTAGTACTACTCTCGCCCAAGCACGCTTAACTGCGGAGTTCTGATGGGATCCGGTGCATTAGTGCTGGTATGATCGCACCCGAAATACTGTCCATGCTTATTGCTTGTATGTCTTAAAAGACACAGAACCTCCTTTGTTTTCGTACGCGAGGCGTGGGACCCACGTGACCGATCGGCTCCGTTCCAAAAATACGAAGACCATGAACCATGAAACGGAGGCCACCCGAGCATAGAAATAGCAAGGAAAAAAAACAAAAAAAAACCGCACGTATAATCTAAAAAAACGCAAACGGACAACGAAAAAAGGGGGGTGCAACACGAGGACTTACCAGGGGGTCACCCATCCTAGTACTACTCTCGCCCAAGCACGCTTAACTGCGGAGTTCTGATGGGATCCGGTGCATTAGCGCTGGTATGATCGCACCCGAAATACTATCCATGCTTATTGCTTTTATGTCTTAAAAGACGCAGAACCTCCTTTGTTTTCGTACGCGAGGCGTGGAACCCACGTGACCGATCGGCTCCGTTCCAAAAATACGAAAACCATCAACCATGAAGCGGAGGCCACCCGAGCATAGAAATAGCAAGAAAGAAAAAAAAAACAAAAAAAAACCGCACGTAAAATCTAAAAAAACGCAAACGGACAACGAAAAAGGGGGGTGCAACACGAGGACTTCCCATGGGGTCACCCATCCTAGTACTACTCTCGCCCAAGCACGCTTAACTGCGGAGTTCTGATGGGATCCGGTGCGTTAGTGCTGGTATGATCGCACCCGAAATACTATCCATGCTTATTGCTTGTATGTCTTAAAAGACGCAGAACCTCCATTGTTTTCGTACGCGAGGCGTGGGACCCACGTGACCGATCGGCTTCGTTCCAAAAATACGAAGACCATGAACCATGAAACGAAGGCCACCCGAGCATAGAAATAGCAAGAAAGAAAAAAAAAACAAAAAAAAACCGCACGTAAAATCTAAAAAAACGCAAACGGACAACGAAAAAGGGGGGTGCAACACGAGGACTTCCCAGGGGGTCACCCATCCTAGTACTACTCTCGCCCAAGCACGCTTAACTGCGGAGTTCTGATGGGATCCGGTGCATTAGTGCTGGTATGATCGCACCCGAAATACTATCCATGCTTATTGCTTGTATGTCTTAAAAGACGCAGAACCTTCTTTGTTTTCGTACGCGAGGCGTGGGACCCACGTGACCGATCAGCTCCGTTCCAAAAATACGAAGACCATCAACCATGAAGCGGAGGCCACCCGAGCATAGAAATAGCAAGAAAGAAAAAAAAACAAAAAAAAACCGCACGTAAAATCTAAAAAAACGCAAACGGACAACAAAAAAGGGGGGTGCAACACGAGGACTTCCCATGGGGTCACCCATCCTAGTACTACTCTCGCCCAAGCACGCTTAACTGCGGAGTTCTGATGGGATCCGGTGCATTAGTGCTGGTATGATCGCACCCGAAATACTGTCCATGCTTATTGCTTGTATGTCTTAAAAGACACAGAACCTCCTTTGTTTTCGTACGCGAGGCGTGGGACCCACGTGACCGATCGGCTCCGTTCCAAAAATACGAAGACCATGAACCATGAAACGGAGGCCACCCGAGCATAGAAATAGCAAGGAAAAAAAACAAAAAAAAACCGCACGTAAAATCTAAAAAAACGCAAACGGACAACGAAAAAAGGGGGGTGCAACACGAGGACTTACCAGGGGGTCACCCATCCTAGTACTACTCTCGCCCAAGCACGCTTAACTGCGGAGTTCTGATGGGATCCGGTGCATTAGCGCTGGTATGATCGCACCCGAAATACTATCCATGCTTATTGCTTTTCTGTCTTAAAAGACGCAGAACCTCCTTTGTTTTCGTACGCGAGGCGTGGAACCCACGTGACCGATCGGCTCCGTTCCAAAAATACGAAAACCATCAACCATGAAGCGGAGGCCACCCGAGCATAGAAATAGCAAGAAAGAAAAAAAAACAAAAAAAAACCGCACGTAAAATCTAAAAAAACGCAAACGGACAACGAAAAAGGGGGGTGCAACACGAGGACTTCCCAGGGGGTCACCCATCCTAGTACTACTCTCGCCCAAGCACGCTTCACTGCGGAGTTCTGATTGGATCCGGTGCATTAGTGCTGGTATGATCGCACCCGAAATACTATCCATGCTTATTGCTTGTATGTCTTAAAAGACGCAGAACCTCCTTTGTTTTCGTACGCGAGGCGTGGGACCCACGTGACCGATCAGCTCCGTTCCAAAAATACGAAGACCATCAACCATGAAGCGGAGGCCACCCGAGCATAGAAATAGCAAGAAAGAAAAAAAAACAAAAAAAAACCGCACGTAAAATCTAAAAAAACGCAAACGGACAACGAAAAAGGGGGGTGCAACACGAGGACTTCCCATGGGGTCACCCATCCTAGTACTACTCTCGCCCAAGCACGCTTAACTGCGGAGTTCTGATGGGATCCGGTGCATTAGTGGTGGTATAATCGCACCCGAAATACTGTCCAGGCTTATTGCTTGTATGTCTTAAAAGACACAGAACCTCCTTTGTTTTCGTACGCGAGGCGTGGGACCCACGTGACCGATCGGCTCCGATCCAAAAATACGAAGACCATGAACCATGAAACGGAGGCCACCCGAGCATAGAAATAGCAAGAAAAAAAAAACAAAAAAAAACCGCACGTAAAATCTAAAAAAACGCAAACGGACAACGAAAAAGGGGGGGTGCAACACGAGGACTTCCCAGGGGGTCACCCATCCTAGTACTATTCTCGCCCAAGCACGCTTGACTGCGGAGTTCTGATGGGATCCGGTGCATTAGTGCTGGTATGATCGCACCCGAAATACTATCCATGCTTATTGCTTTTATGTCTTAAAAGACGCAGAACCTCCTTTGTTTTCGTACGCGAGACGTGGGACCCACGTGACCGATCGGCTCCGTTCCAAAAATACGAAAACCATCAACCATGAAGCGGTGGCCACCCGAGCATAGAAATAGCAAGAAAGAAAAAAAAACCGCACGTAAAATCTAAAAAAACGCAAACGGGCAACGAAAAAGGGGGGGGGGTGCAACACAAGGACTTCCCAGGGGGTCACCCATCCTAGTACTACTCTCGCCCAAGTACGCTTAACTGCGGAGTTCTGATGGGATCCGGTGCATTAGTGCTCGTATGATAGCACCCAAAATACTATCCATGCTTATTGCTTTTATGTCTTAAAAGACGCAGAACCTCCTTTGTTTTCGTACGCGAGGCGTGGGACCCACGTGACCGATCGGCTCCGTTCCAAAAATACGAAAACCTTCAACCATGAAGCGGAGGCCACCCGAGCATAGAAATAGCAAGAAAGAAAAAAAAACCGCACGTGAAATCTAAAAAAACGCAAACGGACAACGAAAAGGGGGGTGCAACACGAGGACTTCCCAGGGGGTCACCCATCCTAGTACTACTCTCGCCCAAGCACGCTTAACTGCGGAGTTCTGATGGGATCCGGTGCATTAGTGCTGGTATGATCGCACCCGAAATACTGTCCATGCTTATTGCTTGTATGTCTTAAAAGACACAGAACCTCCTTTGTTTTCGTACGCGAGGCGTGGGACCCACGTGACCGATCGGCTCCGTTCCAAAAATACGAAGACCATGAACCATGAAACGGAGGCCACCCGAGCATAGAAATAGCAAGAAAGAAAAAAAAACAAAAAAAAACCGCACGTAAAATCTAAAAAAACGCAAACGGACAACAAAAAAGGGGGGTGCAACACGAGGACTTCCCATGGGGTCACCCATCCTAGTACTACTCTCGCCCAAGCACGCTTAACTGCGGAGTTCTGATGGGATCCGGTGCATTAGTGCTGGTATGATCGCACCCGAAATACTGTCCATGCTTATTGCTTGTATGTCTTAAAAGACACAGAACCTCCTTTGTTTTCGTACGCGAGGCGTGGGACCCACGTGACCGATCGGCTCCGTTCCAAAAATACGAAGACCATGAACCATGAAACGGAGGCCACCCGAGCATAGAAATAGCAAGGAAAAAAAACAAAAAAAAACCGCACGTAAAATCTAAAAAAACGCAAACGGACAACGAAAAAAGGGGGGTGCAACACGAGGACTTACCAGGGGGTCACCCATCCTAGTACTACTCTCGCCCAAGCACGCTTAACTGCGGAGTTCTGATGGGATCCGGTGCATTAGCGCTGGTATGATCGCACCCGAAATACTATCCATGCTTATTGCTTTTATGTCTTAAAAGACGCAGAACCTCCTTTGTTTTCGTACGCGAGGCGTGGAACCCACGTGACCGATCGGCTCCGTTCCAAAAATACGAAAACCATCAACCATGAAGCGGAGGCCACCCGAGCATAGAAATAGCAAGAAAGAAAAAAAAAACAAAAAAAACCGCACGTAAAATCTAAAAAAACGCAAACGGACAACGAAAAAGGGGGGTGCAACACGAGGACTTCCCAGGGGGTCACCCATCCTAGTACTACTCTCGCCCAAGCACGCTTAACTGCGGAGTTCTGATGGGATCCGGTGCGTTAGTGCTGGTATGATCGCACCCGAAATACTATCCATGCTTATTGCTTGTATGTCTTAAAAGACGCAGAACCTCCATTGTTTTCGTACGCGAGGCGTGGGACCCACGTGACCGATCGGCTTCGTTCCAAAAATACGAAGACCATGAACCATGAAACGAAGGCCACCCGAGCATAGAAATAGCAAGAAAGAAAAAAAAACAAAAAAAAACCGCACGTAAAATCTAAAAAAACGCAAACGGACAACGAAAAAGGGGGGTGCAACACGAGGACTTCCCAGGGGGTCACCCATCCTAGTACTACTCTCGCCCAAGCACGCTTAACTGCGGAGTTCTGATGGGATCCGGTGCATTAGTGCTGGTATGATCGCACCCGAAATACTATCCATGCTTATTGCTTGTATGTCTTAAAAGACGCAGAACCTTCTTTGTTTTCGTACGCGAGGCGTGGGACCCACGTGACCGATCAGCTCCGTTCCAAAAATACGAAGACCATCAACCATGAAGCGGAGGCCACCCGAGCATAGAAATAGCAAGAAAGAAAAAAAAAACAAAAAAAAACCGCACGTAAAATCTAAAAAAACGCAAACGGACAACAAAAAAGGGGGGTGCAACACGAGGACTTCCCATGGGGTCACCCATCCTAGTACTACTCTCGCCCAAGCACGCTTAACTGCGGAGTTCTGATGGGATCCGGTGCATTAGTGCTGGTATGATCGCACCCGAAATACTGTCCATGCTTATTGCTTGTATGTCTTAAAAGACACAGAACCTCCTTTGTTTTCGTACGCGAGGCGTGGGACCCACGTGACCGATCGGCTCCGTTCCAAAAATACGAAGACCATGAACCATGAAACGGAGGCCACCCGAGCATAGAAATAGCAAGGAAAAAAAACAAAAAAAAACCGCACGTAAAATCTAAAAAAACGCAAACGGACAACGAAAAAAGGGGGGTGCAACACGAGGACTTACCAGGGGGTCACCCATCCTAGTACTACTCTCGCCCAAGCACGCTTAACTGCGGAGTTCTGATGGGATCCAGTGCATTAGCGCTGGTATGATCGCACCCGAAATACTATCCATGCTTATTGCTTTTCTGTCTTAAAAGACGCAGAACCTCCTTTGTTTTCGTACGCGAGGCGTGGAACCCACGTGACCGATCGGCTCCGTTCCAAAAATACGAAAACCATCAACCATGAAGCGGAGGCCACCCGAGCATAGAAATAGCAAGAAAGAAAAAAAAACAAAAAAAAACCGCACGTAAAATCTAAAAAAACGCAAACGGACAACGAAAAAGGGGGGTGCAACACGAGGACTTCCCAGGGGGTCACCCATCCTAGTACTACTCTCGCGCAAGCACGCTTAACTGCGGAGTTCTGATGGGATCCGGTGCATTAGTGCTGGTATGATCGCACCCGAAATACTATCCATGCTTATTGCTTGTATGTCTTAAAAGACGCAGAACCTCCTTTGTTTTCGTACGCGAGGCGTGGGACCCACGTGACCGATCAGCTCCGTTCCAAAAATACGAAGACCATCAACCATGAAGCGGAGGCCACCCGAGCATAGAAATAGCAAGAAAGAAAAAAAAACAAAAAAAAACCGCACGTAAAATCTAAAAAAACGCAAACGGACAACGAAAAAGGGGGGTGCAACACGAGGACTTCCCATGGGGTCACCCATCCTAGTACTACTCTCGCCCAAGCACGCTTAACTGCGGAGTTCTGATGGGATCCGGTGCATTAGTGTTGGTATAATCGCACCCGAAATACTGTCCATGCTTATTGCTTGTATGTCTTAAAAGACACAGAACCTCCTTTGTTTTCGTACGCGAGGCGTGGGACCCACGTGACCGATCGGCTCCGATCCAAAAATACGAAGACCATGAACCATGAAACGGAGGCCACCCGAGCATAGAAATAGCAAGAAAAAAAAAACAAAAAAAAACCGCACGTAAAATCTAAAAAAACGCAAACGGACAACGAAAAAGGGGGGGTGCAACACGAGGACTTCCCAGGGGGTCACCCATCCTAGTACTATTCTCGCCCAAGCACGCTTGACTGCGGAGTTCTGATGGGATCCGGTGCATTAGTGCTGGTATGATCGCACCCGAAATACTATCCATGCTTATTGCTTTTATGTCTTAAAAGACGCAGAACCTCCTTTGTTTTCGTACGCGAGACGTGGGACCCACGTGACCGATCGGCTCCGTTCCAAAAATACGAAAACCATCAACCATGAAGCGGTGGCCACCCGAGCATAGAAATAGCAAGAAAGAAAAAAAAACCGCACGTAAAATCTAAAAAAACGCAAACGGGCAACGAAAAAGGGGGGGGGGGTGCAACACAAGGACTTCCCAGGGGGTCACCCATCCTAGTACTACTCTCGCCCAAGCACGCTTAACTGCGGAGTTCTGATGGGATCCGGTGCATTAGTGCTGGTATGATAGCACCCGAAATACTATCCATGCTTATTGCTTTTATGTCTTAAAAGACGCAGAACCTCCTTTGTTTTCGTACGCGAGGCGTGGGACCCACGTGACCGATCAGCTCCGTTCCAAAAATACGAAGACCATCAACCATGAAGCGGAGGCCACCCGAGCATAGAAATAGCAAGAAAGAAAAAAAAAACAAAAAAAAACCGCACGTAAAATCTAAAAAAACGCAAACGGACAACAAAAAAGGGGGGGTGCAACACGAGGACTTCCCATGGGGTCACCCATCCTAGTACTACTCTCGCCCAAGCACGCTTAACTGCGGAGTTCTGATGGGATCCGGTGCATTAGTGCTGGTATGATCGCACCCGAAATACTGTCCATGCTTATTGCTTGTATGTCTTAAAAGACACAGAACCTCCTTTGTTTTCGTACGCGAGGCGTGGGACCCACGTGACCGATCGGCTCCGTTCCAAAAATACGAAGACCATGAACCATGAAACGGAGGCCACCCGAGCATAGAAATAGCAAGGAAAAAAAACAAAAAAAAACCGCACGTAAAATCTAAAAAAACGCAAACGGACAACGAAAAAAGGGGGGTGCAACACGAGGACTTACCAGGGGGTCACCCATCCTAGTACTACTCTCGCCCAAGCACGCTTAACTGCGGAGTTCTGATGGGATCCGGTGCATTAGCGCTGGTATGATCGCACCCGAAATACTATCCATGCTTATTGCTTTTATGTCTTAAAAGACGCAGAACCTCCTTTGTTTTCGTACGCGAGGCGTGGAACCCACGTGACCGATCGGCTCCGTTCCAAAAATACGAAAACCATCAACCATGAAGCGGAGGCCACCCGAGCATAGAAATAGGAAGAAAGAAAAAAAAACAAAAAAAGACCGCACGTAAAATCTAAAAAAACGCAAACGGACAACGAAAAAGGGGGGTGCAACACGAGGACTTCCCAGGGGGTCACCCATCCTAGTACTACTCTCGCCCAAGCACGCTTAACTGCGGAGTTCTGATGGGATCCGGTGCGTTAGTGCTGGTATGATCGCACCCAAAATACTATCCATGCTTATTGCTTGTATGTCTTAAAAGACGCAGAACCTCCATTGTTTTCGTACGCGAGGCGTGGGACCCACGTGACCGATCGGCTTCGTTCCAAAAATACGAAGACCATGAACCATGAAACGAAGGCCACCCGAGCATAGAAATAGCAAGAAAGAAAAAAAAAACAAAAAAAAACCGCACGTAAAATCTAAAAAAACGCAAACGGACAACGAAAAAGGGGGGTGCAACACGAGGACTTCCCAGGGGGTCACCCATCCTAGTACTACTCTCGCCCAAGCACGCTTAACTGCGGAGTTCTGATGGGATCCGGTGCATTAGCGCTGGTATGATCGCACCCGAAATACTATCCATGCTTATTGCTTTTATGTCTTAAAAGACGCAGAACCTCCTTTGTTTTCGTACGCGAGGCGTGGAACCCACGTGACCGATCGGCTCCGTTCCAAAAATACGAAAACCATCAACCATGAAGCGGAGGCCACCCGAGCATAGAAATAGCAAGAAAGAAAAAAAAAACAAAAAAAAACCGCACGTAAAATCTAAAAAAACGCAAACGGACAACGAAAAAGGGGGGTGCAACACGAGGACTTCCCATGGGGTCACCCATCCTAGTACTACTCTCGCCCAAGCACGCTTAACTGCGGAGTTCTGATGGGATCCGGTGCGTTAGTGCTGGTATGATCGCACCCGAAATACTATCCATGCTTATTGCTTGTATGTCTTAAAAGACGCAGAACCTCCATTGTTTTCGTACGCGAGGCGTGGGACCCACGTGACCGATCGGCTTCGTTCCAAAAATACGAAGACCATGAACCATGAAACGAAGGCCACCCGAGCATAGAAATAGCAAGAAAGAAAAAAAAAACAAAAAAAAACCGCACGTAAAATCTAAAAAAACGCAAACGGACAACGAAAAAGGGGGGTGCAACACGAGGACTTCCCAGGGGGTCACCCATCCTAGTACTACTCTCGCCCAAGCACGCTTAACTGCGGAGTTCTGATGGGATCCGGTGCATTAGTGCTGGTATGATCGCACCCGAAATACTATCCATGCTTATTGCTTGTATGTCTTAAAAGACGCAGAACCTTCTTTGTTTTCGTACGCGAGGCGTGGGACCCACGTGACCGATCAGCTCCGTTCCAAAAATACGAAGACCATCAACCATGAAGCGGAGGCCACCCGAGCATAGAAATAGCAAGAAAGAAAAAAAAACAAAAAAAAACCGCACGTAAAATCTAAAAAAACGCAAACGGACAACAAAAAAGGGGGGTGCAACACGAGGACTTCCCATGGGGTCACCCATCCTAGTACTACTCTCGCCCAAGCACGCTTAACTGCGGAGTTCTGATGGGATCCGGTGCATTAGTGCTGGTATGATCGCACCCGAAATACTGTCCATGCTTATTGCTTGTATGTCTTAAAAGACACAGAACCTCCTTTGTTTTCGTACGCGAGGCGTGGGACCCACGTGACCGATCGGCTCCGTTCCAAAAATACGAAGACCATGAACCATGAAACGGAGGCCACCCGAGCATAGAAATAGCAAGGAAAAAAAACAAAAAAAAACCGCACGTAAAATCTAAAAAAACGCAAACGGACAACGAAAAAAGGGGGTGCAACACGAGGACTTACCAGGGGGTCACCCATCCTAGTACTACTCTCGCCCAAGCACGCTTAACTGCGGAGTTCTGATGGGATCCGGTGCATTAGCGCTGGTATGATCGCACCCGAAATACTATCCATGCTTATTGCTTTTCTGTCTTAAAAGACGCAGAACCTCCTTTGTTTTCGTACGCGAGGCGTGGAACCCACGTGACCGATCGGCTCCGTTCCAAAAATACGAAAACCATCAACCATGAAGCGGAGGCCACCCGAGCATAGAAATAGCAAGAAAGAAAAAAAAACAAAAAAAAACCGCACGTAAAATCTAAAAAAACGCAAACGGACAACGAAAAAGGGGGGTGCAACACGAGGACTTCCCAGGGGGTCACCCATCCTAGTACTACTCTCGCCCAAGCACGCTTCACTGCGGAGTTCTGATGGGATCCGGTGCATTAGTGCTGGTATGATCGCACCCGAAATACTATCCATGCTTATTGCTTGTATGTCTTAAAAGACGCAGAACCTCCTTTGTTTTCGTACGCGAGGCGTGGGACCCACGTGACCGATCAGCTCCGTTCCAAAAATACGAAGACCATCAACCATGAAGCGGAGGCCACCCGAGCATAGAAATAGCAAGAAAGAAAAAAAAACAAAAAAAAACCGCACGTAAAATCTAAAAAAACGCAAACGGACAACGAAAAAGGGGGGTGCAACACGAGGACTTCCCATGGGGTCACCCATCCTAGTACTACTCTCGCCCAAGCACGCTTAACTGCGGAGTTCTGATGGGATCCGGTGCATTAGTGGTGGTATAATCGCACCCGAAATACTGTCCATGCTTATTGCTTGTATGTCTTAAAAGACACAGAACCTCCTTTGTTTTCGTACGCGAGGCGTGGGACCCACGTGACCGATCGGCTCCGATCCAAAAATACGAAGACCATGAACCATGAAACGGAGGCCACCCGAGCATAGAAATAGCAAGAAAAAAAAAACAAAAAAAAACCGCACGTAAAATCTAAAAAAACGCAAACGGACAACGAAAAAGGGGGGGTGCAACACGAGGACTTCCCAGGGGGTCACCCATCCTAGTACTATTCTCGCCCAAGCACGCTTGACTGCGGAGTTCTGATGGGATCCGGTGCATTAGTGCTGGTATGATCGCACCCGAAATACTATCCATGCTTATTGCTTTTATGTCTTAAAAGACGCAGAACCTCCTTTGTTTTCGTACGCGAGACGTGGGACCCACGTGACCGATCGGCTCCGTTCCAAAAATACGAAAACCATCAACCATGAAGCGGTGGCCACCCGAGCATAGAAATAGCAAGAAAGAAAAAAAAACCGCACGTAAAATCTAAAAAAACGCAAACGGGCAACGAAAAAGGGGGGGGGGTGCAACACAAGGACTTCCCAGGGGGTCACCCATCCTAGTACTACTCTCGCCCAAGCACGCTTAACTGCGGAGTTCTGATGGGATCCGGTGCATTAGTGCTCGTATGATAGCACCCAAAATACTATCCATGCTTATTGCTTTTATGTCTTAAAAGACGCAGAACCTCCTTTGTTTTCGTACGCGAGGCGTGGGACCCACGTGACCGATCGGCTCCGTTCCAAAAATACGAAAACCTTCAACCATGAAGCGGAGGCCACCCGAGCATAGAAATAGCAAGAAAGAAAAAAAAACCGCACGTGAAATCTAAAAAAACGCAAACGGACAACGAAAAGGGGGGTGCAACACGAGGACTTCCCAGGGGGTCACCCATCCTAGTACTACTCTCGCCCAAGCACGCTTAACTGCGGAGTTCTGATGGGATCCGGTGCATTAGTGCTGGTATGATCGCACCCGAAATACTGTCCATGCTTATTGCTTGTATGTCTTAAAAGACACAGAACCTCCTTTGTTTTCGTACGCGAGGCGTGGGACCCACGTGACCGATCGGCTCCGTTCCAAAAATACGAAGACCATGAACCATGAAACGGAGGCCACCCGAGCATAGAAATAGCAAGAAAGAAAAAAAAACAAAAAAAAACCGCACGTAAAATCTAAAAAAACGCAAACGGACAACAAAAAAGGGGGGGGGGCAACACGAGGACTTCCCATGGGGTCACCCATCCTAGTACTACTCTCGCCCAAGCACGCTTAACTGCGGAGTTCTGATGGGATCCGGTGCATTAGTGCTGGTATGATCGCACCCGAAATACTGTCCATGCTTATTGCTTGTATGTCTTAAAAGACACAGAACCTCCTTTGTTTTCGTACGCGAGGCGTGGGACCCACGTGACCGATCGGCTCCGTTCCAAAAATACGAAGACCATGAACCATGAAACGGAGGCCACCCGAGCATAGAAATAGCAAGGAAAAAAAACAAAAAAAAACCGCACGTAAAATCTAAAAAAACGCAAACGGACAACGAAAAAAGGGGGGTGCAACACGAGGACTTACCAGGGGGTCACCCATCCTAGTACTACTCTCGCCCAAGCACGCTTAACTGCGGAGTTCTGATGGGATCCGGTGCATTAGCGCTGGTATGATCGCACCCGAAATACTATCCATGCTTATTGCTTTTATGTCTTAAAAGACGCAGAACCTCCTTTGTTTTCGTACGCGAGGCGTGGAACCCACGTGACCGATCGGCTCCGTTCCAAAAATACGAAAACCATCAACCATGAAGCGGAGGCCACCCGAGCATAGAAATAGCAAGAAAGAAAAAAAAAACAAAAAAAAACCGCACGTAAAATCTAAAAAAACGCAAACGGACAACGAAAAAGGGGGGTGCAACACGAGGACTTCCCAGGGGGTCACCCATCCTAGTACTACTCTCGCCCAAGCACGCTTAACTGCGGAGTTCTGATGGGATCCGGTGCGTTAGTGCTGGTATGATCGCACCCGAAATACTATCCATGCTTATTGCTTGTATGTCTTAAAAGACGCAGAACCTCCATTGTTTTCGTACGCGAGGCGTGGGACCCACGTGACCGATCGGCTTCGTTCCAAAAATACGAAGACCATGAACCATGAAACGAAGGCCACCCGAGCATAGAAATAGCAAGAAAGAAAAAAAAACAAAAAAAAACCGCACGTAAAATCTAAAAAAACGCAAACGGACAACGAAAAAGGGGGGTGCAACACGAGGACTTCCCAGGGGGTCACCCATCCTAGTACTACTCTCGCCCAAGCACGCTTAACTGCGGAGTTCTGATGGGATCCGGTGCATTAGTGCTGGTATGATCGCACCCGAAATACTATCCATGCTTATTGCTTGTATGTCTTAAAAGACGCAGAACCTTCTTTGTTTTCGTACGCGAGGCGTGGGACCCACGTGACCGATCAGCTCCGTTCCAAAAATACGAAGACCATCAACCATGAAGCGGAGGCCACCCGAGCATAGAAATAGCAAGAAAGAAAAAAAAAACAAAAAAAAACCGCACGTAAAATCTAAAAAAACGCAAACGGACAACAAAAAAGGGGGGGTGCAACACGAGGACTTCCCATGGGGTCACCCATCCTAGTACTACTCTCGCCCAAGCACGCTTAACTGCGGAGTTCTGATGGGATCCGGTGCATTAGTGCTGGTATGATCGCACCCGAAATACTGTCCATGCTTATTGCTTGTATGTCTTAAAAGACACAGAACCTCCTTTGTTTTCGTACGCGAGGCGTGGGACCCACGTGACCGATCGGCTCCGTTCCAAAAATACGAAGACCATGAACCATGAAACGGAGGCCACCCGAGCATAGAAATAGCAAGGAAAAAAAACAAAAAAAAACCGCACGTAAAATCTAAAAAAACGCAAACGGACAACGAAAAAAGGGGGGTGCAACACGAGGACTTACCAGGGGGTCACCCATCCTAGTACTACTCTCGCCCAAGCACGCTTAACTGCGGAGTTCTGATGGGATCCGATGCATTAGCGCTGGTATGATCGCACCCGAAATACTATCCATGCTTATTGCTTTTCTGTCTTAAAAGACGCAGAACCTCCTTTGTTTTCGTACGCGAGGCGTGGAACCCACGTGACCGATCGGCTCCGTTCCAAAAATACGAAAACCATCAACCATGAAGCGGAGGCCACCCGAGCATAGAAATAGCAAGAAAGAAAAAAAAACAAAAAAAAACCGCACGTAAAATCTAAAAAAACGCAAACGGACAACGAAAAAGGGGGGTGCAACACGAGGACTTCCCAGGGGGTCACCCATCCTAGTACTACTCTCGCGCAAGCACGCTTAACTGCGGAGTTCTGATGGGATCCGGTGCATTAGTGCTGGTATGATCGCACCCGAAATACTATCCATGCTTATTGCTTGTATGTCTTAAAAGACGCAGAACCTCCTTTGTTTTCGTACGCGAGGCGTGGGACCCACGTGACCGATCAGCTCCGTTCCAAAAATACGAAGACCATCAACCATGAAGCGGAGGCCACCCGAGCATAGAAATAGCAAGAAAGAAAAAAAAACAAAAAAAAACCGCACGTAAAATCTAAAAAAACGCAAACGGACAACGAAAAAGGGGGGTGCAACACGAGGACTTCCCATGGGGTCACCCATCCTAGTACTACTCTCGCCCAAGCACGCTTAACTGCGGAGTTCTGATGGGATCCGGTGCATTAGTGTTGGTATAATCGCACCCGAAATACTGTCCATGCTTATTGCTTGTATGTCTTAAAAGACACAGAACCTCCTTTGTTTTCGTACGCGAGGCGTGGGACCCACGTGACCGATCGGCTCCGATCCAAAAATACGAAGACCATGAACCATGAAACGGAGGCCACCCGAGCATAGAAATAGCAAGAAAAAAAAAACAAAAAAAAACCGCACGTAAAATCTAAAAAAACGCAAACGGACAACGAAAAAGGGGGGGTGCAACACGAGGACTTCCCAGGGGGTCACCCATCCTAGTACTATTCTCGCCCAAGCACGCTTGACTGCGGAGTTCTGATGGGATCCGGTGCATTAGTGCTGGTATGATCGCACCCGAAATACTATCCATGCTTATTGCTTTTATGTCTTAAAAGACGCAGAACCTCCTTTGTTTTCGTACGCGAGACGTGGGACCCACGTGACCGATCGGCTCCGTTCCAAAAATACGAAAACCATCAACCATGAAGCGGTGGCCACCCGAGCATAGAAATAGCAAGAAAGAAAAAAAAAACCGCACGTAAAATCTAAAAAAACGCAAACGGGCAACGAAAAAGGGGGGGGGGTGCAACACAAGGACTTCCCAGGGGGTCACCCATCCTAGTACTACTCTCGCCCAAGCACGCTTAACTGCGGAGTTCTGATGGGATCCGGTGCATTAGTGCTGGTATGATAGCACCCGAAATACTATCCATGCTTATTGCTTTTATGTCTTAAAAGACGCAGAACCTCCTTTGTTTTCGTACGCGAGGCGTGGGACCCACGTGACCGATCAGCTCCGTTCCAAAAATACGAAGACCATCAACCATGAAGCGGAGGCCACCCGAGCATAGAAATAGCAAGAAAGAAAAAAAAAACAAAAAAAAACCGCACGTAAAATCTAAAAAAACGCAAACGGACAACAAAAAAGGGGGGGTGCAACACGAGGACTTCCCATGGGGTCACCCATCCTAGTACTACTCTCGCCCAAGCACGCTTAACTGCGGAGTTCTGATGGGATCCGGTGCATTAGTGCTGGTATGATCGCACCCGAAATACTGTCCATGCTTATTGCTTGTATGTCTTAAAAGACACAGAACCTCCTTTGTTTTCGTACGCGAGGCGTGGGACCCACGTGACCGATCGGCTCCGTTCCAAAAATACGAAGACCATGAACCATGAAACGGAGGCCACCCGAGCATAGAAATAGCAAGGAAAAAAAACAAAAAAAAACCGCACGTAAAATCTAAAAAAACGCAAACGGACAACGAAAAAAGGGGGGTGCAACACGAGGACTTACCAGGGGGTCACCCATCCTAGTACTACTCTCGCCCAAGCACGCTTAACTGCGGAGTTCTGATGGGATCCGGTGCATTAGCGCTGGTATGATCGCACCCGAAATACTATCCATGCTTATTGCTTTTATGTCTTAAAAGACGCAGAACCTCCTTTGTTTTCGTACGCGAGGCGTGGAACCCACGTGACCGATCGGCTCCGTTCCAAAAATACGAAAACCATCAACCATGAAGCGGAGGCCACCCGAGCATAGAAATAGCAAGAAAGAAAAAAAAACAAAAAAAAACCGCACGTAAAATCTAAAAAAACGCAAACGGACAACGAAAAAGGGGGGTGCAACACGAGGACTTCCCAGGGGGTCACCCATCCTAGTACTACTCTCGCCCAAGCACGCTTAACTGCGGAGTTCTGATGGGATCCGGTGCGTTAGTGCTGGTATGATCGCACCCAAAATACTATCCATGCTTATTGCTTGTATGTCTTAAAAGACGCAGAACCTCCATTGTTTTCGTACGCGAGGCGTGGGACCCACGTGACCGATCGGCTTAGTTCCAAAAATACGAAGACCATGAACCATGAAACGAAGGCCACCCGAGCATAGAAATAGCAAGAAAGAAAAAAAAAACAAAAAAAAACCGCACGTAAAATCTAAAAAAACGCAAACGGACAACGAAAAAGGGGGGTGCAACACGAGGACTTCCCAGGGGGTCACCCATCCTAGTACTACTCTCGCGCAAGCACGCTTAACTGCGGAGTTCTGATGGGATCCGGTGCATTAGTGCTGGTATGATCGCACCCGAAATACTATCCATGCTTATTGCTTGTATGTCTTAAAAGACGCAGAACCTCCTTTGTTTTCGTACGCGAGGCGTGGGACCCACGTGACCGATCAGCTCCGTTCCAAAAATACGAAGACCATCAACCATGAAGCGGAGGCCACCCGAGCATAGAAATAGCAAGAAAGAAAAAAAAACAAAAAAAAACCGCACGTAAAATCTAAAAAAACGCAAACGGACAACGAAAAAGGGGGGTGCAACACGAGGACTTCCCATGGGGTCACCCATCCTAGTACTACTCTCGCCCAAGCACGCTTAACTGCGGAGTTCTGATGGGATCCGGTGCATTAGTGTTGGTATAATCGCACCCGAAATACTGTCCATGCTTATTGCTTGTATGTCTTAAAAGACACAGAACCTCCTTTGTTTTCGTACGCGAGGCGTGGGACCCACGTGACCGATCGGCTCCGATCCAAAAATACGAAGACCATGAACCATGAAACGGAGGCCACCCGAGCATAGAAATAGCAAGAAAAAAAAAACAAAAAAAAACCGCACGTAAAATCTAAAAAAACGCAAACGGACAACGAAAAAGGGGGGGTGCAACACGAGGACTTCCCAGGGGGTCACCCATCCTAGTACTATTCTCGCCCAAGCACGCTTGACTGCGGAGTTCTGATGGGATCCGGTGCATTAGTGCTGGTATGATCGCACCCGAAATACTATCCATGGTTATTGCTTTTATGTCTTAAAAGACGCAGAACCTCCTTTGTTTTCGTACGCGAGACGTGGGACCCACGTGACCGATCGGCTCCGTTCCAAAAATACGAAAACCATCAACCATGAAGCGGTGGCCACCCGAGCATAGAAATAGCAAGAAAGAAAAAAAAACCGCACGTAAAATCTAAAAAAACGCAAACGGGCAACGAAAAAGGGGGGGGGGGTGCAACACAAGGACTTCCCAGGGGGTCACCCATCCTAGTACTACTCTCGCCCAAGCACGCTTAACTGCGGAGTTCTGATGGGATCCGGTGCATTAGTGCTGGTATGATAGCACCCGAAATATTATCCATGCTTATTGCTTTTATGTCTTAAAAGACGCAGAACCTCCTTTGTTTTCGTACGCAAGGCGTGGGACCCACGTGACCGATCGGCTCCGTTCCAAAAATACGAAAACCTTCAACCATGAAGCGGAGGCCACCCGAGCATAGAAATAGCAAGAAAGAAAAAAAAACCGCACGTGAAATCTAAAAAAACGCAAACGGACAACGAAAAAGGGGGGTGCAACACGAGGACTTCCCAGGGGATCACCCATCCTAGTACTACTCTCGCCCAAGCACGCTTAACTGCGGAGTTCTGATGGGATCCGGTGCATTAGTGCTCGTATGATCGCACCCGAAATACTATCCATGCTTATTGCTTTTATGTCTTAAAAGACGCAGAACCTCCTTTGTTTTCGTACGCGAGGCGTGGGACCCACGTGACCGATCAGCTCCGTTCCAAAAATACGAAGACCATCAACCATGAAGCGGAGGCCACCCGAGCATAGAAATAGCAAGAAAGAAAAAAAAAACAAAAAAAAACCGCACGTAAAATCTAAAAAAACGCAAACGGACAACAAAAAAGGGGGGTGCAACACGAGGACTTCCCATGGGGTCACCCATCCTAGTATTACTCTCGCCCAAGCACGCTTAACTGCGGAGTTCTGATGGGATCCGGTGCATTAGTGCTGGTATGATCGCACCCGAAATACTGTCCATGCTTATTGCTTGTATGTCTTAAAAGACACAGAACCTCCTTTGTTTTCGTACGCGAGGCGAGGGACCCACGTGACCGATCGGCTCCGTTCCAAAAATACGAAGACCATGAACCATGAAACGGAGGCCACCCGAGCATAGAAATAGCAAGGAAAAAAAACAAAAAAAACAGCACGTAAAATCTAAAAAAACGCAAACGGACAACGAAAAAAGGGGGGTGCAACACGAGGACTTACCAGGGGGTCACCCATCCTAGTACTACTCTCGCCCAAGCACGCTTAACTGCGGAGTTCTGATGGGATCCGGTGCATTAGCGCTGGTATGATCGCACCCGAAATACTATCCACGCTTATTGCTTTTATGTCTTAAAAGACGCAGAACCTCCTTTGTTTTCGTACGCGAGGCGTGGAACCCACGTGACCGATCGGCTCCGTTCCAAAAATACGAAAACCATCAACCATGAAGCGGAGGCCACCCGAGCATAGAAATAGCAAGAAAGAAAAAAAAACAAAAAAAAACCGCACGTAAAATCTAAAAAAACGCAAACGGACAACGAAAAAGGGGGGTGCAACACGAGGACTTCCCAGGGGGTCACCCATCCTAGTACTACTCTCGCCCAAGCACGCTTAACTGCGGAGTTCTGATGGGATCCGGTGCGTTAGTGCTGGTATGATCGCACCCGAAATACTATCCATGCTTATTGCTTGTATGTCTTAAAAGACGCAGAACCTCCATTGTTTTCGTACGCGAGGCGTGGGACCCACGTGACCGATCGGCTTCGTTCCAAAAATACGAAGACCATGAACCATGAAGCGGAGGCCACCCGAGCATAGAAATAGCAAGAAAGAAAAAAAAACAAAAAAAAACCGCACGTAAAATCTAAAAAAACGCAAACGGACAACAAAAAAGGGGGTGCAACACGAGGACTTCCCATGGGGTCACCCATCCTAGTACTACTCTCGCCCAAGCACGCTTAACTGCGGAGTTCTGATGGGATCCGGTGCATTAGTGCTGGTATGATCGCACCCGAAATACTGTCCATGCTTATTTCTTGTATGTCTTAAAAGACACAGAACCTCCTTTGTTTTCGTACGCGAGGCGTGGGACCCACGTGACCGATCGGCTCCGTTCCAAAAATACGAAGACCATGAACCATGAAACGGAGGCCACCCGAGAATAGAAATAGCAAGGAAAAAAAACAAAAAAAAACCGCACGTAAAATCTAAAAAAACGCAAACGGACAACGAAAAAAGAGGGGTGCAACACGAGGACTTACCAGGGGGTCACCCATCCTAGTACTACTCTCGCCCAAGCACGCTTAACTGCGGAGTTCTGATGGGATCCGGTGCATTAGCGCTGGTATGATCGCACCCGAAATACTATCCATGCTTATTGCTTTTATGTCTTAAAAGACGCAGAACCTCCTTTGTTTTCGTACGCGAGGCGTGGGACCCACGTGACCGATCAGCTCCGTTCCAAAAATACGAAGACCATCAACCATGAAGCGGAGGCCACCCGAGCATAGAAATAGCAAGAAAGAAAAAAAAACAAAAAAAAACCGCACGTAAAATCTAAAAAAACGCAAACGGACAACGAAAAAGGGGGGTGCAACACGAGGACTTCCCATGGGGTCACCCATCCTAGTACTACTCTCGCCCAAGCACGCTTAACTGCGGAGTTCTGATGGGATCCGGTGCATTAGTGTTGGTATAATCGCACCCGAAATACTGTCCATGCTTATTGCTTGTATGTCTTAAAAGACACAGAACCTCCTTTGTTTTCGTACGCGAGGCGTGGGACCCACGTGACCGATCGGCTCCGATCCAAAAATACGAAGACCATGAACCATGAAACGGAGGCCACCCGAGCATAGAAATAGCAAGAAAAAAAAAACAAAAAAAAACCGCACGTAAAATCTAAAAAAACGCAAACGGACAACGAAAAAGGGGGGGTGCAACACGAGGACTTCCCAGGGGGTCACCCATCCTAGTACTATTCTCGCCCAAGCACGCTTGACTGCGGAGTTCTGATGGGATCCGGTGCATTAGTGCTGGTATGATCGCACCCGAAATACTATCCATGGTTATTGCTTTTATGTCTTAAAAGACGCAGAACCTCCTTTGTTTTCGTACGCGAGACGTGGGACCCACGTGACCGATCGGCTCCGTTCCAAAAATACGAAAACCATCAACCATGAAGCGGTGGCCACCCGAGCATAGAAATAGCAAGAAAGAAAAAAAAACCGCACGTAAAATCTAAAAAAACGCAAACGGGCAACGAAAAAGGGGGGGGGTGCAACACAAGGACTTCCCAGGGGGTCACCCATCCTAGTACTACTCTCGCCCAAGCACGCTTAACTGCGGAGTTCTGATGGGATCCGGTGCATTAGTGCTGGTATGATAGCACCCGAAATATTATCCATGCTTATTGCTTTTATGTCTTAAAAGACGCAGAACCTCCTTTGTTTTCGTACGCAAGGCGTGGGACCCACGTGACCGATCGGCTCCGTTCCAAAAATACGAAAACCTTCAACCATGAAGCGGAGGCCACCCGAGCATAGAAATAGCAAGAAAGAAAAAAAAACCGCACGTGAAATCTAAAAAAACGCAAACGGACAACGAAAAAGGGGGGTGCAACACGAGGACTTCCCAGGGGGTCACCCATCCTAGTACTACTCTCGCCCAAGCACGCTTAACTGCGGAGTTCTGATGGGATCCGGTGCATTAGTGCTCGTATGATCGCACCCGAAATACTATCCATGCTTATTGCTTTTATGTCTTAAAAGACGCAGAACCTCCTTTGTTTTCGTACGCGAGGCGTGGGACCCACGTGACCGATCAGCTCCGTTCCAAAAATACGAAGACCATCAACCATGAAGCGGAGGCCACCCGAGCATAGAAATAGCAAGAAAGAAAAAAAAAACAAAAAAAAACCGCACGTAAAATCTAAAAAAACGCAAACGGACAACAAAAAAGGGGGGTGCAACACGAGGACTTCCCATGGGGTCACCCATCCTAGTATTACTCTCGCCCAAGCACGCTTAACTGCGGAGTTCTGATGGGATCCGGTGCATTAGTGCTGGTATGATCGCACCCGAAATACTGTCCATGCTTATTGCTTGTATGTCTTAAAAGACACAGAACCTCCTTTGTTTTCGTACGCGAGGCGAGGGACCCACGTGACCGATCGGCTCCGTTCCAAAAATACGAAGACCATGAACCATGAAACGGAGGCCACCCGAGCATAGAAATAGCAAGGAAAAAAAACAAAAAAAACAGCACGTAAAATCTAAAAAAACGCAAACGGACAACGAAAAAAGGGGGGTGCAACACGAGGACTTACCAGGGGGTCACCCATCCTAGTACTACTCTCGCCCAAGCACGCTTAACTGCGGAGTTCTGATGGGATCCGGTGCATTAGCGCTGGTATGATCGCACCCGAAATACTATCCATGCTTATTGCTTTTATGTCTTAAAAGACGCAGAACCTCCTTTGTTTTCGTACGCGAGGCGTGGAACCCACGTGACCGATCGGCTCCGTTCCAAAAATACGAAAACCATCAACCATGAAGCGGAGGCCACCCGAGCATAGAAATAGCAAGAAAGAAAAAAAAACAAAAAAAAACCGCACGTAAAATCTAAAAAAACGCAAACGGACAACGAAAAAGGGGGGTGCAACACGAGGACTTCCCAGGGGGTCACCCATCCTAGTACTACTCTCGCCCAAGCACGCTTAACTGCGGAGTTCTGATGGGATCCGGTGCGTTAGTGCTGGTATGATCGCACCCGAAATACTATCCATGCTTATTGCTTGTATGTCTTAAAAGACGCAGAACCTCCATTGTTTTCGTACGCGAGGCGTGGGACCCACGTGACCGATCGGCTTCGTTCCAAAAATACGAAGACCATGAACCATGAAGCGGAGGCCACCCGAGGATAGAAATAGCAAGAAAGAAAAAAAAACAAAAAAAAACCGCACGTAAAATCTAAAAAAACGCAAACGGACAACAAAAAAGGGGGTGCAACACGAGGACTTCCCATGGGGTCACCCATCCTAGTACTACTCTCGCCCAAGCACGCTTAACTGCGGAGTTCTGATGGGATCCGGTGCATTAGTGCTGGTATGATCGCACCCGAAATACTGTCCATGCTTATTTCTTGTATGTCTTAAAAGACACAGAACCTCCTTTGTTTTCGTACGCGAGGCGTGGGACCCACGTGACCGATCGGCTCCGTTCCAAAAATACGAAGACCATGAACCATGAAACGGAGGCCACCCGAGAATAGAAATAGCAAGGAAAAAAAACAAAAAAAAACCGCACGTAAAATCTAAAAAAACGCAAACGGACAACGAAAAAAGAGGGGTGCAACACGAGGACTTACCAGGGGGTCACCCATCCTAGTACTACTCTCGCCCAAGCACGCTTAACTGCGGAGTTCTGATGGGATCCGGTGCATTAGCGCTGGTATGATCGCACCCGAAATACTATCCATGCTTATTGCTTTTATGTCTTAAAAGACGCAGAACCTCCTTTGTTTTCGTACGCGAGGCGTGGAACCCACGTGACCGATCGGCTCCGTTCCAAAAATACGAAAACCATCAACCATGAAGCGGAGGCCACCCGAGCATAGAAATAGCAAGAAAGAAAAAAAAACAAAAAAAAACCGCACGTAAAATCTAAAAAAACGCAAACGGACAACGAAAAAGGGGGTGCAACACGAGGACTTCCCAGGGGGTCACCCATCCTAGTACTACTCTCGCCCAAGCACGCTTAACTGCGGAGTTCTGATGGGATCCGGTGCGTTAGTGCTGGTATGATCGCACCCGAAATACTATCCATGCTTATTGCTTGTATGTCTTAAAAGACGCAGAACCTCCATTGTTTTCGTACGCGAGGCGTGGGACCCACGTGACCGATCGGCTTCGTTCCAAAAATACGAAGACCATGAACCATGAAACGAAGGCCACCCGAGCATAGAAATAGCAAGAAAGAAAAAAAAAACAAAAAAAAACCGCACGTAAAATCTAAAAAAACGCAAACGGACAACGAAAAAGGGGGGTGCAACACGAGGACTTCCCAGGGGGTCACCCATCCTAGTACTACTCTCGCCCAAGCACGCTTAACTGCGGAGTTCTGATGGGATCCGGTGCATTAGTGCTGGTATGATCGCACCCGAAATACTATCCATGCTTATTGCTTGTATGTCTTAAAAGACGCAGAACCTTCTTTGTTTTCGTACGCGAGGCGTGGGACCCACGTGACCGATCAGCTCCGTTCCAAAAATACGAAGACCATCAACCATGAAGCGGAGGCCACCCGAGCATAGAAATAGCAAGAAAGAAAAAAAAACAAAAAAATACCGCACGTAAAATCTAAAAAAACGCAAACGGACAACGAAAAAGGGGGGGGTGCAACACGAGGACTTCCCATGGGGTCACCCATCCTAGTACTACTCTCGCCCAAGCACGCTTAACTGCGGAGTTCTGATGGGATCCGGTGCATTAGTGCTGGTATGATCACACCCGAAATACTGTCCATGCTTATTGCTTGTATGTCTTAAAAGACACAGAACCTCCTTTGTTTTCGTACGCGAGGCGTGGGACCCACGTGACCGATCGGCTCCGTTCCAAAAATACGAAGACCATGAACCATGAAACGGAGGCCACCTGAGCATAGAAATAGCAAGAAAAAAAAAACAAAAAAAAACCGCACGTAAAATCTAATAAAACGCAAACGGACAACGAAAAAGGGGGGGTGCAACACGAGGACTTCCCAGGGGGTCACCCATCCTAGTACTACTCTCGCCCAAGCACGCTTAACTGCGGAGTTCTGATGGGATCCGGTGCATTAGTGCTGGTATAATCGCACCCGAAATACTATCCATGCTTATTGCTTTTATGTCTTAAAAGACGCAGAATCTCCTTTGTTTTCGTACGCGAGACGTGGGACCCACGTGACCGATCGGCTCCGTTCCAAAAATACGAAAACCATCAACCATGAAGCGGTGGCCACCCGAGCATAGAAATAGCAAGAAAGAAAACAAAAAAAACCGCACGTAAAATCTAAAAAAACGTAAACGGGCAACGAAAAAGGGGGGGGTGCAACACGAGGACTTCACAGGGGGTCACCCATCCTAGTACTACTCTCGCCCAAGCACGCTTAACTGCGGAGTTCTGATGGGATCTGGTGCATTAGTGCTGGTATGATAGCACCCGAAATACTATCCATGCTTATTGCTTTTATGTCTTAAAAGACGCAGAACCTCCTGTGTTTTCGTACGCGAGGCGTGGGACCCACGTGACCGATCGGCTCCGTTCCAAAAATACGAAAACCTTCAACCATGAAGCGGAGGCCACCCGAGCATTGAAATAGCAAGAAAGAAAAAAAAACCGCACGTGAAATCTAAAAAAACGCAAACGGACAACGAAAAAGAGGGGGTGCAACACGAGGACTTCCCAGGGGGTCACCCATCCTAGTACTACTCTCGCCCAAGCACGCTTAACTGCGGAGTTCTGATGGGATCCGGTGCATTAGTGCTGGTATGATCGCACCCGGAATACTATCCATGCTTATTGCTTTTATGTCTTAAAAGACGCAGAACCTCCTTTGTTTTCGTACGCGAGGCTTGGGACCCACGTGACCGATCGGCTCCGTTCCAAAAATACGAAAACCATCAACCATGAAGCGGAGGCCACCCGAGCATAGAAATAGCAAGAAAGAAAAAAAAACAAAAAAAAAAAACCGCACGTAAAATCTAAAAAAACGCAAACGGACAACGAAAAAGGGGGGTGCAACACAAGGACTTCCCAGGGGGTCACCCATCCTAGTACTACTCTCGCCCAAGCACGCTTAACTGCGGAGTTCTGATGCGATCCGGTGCATTAGTGCTGGTATGATCGCACCCGAAATACTATCCATGCTTATTGCTTGTATGTCTTAAAAGACGCAGAACCTCCTTTGTTTTCGTACGCGAGGCGTGGGACCCACGTGACCGATCGGCTCCGTTCCAAAAATACGAACACCATGAACAATGAAACGGAGGCCACCCGAGCATAGAAATAGCAAGAAAGAAAAAAAAACAAAAAAAAACTGCACGTAAAATCTAAACAAACGCAAAGGCGCAACGAAAAAGGGGGGTGCAACACGAGGACTTCCCAGGGGGTCACCCATCCTAGTACTACTCTCGCCCAAGCACGCTTAACTGCGGAGTTCTGATGGGATCCGGTGCATTAGTGCTGGTATGATCGCACCCGAAATACTATCCATGCTTATTGCTTGTATGTCTTAAAAGACGCAGAACCTCCTTTGTTTTCGTACGCGAGGCGTGGGACCCACGTGACCGATCGGCTCCGTTCCAAAAATACGAAGACCATGAACCATGAAACGAAGGCCACCCGAGCATAGAAATAGCAAGAAAGAAAAAAAAAACAAAAAAAAACCGCACGTAAAATCTAAAAAAACGCAAACGGACAACGAAAAAGGGGGGTGCAACACGAGGACTTCCCAGGGGGTCACCCATCCTAGTACTACTCTCGCCCAAGCACGCTTTACTGCGGAGTTCTGATGGGATCCGGTGCATTAGTGCTGGTATGATCACACCCGAAATACTATCCATGCTTATTGCTTGTATGTCTTAAAAGACGCAGAACCTCCTTTGTTTTCGTACGCGAGGCGTGGGACCCACGTGACCGATCGGCTCCGTTCCAAAAATACGAAGACCATGAACCATGAAACGGAGGCCACCCGAGCATAGAAATAGCAAGAAAAAAAAAACAAAAAAAAACCGCACGTAAAATCTAAAAAAACGCAAACGGACAACGAAAAAGGGGGGGTGCAACACGAGGACTTCCCAGGGGGTCACCCATCCTAGTACTATTCTCGCCCAAGCACGCTTGACTGCGGAGTTCTGATGGGATCCGGTGCATTAGTGCTGGTATGATAGCACCCGAAATACTATCCATGCTTATTGCTTTTATGTCTTAAAAGACGCAGAACCTCCTTTGTTTTCGTACGCGAGGCGTGGGACCCACGTGACCTATCGGCTCCGTTCCAAAAATACGAAAACCTTCAACCATGAAGCGGAGGCCACCCGAGCATAGAAATAGCAAGAAAGAAAAAAAAACCGCACGTGAAATCTAAAAAAACGCAAACGGACAACGAAAAAGGGGGGTGCAACACGAGGACTTCCCATGGGGTCACCCATCCTAGTACTACTCTCGCCCAAGCACGCTTAACTGCGGAGTTCTGATGGGATCCGGTGCATTAGTGCTGGTATGATCGCACCCGAAATACTGTCCATGCTTATTGCTTGTATGTCTTAAAAGACACAGAACCTCCTTTGTTTTCGTACGCGAGGCGTGGGACCCACGTGACCGATCGGCTCCGTTCCAAAAATACGAAGACCATGAACCATGAAACGGAGGCCACCCGAGCATAGAAATAGCAAGAAAAAAAAAACAAAAAAAAAACCGCACGTAAAATCTAAAAAAACGCAAACGGACAACGAAAAAGGGGGGGTGCAACACGAGGACTTCCCAGGGGGTCACCCATCCTAGTACTATTCTCGCCCAAGCACGCTTGACTGCGGAGTTCTGATGGGATCCGGTGCATTAGTGCTGGTATGATCGCACCCGAAATACTATCCATGCTTATTGCTTTTATGTCTTAAAAGACGCAGAACCTCCTTTGTTTTCGTACGCGAGACGTGGGACCCACGTGACCGATCGGCTCCGTTGCAAAAATACGAAAACCATCAACCATGAAGCGGTGGCCACCCGAGCATAGAAATAGCAAGAAAGAAAAAAAAAACCGCACGTAAAATCTAAAAAAACGCAAACGGGCAACGAAAAAGGGGGGGGGGGGTGCAACACGAGGACTTCCCAGGGGGTCACCCATCCTAGTACTACTCTCGCCCAAGCACACTTAACTGCGGAGTTCTGATGGGATCCGGTGCATTAGTGCTGGTATGATAGCACCCGAAATACTATCCAAGCTTATTGCTTTTATGTCTTAAAAGACGCAGAACCTCCTTTGTTTTCGTACGCGAGGCGTGGGACCCACGTGACCGATCGGCTCTGTTCCAAAAATACGAAAACCTTCAACCATGAAGCGGAGGCCACCCGAGCATAGAAATAGCAAGAAAGAAAAAAAAACCGCACGTGAAATCTAAAAAAACGCAAACGGACAACGAAAAAGGGGGGTGCAACACGAGGACTTCCCAGAGGGTCACCCATCCTAGTACTACTCTCGCCCAAGCACGCTTAACTGCGGAGTTCTGATGGGATCCGGTGCATTAGTGCTCGTATGATCGCACCCGAAATACTATCCATGCTTATTGCTTATATGTCTTAAAAGACGCAGAACCTCCTTTGTTTTCGTACGCGAGGCGTGGGACCCACGTGACCGATCAGCTCCGTTCCAAAAATACGAAGACCATCAACCATGAAGCGGAGGCCACCCGAGCATAGAAATAGCAAGAAAGAAAAAAAAACAAAAAAAAACCGCACGTAAAATCTAAAAAAACGCAAACGGACAACGAAAAAGGGGGGTGCAACACGAGGACTTCCCATGGGGTCACCCATCCTAGTACTACTCTCTCCCAAGCACGCTTAACTGCGGAGTTCTGATGGGATCCGGTGCATTAGTGCTGGTATGATCGCACCCGAAATACTGTCCATGCTTATTGCTTGTATGTCTTAAAAGACACAGAACCTCCTTTGTTTTCGTACGCGAGGCGTGGGACCCACGTGACCGATCGGCTCCGTTCCAAAAATACGAAGACCATGAACCACGAAACGGAGGCCACCCGAGCATAGAAATAGCAAGAAAAAAAAAACAAAAAAAAAACCGCACGTAAAATCTAAAAAAACGCAAACGGACAACGAAAAAGGGGGGGTGCAACACGAGGACTTCCCAAGGGGTCACCCATCCTAGTACTACTCTCGCCCAAGCACGCTTAACTGCGGAGTTCTGATGGGATCCGGTGCATTAGTGCTGGTATGATCGCACCCGAAATACTATCCATGCTTATTGCTTTTATGTCTTAAAAGACGCAGAACCTCCTTTGTTTTCGTACGCGAGACGTGGGACCCACGTGACCGATCGGCTCCGTTCCAAAAATACGAAAACCATCAACCATGAAGCGGTGGCCACCCGAGCATAGAAATAGCAAGAAAGAAAACAAAAAAAAACCGCACGTAAAATCTAAAAAAACGCAAACGGGCAGCGAAAAAGGGGGGGGGGGTGCAACACGAGGACTTCCCAGGGGGTCACACATCCTAGTACTACTCTCGCCCAAGCACGCTTAACTGCGGAGTTCTGATGGGATCCGGTGCATTAGTGCTGGTATGATAGCACCCGAAATACTATCCATGCTTATTGCTTTTATGTCTTAAAAGACGCAGAACCTCCTTTGTTTTCGTACGCGAGGCGTGTGACCCACGTGACCGATCGGCTCCGTTCCAAAAATACGAAAACCTTCAACCATGAAGCGGAGGCCACCCGAGCATAGAAATAGCAAGAAAGAAAAAAAAACAGCACGTGAAATCTAAAAAAACGCAAACGGACAACGAAAAAGGGGGGTGCAACACGAGGACTTCCCAGGGGGTCACCCATCCTAGTACTACTCTCGCCCAAGCACGCTTAACTGCGGAGTTCTGATGGGATCCGGTGCGTTAGTGCTGGTATGATCGCACCCGAAATACTATCATGCTTATTGCTTGTATGTCTTAAAAGACGCAGAACCTCCTTTGTTTTCGTACGCGAGGCGTGGGACCCACATGACCGATCGGCTCCGTTCCAAAAATACGAAGACCATGAACCATGAAACGAAGGCCACCCGAGCATAGAAATAGCAAAAAACAAAAAAAAAACAAAAAAAAAACCGCACGTAAAATCTAAAAAAAACGCAAACGGACAACGAAAAAGGGGGGTGCAACACGAGGACTTCCCAGGGGGTCACCCATCCTAGTACTACTCTCGCCCAAGCACGCTTAATTGCGGTGTTCTGATGGGATCCGGTGCATTAGTGCTGGTATGATCACACCCGAAATATTGTCCATGCTTATTGCTTGTATGTCTTAAAAGACACAGAACCTCCTTTCTTTTCGTACGCGAGGCGTGGGACCCACGTGACCGATCGGCTCCGTTCCAAAAATACGAAGACCATGAACCATGAAACGGAGGCCACCCGAGCATAGAAATAGCAAGAAAAAAAAACAAAAAAAAACCGCACGTAAAATCTAATAAAACGCAAACGGACAACGAAAAAGGGGGGTGAAACACGAGGACTTCCCAGGGGGTCACCCATCCTAGTACTACTCTCTCCCTAGCACGCTTAACTGCGGAGTTCTGATGGGATACGGTGCATTAGTGCTGGTATGATCGCACTCGAAATACTATCCATGCTTATTGCTTTTATGTCTTAAAAGACGCAGAACCTCCTTTGTTTTCGTACGCGAGACGTGGGACCCACGTGACCGATCGGCTCCGTTCCAAAAATACGAAAACCATCAACCATGAAGCGGTGGCCACCCGAGCATAGAAATAGCAAGAAAGAAAACAAAAAAAAAATCGCACGTAAAATCTAAAAAAACGTAAACGGGCAACGAAAAAGGGGGGGGGGGTGCAACACGAGGACTTCCCAGGGGGTCACCCATCCTAGTACTACTCTCGCCCAAGCACGCTTAACTGAGGGGTTCTGATGGGATCCGGTGCATTAGTGCTGGTATGATAGCACCCGAAATACTATCCATGCTTATTGCTTTTATGTCTTAAAAGACGCAGAACCTCCTTTGTTTTCGTACGCGAGGCGTGGGACCCACGTGACCGATCGGCTCCGTTCCAAAAATACGAAAACCTTCAACCATGAAGCGGAGGCCACCCGAGCATAGAAATAGCAAGAAAGAAAAAAAAACCGCACGTGAAATCTAAAAAAACGCAAACGGACAACGAAAAAGGGGGTGCAACACGAGGACTTCCCAGGGGGTCACCAATCCTAGTACTACTCTCGCCCAAGCACGCTTAACTGCGGAGTTCTGATGGGATCCGGTGCATTAGTGCTGGTATGATCGCACCCGAAATACTATCCATGCTTATTGCTTTTATGTCTTAAAAGACGCAGAACCTCCTTTGTTTTCGTACGCGAGGCGTGGGACCCACGTGACCGATCGGCTCCGTTCCAAAAATACGAAAACCATCAACCATGAAGCGGAGGCCACCCGAGCATAGAAATAGCAAGAAAGAAAAAAAAACAAAAAAAAACCGCACGTAAAATCTAAAAAAACGCAAACGGACAACGAAAAAGGGGGGTGCAACACGAGGACTTCCCAGGGGGTCACCCATCCTAGTACTACTCTCGCCCAAGCACGCTTAATTGCGGAGTTCTGATGGGATCCGGTGCGTTAGTGCTGGTATGATCGCACCCGAAATACTATCCATGCTTATTGCTTGTATGTCTTAAAAGACGCAGAACCTCCTTTGTTTTCGTACGCGAGGCGTGGGACCCACGTGACCGATCGGCTTCGTTCCAAAAATACGAAGACCATGAACCATGAAACGAAGGCCACCCGAGTATAGAAATAGCAAGAAAGAAAAAAAAAACAAAAAAAAACCGCACGTAAAATCTAAAAAAACGCAAACGGACAACGAAAAAGGGGGGTGCAACACGAGGACTTCCCAGGGGGTCACCCATCCTAGTACTACTCTCGCCCAAGCACGCTTAACTGCGGAGTTCTGATGGGATCCGGTGCATTAGTGCTGGTATGATCGCACCCGAAATACTATCCATGCTTATTGCTTGTATGTCTTAAAAGACGCAGAACCTTCTTTGTTTTCGTACGCGAGGCGTGGGACCCACGTGACCGATCAGCTCCGTTCCAAAAATACGAAGACCATCAACCATGAAGCGGAGGCCACCCGAGCATAGAAATAGCAATAAAGAAAAAAAAAACAAAAAAAAACCGCACGTAAAATCTAAAAAAACGCAAACGGACAACAAAAAAGGGGGTGCAACACGAGGACTTCCCATGGGGTCACCCATCCTAGTACTACTCTCGCCCAAGCACGCTTAACTGCGGAGTTCTGATGGGATCCGGTGCATTAGTGCTGGTATGATCGCACCCGAAATACTGTCCATGCTTATTGCTTGTATGTCTTAAAAGACACAGAACCTCCTTTGTTTTCGTACGCGAGGCGTGGGACCCACGTGACCGATCGGCTCCGTTCCAAAAATACGAAGACCATGAACCATGAAACGGAGGCCACCCGAGCATAGAAATAGCAAGGAAAAAAAACAAAAAAAACCGCACGTAAAATCTAAAAAAACGCAAACGGACAACGAAAAAAGGGGGGTGCAACACGAGGACTTACCAGGGGGTCACCCATCCTAGCACTACTCTCGCCCAAGCACGCTTAACTGCGGAGTTCTGATGGGATCCGGTGCATTAGCGCTGGTATGATCGCACCCGAAATACTATCCATGCTTATTGCTTTTATGTCTTAAAAGACGCAGAACCTCCTTTGTTTTCGTACGCGAGGCGTGGAACCCACGTGACCGATCGGCTCCGTTCCAAAAATACGAAAACCATCAACCATGAAGCGGAGGCCACCCGAGCATAGAAATAGCAAGAAAGAAAAAAAAACAAAAAAAAACCGCACGTAAAATCTAAAAAAACGCAAACGGACAACGAAAAAGGGGGGTGCAACACGAGGACTTCCCAGGGGGTCACCCATCCTAGTACTACTCTCGCCCAAGCACGCTTAACTGCGGAGTTCTGATGGGATCCGGTGCGTTAGTGCTGGTATGATCGCACCCGAAATACTATCCATGCTTATTGCTTGTATGTCTTAAAAGACGCAGAACCTCCATTGTTTTCGTACGCGAGGCGTGGGACCCACGTGACCGATCGGCTTCGTTCCAAAAATACGAAGACCATGAACCATGAAACGAAGGCCACCCGAGCATAGAAATAGCAAGAAAGAAAAAAAAACAAAAAAAAACCGCACGTAAAATCTAAAAAAACGCAAACGGACAACGAAAAAGGGGGGTGCAACACGAGGACTTCCTAGGGGGTCACCCATCCTAGTACTACTCTCGCCCAAGCACGCTTAACTGCGGAGTTCTGATGGGATCCGGTGCATTAGTGCTGGTATGATCGTACCCGAAATACTATCCATGCTTATTGCTTGTATGTCTTAAAAGACGCAGAACCTTCTTTGTTTTCGTACGCGAGGCGTGGGACCCACGTGACCGATCAGCTCCGTTCCAAAAATACGAAGACCATCAACCATGAAGCGGAGGCCACCCGAGCATAGAAATAGCAAGAAAGAAAAAAAAACAAAAAAATACCGCACGTAAAATCTAAAAAAACGCAAACGGACAACGAAAAAGGGGGGGTGCAACACGAGGACTTCCCATGGGGTCACCCATCCTAGTACTACTCTCGCCCAAGCACGCTTAACTGCGGAGTTCTGATGGGATCCGGTGCATTAGTGCTGGTATGATCACACCCGAAATACTGTCCATGCTTATTGCTTGTATGTCTTAAAAGACACAGAACCTCCTTTGTTTTCGTACGCGAGGCGTGGGACCCACGTGACCGATCGGCTCCGTTCCAAAAATACGAAGACCATGAACCATGAAACGGAGGCCACCCGAGCATAGAAATAGCAAGAAAAAAAAAACAAAAAAAAACCGCACGTAAAATCTAATAAAACGCAAACGGACAACGAAAAAGGGGGGGTGCAACACGAGAACTTCCCAGGGGGTCACCCATCCTAGTACTACTCTCGCCCAAGCACGCTTTACTGCGGAGTTCTGATGGGATCCGGTGCATTAGTGCTGGTATGATCGCACCCGAAATACTATCCATGCTTATTGCTTTTATGTCTTAAAAGACGCAGAATCTCCTTTGTTTTCGTACGCGAGACGTGGGACCCACGTGACCGATCGGCTCCGTTCCAAAAATACGAAAACCATCAACCATGAAGCGGTGGCCACCCGAGCATAGAAATAGCAAGAAAGAAAACAAAAAAAACCGCACATAAAATCTAAAAAAACGTAAACGGGCAACGAAAAAGGGGGGGGGTGCAACACGAGGACTTCCCAGGGGGTCACCCATCCTAGTACTACTCTCGCCCAAGCACGCTTAACTGCGGAGTTCTGATGGGATCCGGTGCATTAGTGCTGGTATGATAGCACCCGAAATACTATCCATGCTTATTGCTTTTATGTCTTAAAAGACGCAGAACCTCCTGTGTTTTCGTACGCGAGGCGTGGGACCCACGTGACCGATCGGCTCCGTTCCAAAAATACGAAAACCTTCAACCATGAAGCGGAGGCCACCCGAGCATTGAAATAGCAAGAAAGAAAAAAAAACCGCACGTGAAATCTAAAAAAACGCAAACGGACAACGAAAAAGGGGGGGTGCAACACGAGGACTTCCCAGGGGGTCACCCATCCTAGTACTACTCTCGCCCAAGCACGCTTAACTGCGGAGTTCTGATGGGATCCGGTGCATTAGTGCTGGTATGATCGCACCCGAAATACTATCCATGCTTATTGCTTTTATGTCTTAAAAGACGCAGAACCTCCTTTGTTTTCGTACGCGAGGCGTGGGACCCACGTGACCGATCGGCTCCGTTCCAAAAATACGAAAACCATCAACCATGAAGCGGAGGCCACCCGAGCATAGAAATAGCAAGAAAGAAAAAAAAACAAAAAAAAAAACCGCACGTAAAATCTAAAAAAACGCAAACGGACAACGAAAAAGGGGGGTGCAACACAAGGACTTCCCAGGGGGTCACCCATCCTAGTACTACTCTCGCCCAAGCACGCTTAACTGCGGAGTTCTGATGCGATCCGGTGCATTAGTGCTGGTATGATCGCACCCGAAATACTATCCATGCTTATTGCTTGTATGTCTTAAAAGACGCAGAACCTCCTTTGTTTTCGTACGCGAGGCGTGGGACCCACGTGACCGATCGGCTCCGTTCCAAAAATACGAACACCATGAACCATGAAACGGAGGCCACCCGAGCATAGAAATAGCAAGAAAGAAAAAAAAAACAAAAAAAAACTGCACGTAAAATCTAAAAAAACGCAAACGCGCAACGAAAAAGGGGGGTGCAACACGAGGACTTCCCAGGGGGTCACCCATCCTAGTACTACTCTCGCCCAAGCACGCTTAACTGCGGAGTTCTGATGGGATCCGGTGCATTAGTGCTGGTATGATCGCACCCGAAATACTATCCATGCTTATTGCTTGTATGTCTTAAAAGACGCAGAACCTCCTTTGTTTTCGTACGCGAGGCGTGGGACCCACGTGACCGATCGGCTCCGTTCCAAAAATACGAAGACCATGAACCATGAAACGAAGGCCACCCGAGCATAGAAATAGCAAGAAAGAAAAAAAAAACAAAAAAAAACCGCACGTAAAATCTAAAAAAACGCAAACGGACAACGAAAAAGGGGGTCCAACACGAGGACTTCCCAGGGGGTCACCCATCCTAGTACTACTCTCGCCCAAGCACGCTTTACTGCGGAGTTCTGATGGGATCCGGTGCATTAGTGCTGGTATGATCACACCCGAAATACTATCCATGCTTATTGCTTGTATGTCTTAAAAGACGCAGAACCTCCTTTGTTTTCGTACGCGAGGCGTGGGACCCACGTGACCGATCGGCTCCGTTCCAAAAATACGAAGACCATGAACCATGAAACGGAGGCCACCCGAGCATAGAAATAGCAAGAAAAAAAAAACAAAAAAAAACCGCACGTAAAATCTAAAAAAACGCAAACGGACAACGAAAAAGGGGGGGTGCAACACGAGGACTTCCCAGGGGGTCACCCATCCTAGTACTATTCTCGCCCAAGCACGCTTGACTTTGGAGTTCTGATGGGATCCGGTGCATTAGTGCTGGTATGATAGCACCCGAAATACTATCCATGCTTATTGCTTTTATGTCTTAAAAGACGCAGAACCTCCTTTGTTTTCGTACGCGAGGCGTGGGACCCACGTGACCGATCGGCTCCGTTCCAAAAATACGAAAACCTTCAACCATGAAGCGGAGGCCACCCGAGCATAGAAATAGCAAGAAAGAAAAAAAAACCGCACGTGAAATCTAAAAAAACGCAAACGGACAACGAAAAAGGGGGGTGCAACACGAGGACTTCCCATGGGGTCACCCATCCTAGTACTACTCTCGCCCAAGCACGCTTAACTGCGGAGTTCTGATGGGATCCGGTGCATTAGTGCTGGTATGATCGCACCCGAAATACTATCCATGCTTATTGCTTTTATGTCTTAAAAGACGCAGAACCTCCTTTGTTTTCGTACGCGAGACGTAGGACCCACGTGACCGATCGGCTCCGTTCCAAAAATACGAAAACCATCAACCATGAAGCGGTGGCCACCCGAGCATAGAAATAGCAAGAAAGAAAACAAAAAAAAACCGCACGTAAAATCTAAAAAAACGCAAACGGGCAGCGAAAAAGGGGGGGGGTGCAACACGAGGACTTCCCAGGGGGTCACACATCCTAGTACTACTCTCGCCCAAGCACGCTTAACTGCGGAGTTCTGATGGGATCCGGTGCATTAGTGCTGGTATGATAGCACCCGAAATACTATCCATGCTTATTGCTTTTATGTCTTAAAAGACGCAGAACCTCCTTTGTTTTCGTACGCGAGGCGTGGGACCCACGTGACCGATCGGCTCCGTTCCAAAAATACGAAAACCTTCAACCATGAAGCGGAGGCCACCCGAGCATAGAAATAGCAAGAAAGAAAAAAAAACAGCACGTGAAATCTAAAAAAAACGCAAACGGACAACGAAAAAGGGGGGTGCAACACGAGGACTTCCCAGGGGGTCACACATCCTAGTACTACTCTCGCCCAAGCACGCTTAACTGCGGAGTTCTGATGGGATCCGGTGCGTTAGTGCTGGTATGATCGCACCCGAAATACTATCCATGCTTATTGCTTGTATGTCTTAAAAGACGCAGAACCTCCTTTGTTTTCGTACGCGAGGCGTGGGACCCACATGACCGATCGGCTCCGTTCCAAAAATACGAAGACCATGAACCATGAAACGAAGGCCACCCGAGCATAGAAATAGCAAAAAAGAAAAAAAAAACAAAAAAAAAAACCGCACGTAAAATCTAAAAAAACGCAAACGGACAACGAAAAAGGGGGGTGCAACACGAGGACTTCCCAGGGGGTCACCCATCCTAGTACTACTCTCGCCCAAGCACGCTTAACTGCGGTGTTCTGATGGGATCCGGTGCATTAGTGCTGTTATGATCACACCCGAAATATTGTCCATGCTTATTGCTTGTATGTCTTAAAAGACACAGAACCTCCTTTGTTTTCGTACGCGAGGCGTGGGACCCACGTGACCGATCGGCTCCGTTCCAAAAATACGAAGACCATGAACCATGAAACGGAGGCCACCCGAGCATAGAAATAGCAAGAAAAAAAACAAAAAAAAACCGCACGTAAAATCTAATAAAACGCAAACGGACAACGAAAAAGGGGGGGTGCAACACGAGGACTTCCCAGGGGGTCACCCATCCTAGTACTACTCTCGCCCTAGCACGCTTAACTGCGGAGTTCTGATGGGATACGGTGCATTAGTGCTGGTATGATCGCACTCGAAATACTATCCATGCTTATTGCTTTTATGTCTTAAAAGACGCAGAACCTCCTTTGTTTTCGTACGCGAGACGTGGGACCCACGTGACCGATCGGCTCCGTTCCAAAAATACGAAAACCATCAACCATGAAGCGGTGGCCACCCGAGCATAGAAATAGCAAGAAAGAAAACAAAAAAAATCGCACGTAAAATCTAAAAAAACGTAAACGGGCAACGAAAAAGGGGGGGGGGGTGCAACACGAGGACTTCCCAGGGGGTCACCCATCCTAGTACTACTCTCGCCCAAGCACGCTTAACTGCGGAGTTCTGATGGGATCCGGTGCATTAGTGCTGGTATGATGGCACCCGAAATACTATCCATGCTTATTGCTTTTATGTCTTAAAAGACGCAGAACCTCCTTTGTTTTCGTACGCGAGGCGTGCGACCCACGTGACCGATCGGCTCCGTTCCAAAAATACGAAAACCTTCAACCATGAAGCGGAGGCCACCCGAGCATAGAAATAGCAAGAAAGAAAAAAAAACCGCACGTGAAATCTAAAAAAACGCAAACGGACAACGAAAAAGGGGGTGCAACACGAGGACTTCCCAGGGGGTCACCCATCCTAGTACTACTCTCGCCCAAGCACGCTTAACTGCGGAGTTCTGATGGGATCCGGTGCATTAGTGCTGGTATGATCGCACCCGAAATACTATCCATGCTTATTGCTTTTATGTCTTAAAAGACGCAGAACCTCCTTTGTTTTCGTACGCGAGGCGTGGGACCCACGTGACCGATCGGCTCCGTTCCAAAAATACGAAAACCATCAACCATGAAGCGGAGGCCACCCGAGCATAGAAATAGCAAGAAAGAAAAAAAAACAAAAAAAAAACCGCACGTAAAATCTAAAAAAACGCAAACGGACAACGAAAAAGGGGGGTGCAACACAAGGACTTCCCACGGGGTCATCCATCCTAGTACTACTCTCGCCCAAGCACGCTTAACTGCGGAGTTCTGATGCGATCCGGTGCATTAGTGCTGGTATGATCGCACCCGAAATACTATCCATGCTTATTGCTTGTATGTCTTAAAAGACGCAGAACCTCCTTTGTTTTCGTACGCGAGGCGTGAGACCCACGTGACCGATCGGCTCCGTTCCAAAAATACGAAGACCATGAACCATGAAACGAAGGCCACCCGAGCATAGAAATAGCAAGAAAGAAAAAAAAAACAAAAAAAAACCGCACGTAAAATCTAAAAAAACGCAAACGGACAACGAAAAAGGGGGGTGCAACACGAGGACTTCCCAGGGGGTCACCCATCCTAGTACTACTCTCGCCCAAGCACGCTTAACTGCGGAGTTCTGATGGGATCCGGTGCATTAGTGCTGGTATGATCGCACCCGAAATACTATCCATGCTTATTGCTTGTATGTCTTAAAAGACGCAGAACCTCCTTTGTTTTCGTACGCGAGGCGTGGGACCCACGTGACCGATCAGCTCCGTTCCAAAAATACAAAGACCATCAACCATGAAGCGGAGGCCACCCGAGCATAGAAATAGCAAGAAAGAAAAAAAAACAAAAAAAAACCGCACGTAAAATCTAAAAAAACGCAAACGGACAACGAAAAAGGGGGGTGCAACACGAGGACTTCCCATGGGGTCACCCATCCTAGTACTACTCTCTCCCAAGCACGCTTAACTGCGGAGTTCTGATGGGATCCGGTGCATTAGTGCTGGTATGATCGCACCCGAAATACTGTCCATGCTTATTGCTTGTATGTCTTAAAAGACACAGAACCTCCTTTGTTTTCGTACGCGAGGCGTGGGACCCACGTGACCGATCGGCTCCGTTCCAAAAATACGAAGACCATGAACCATGAAACGGAGGCCACCCGAGCATAGAAATAGCAAGAAAAAAAAACAAAAAAAAAACGCACGTAAAATCTAAAAAAACGCAAACGGACAACGAAAAAGGGGGGGGGGGTGCAACACGAGGACTTCCCAAGGGGTCACCCATCCTAGTACTACTCTCGCCCAAGCACGCTTAACTGCGGAGTTCTGATGGGATCCGGTGCATTAGTGCTGGTATGATCGCACCCGAAATACTATCCATGCTTATTGCTTTTATGTCTTAAAAGAAGCAGAACCTCCTTTGTTTTCGTACGCGAGACGTGGGACCCACGTGACCGATCGGCTCCGTTCCAAAAATACGAAAACCATCAACCATGAAGCGGTGGCCACCCGAGCATAGAAATAGCAAGAAAGAAAACAAAAAAAAACCGCACGTAAAATCTAAAAAAACGCAAACGGGCAACGAAAAAGGGGGGGTGCAACACGAGGACTTCCCAGGGGGTCACACATCCTAGTACTACTCTCGCCCAAGCACGCTTAACTGCGGAGTTCTGATGGGATCCGGTGCATTAGTGCTGGTATGATAGCACCCGAAATACTATCCATGCTTATTGCTTTTATGTCTTAAAAGACGCAGAACCTCCTTTGTTTTCGTACGCGAGGCGTGGGACCCACGTGACCGATCGGCTCCGTTCCAAAAATACGAAAACCTTCAACCATGAAGCGGAGGCCACCCGAGCATAGAAATAGCAAGAAACAAAAAAAAACTGCACGTAAAATCTAAAAAAACGCAAACGCGCAACGAAAAAGGGGGGTGCAACATGAGGACTTCCCAGGGGGTCACCCATCCTAGTACTACTCTCGCCCAAGCACGCTTAACTGCGGAGTTCTGATGGGATCCGGTGCATTAGTGCTGGTATGATCGCACCCGAAATACTATCCATGCTTATTGCTTGTATGTCTTAAAAGACGCAGAACCTCCTTTGTTTTCGTACGCGAGGCGTGGGACCCACGTGACCGATCGGCTCCGTTCCAAAAATACGAAGACCATGAACCATGAAACGAAGGCCACCCGAGCATAGAAATAGCAAGAAAGAAAAAAAAAAACAAAAACAAAACCGCACGTAAAATCTAAAAAAACGCAAACGGACAACGAAAAAGGGGGGTGCAACACGAGGACTTCCCAGGGGGTCACCCATCCTAGTACTACTCTCGCCCAAGCGCGCTTAACTGCGGAGTTCTGATGGGATCCGGTGCATTAGTGCTGGTATGATCGCACCCGAAATACTATCCATGCTTATTGCTTGTATGTCTTAAAAGACGCAGAACCTCCTTTGTTTTCGTACGCGAGGCGTGGGACCCACGTGACCGATCGGCTCCGTTCCAAAAATACGAAAACCATCAACCATGAAGCGGAGGCCACCCGAGCATAGAAATAGCAAGAAAGAAAAAAAAACAAAAAAAAACCGCACGTAAAATCTAAAAAAACGCAAACGGACAACGAAAAAGGGGGGTGCAACACGAGGACTTCCCAGGGGGTCACACATCCTAGTACTACTCTCGCCCAAGCACGCTTAACTGCGGAGTTCTGATGGGATCCGGTGCGTTAGTGCTGGTATGATCGCACCCGAAATACTATCCATGCTTATTGCTTGTATGTCTTAAAAGACGCAGAACCTCCTTTGTTTTCGTACGCGAGGCGTGGGACCCACATGACCGATCGGCTCCGTTCCAAAAATACGAAGACCATGAACCATGAAACGAAGGCCACCCGAGCATAGAAATAGCAAAAAAGAAAAAAAAAACAAAAAAAAAAACCGCACGTAAAATCTAAAAAAACGCAAACGGACAACGAAAAAGGGGGGTGCAACACGAGGACTTCCCAGGGGGTCACCCATCCTAGTACTACTCTCGCCCAAGCACGCTTAACTGCGGTGTTCTGATGGGATCCGGTGCATTAGTGCTGTTATGATCACACCCGAAATATTGTCCATGCTTATTGCTTGTATGTCTTAAAAGACACAGAACCTCCTTTGTTTTCGTACGCGAGGCGTGGGACCCACGTGACCGATCGGCTCCGTTCCAAAAATACGAAGACCATGAACCATGAAACGGAGGCCACCCGAGCATAGAAATAGCAAGAAAAAAAACAAAAAAAAACCGCACGTAAAATCTAATAAAACGCAAACGGACAACGAAAAAGGGGGGGTGCAACACGAGGACTTCCCAGGGGGTCACCCATCCTAGTACTACTCTCGCCCTAGCACGCTTAACTGCGGAGTTCTGATGGGATACGGTGCATTAGTGCTGGTATGATCGCACTCGAAATACTATCCATGCTTATTGCTTTTATGTCTTAAAAGACGCAGAACCTCCTTTGTTTTCGTACGCGAGACGTGGGACCCACGTGACCGATCGGCTCCGTTCCAAAAATACGAAAACCATCAACCATGAAGCGGTGGCCACCCGAGCATAGAAATAGCAAGAAAGAAAACAAAAAAAATCGCACGTAAAATCTAAAAAAACGTAAACGGGCAACGAAAAAGGGGGGGGGGTGCAACACGAGGACTTCCCAGGGGGTCACCCATCCTAGTACTACTCTCGCCCAAGCACGCTTAACTGCGGAGTTCTGATGGGATCCGGTGCATTAGTGCTGGTATGATAGCACCCGAAATACTATCCATGCTTATTGCTTTTATGTCTTAAAAGACGCAGAACCTCCTTTGTTTTCGTACGCGAGGCGTGCGACCCACGTGACCGATCGGCTCCGTTCCAAAAATACGAAAACCTTCAACCATGAAGCGGAGGCCACCCGAGCATAGAAATAGCAAGAAAGAAAAAAAAACCGCACGTGAAATCTAAAAAAACGCAAACGGACAACGAAAAAGGGGGTGCAACACGAGGACTTCCCAGGGGGTCACCCATCCTAGTACTACTCTCGCCCAAGCACGCTTAACTGCGGAGTTCTGATGGGATCCGGTGCATTAGTGCTGGTATGATCGCACCCGAAATACTATCCATGCTTATTGCTTTTATGTCTTAAAAGACGCAGAACATCCTTTGTTTTCGTACGCGAGGCGTGGGACCCACGTGACCGATCGGCTCCGTTCCAAAAATACGAAAACCATCAACCATGAAGCGGAGGCCACCCGAGCATAGAAATAGCAAGAAAGAAAAAAAAACAAAAAAAAACCGCACGTAAAATCTAAAAAAACGCAAACGGACAACGAAAAAGGGGGGTGCAACACGAGGACTTCCCATGGGGTCACCCATCCTAGTACTACTCTCTCCCAAGCACGCTTAACTGCGGAGTTCTGATGGGATCCGGTGCATTAGTGCTGGTATGATCGCACCCGAAATACTGTCCATGCTTATTGCTTGTATGTCTTAAAAGACACAGAACCTCCTTTGTTTTCGTACGCGAGGCGTGGGACCCACGTGACCGATCGGCTCCGTTCCAAAAATACGAAGACCATGAACCATGAAACGGAGGCCACCCGAGCATAGAAATAGCAAGAAAAAAAAACAAAAAAAAAACGCACGTAAAATCTAAAAAAACGCAAACGGACAACGAAAAAGGGGGGGGTGCAACACGAGGACTTCCCAAGGGGTCACCCATCCTAGTACTACTCTCGCCCAAGCACGCTTAACTGCGGAGTTCTGATGGGATCCGGTGCATTAGTGCTGGTATGATCGCACCCGAAATACTATCCATGCTTATTGCTTTTATGTCTTAAAAGAAGCAGAACCACCTTTGTTTTCGTACGCGAGACGTGGGACCCACGTGACCGATCGGCTCCGTTCCAAAAATACGAAAACCATCAACCATGAAGCGGTGGCCACCCGAGCATAGAAATAGCAAGAAAGAAAACAAAAAAAAACCGCACGTAAAATCTAAAAAAACGCAAACGGGCAACGAAAAAGGGGGGGTGCAACACGAGGACTTCCCAGGGGGTCACACATCCTAGTACTACTCTCGCCCAAGCACGCTTAACTGCGGAGTTCTGATGGGATCCGGTGCATTAGTGCTGGTATGATAGCACCCGAAATACTATCCATGCTTATTGCTTTTATGTCTTAAAAGACGCAGAACCTCCTTTGTTTTCGTACGCGAGGCGTGGGACCCACGTGACCGATCGGCTCCGTTCCAAAAATACGAAAACCTTCAACCATGAAGCGGAGGCCACCCGAGCATAGAAATAGCAAGAAACAAAAAAAAACTTCACGTAAAATCTAAAAAAACGCAAACGCGCAACGAAAAAGGGGGGTGCAACATGAGGACTTCCCAGGGGGTCACCCATCCTAGTACTACTCTCACCCAAGCACGCTTAACTGCGGAGTTCTGATGGGATCCGGTGCATTAGTGCTGGTATGATCGCACCCGAAATACTATCCATGCTTATTGCTTGTATGTCTTAAAAGACGCAGAACCTCCTTTGTTTTCGTACGCGAGGCGTGGGACCCACGTGACCGATCGGCTCCGTTCCAAAAATACGAAGACCATGAACCATGAAACGAAGGCCACCCGAGCATAGAAATAGCAAGAAAGAAAAAAAAAAAACAAAAACAAAACCGCACGTAAAATCTAAAAAAACGCAAACGGACAACGAAAAAGGGGGGTGCAACACGAGGACTTCCCAGGGGGTCACCCATCCTAGTACTACTCTCGCCCAAGCGCGCTTAACTGCGGAGTTCTGATGGGATCCGGTGCATTAGTGCTGGTATGATCGCACCCGAAATACTATCCATGCTTATTGCTTGTATGTCTTAAAAGACGCAGAACCTCCTTTGTTTTCGTACGCGAGGCGTGGGACCCACGTGACCGATCAGCTCCGTTCCAAAAATACGAAGACCATCAACCATGAAGCGGAGGCCACCCGAGCATAGAAATAGCAAGAAAGAAAAAAAACAAAAAAAACCGCACGTAAAATCTAAAAAAACGCAAACGGACAACGAAAAAGGGGGGTGCAACACGAGGACTTCCCATGGGGTCACCCATCCTAGTACTACTCTCTCCCAAGCACGCTTAACTGCGGAGTTCTGATGGGATCCGGTGCATTAGTGCTGGTATGATCGCACCCGAAATACTGTCCATGCTTATTGCTTGTATGTCTTAAAAGACACAGAACCTCCTTTGTTTTCGTACGCGAGGCGTGGGACCCACGTGACCGATCGGCTCCGTTCCAATAATACGAAGACCATGAACCATGAAACGGAGGCCACCCGAGCATAGAAATAGCAAGAAAAAAAAACAAAAAGAAAACGCACGTAAAATCTAAAAAAACGTAAACGGACAACGAAAAAGGGGGGGGTGCAACACGAGGACTTCCCAAGGGGTCACCCATCCTAGTACTACTCTCGCCCAAGCACGCTTAACTGCGGAGTTCTGATGGGATCCGGTGCATTAGTGCTGGTATGATCGCACCCGAAATACTATCCATGCTTATTGCTTGTATGTCTTAAAAGACGCAGAACCTCCTTTGTTTTCGTACGCGAGACGTGGGACCCACGTGACCGATCGGCTCCGTTCCAAAAATACGAAGACCATGAACCATGAAACGAAGGCCACCCGAGCATAGAAATAGCAAGAAAGAAAAAAAAAACAAAAAAAAACCGCACGTAAAATCTAAAAAAACGTAAACGGACAACGAAAAAGGGGGGTCCAACACGAGGACTTCCCAGGGGGTCACCCATCCTAGTACTACTCTCGCCCAAGCACGCTTTACTGCGGAGTTCTGATGGGATCCGGTGCATTAGTGCTGGTATGATCACACCCGAAATACTATCCATGCTTATTGCTTGTATGTCTTAAAAGACGCAGAACCTCCTTTGTTTTCGTACGCGAGGCGTGGGACCCACGTGACCGATCGGCTCCGTTCCAAAAATACGAAGACCATGAACCATGAAACGGAGGCCACCCGAGCATAGAAATAGCAAGAAAAAAAAAACAAAAAAAAACCGCACGTAAAATCTAAAAAAACGCAAACGGACAACGAAAAAGGCGGGGTGCAACACGAGGACTTCCCAGGGGGTCACCCATCCTAGTACTATTCTCGCCCAAGCACGCTTGACTTTGGAGTTCTGATGGGATCCGGTGCATTAGTGCTGGTATGATAGCACCCGAAATACTATCCATGCTTATTGCTTTTATGTCTTAAAAGACGCAGAACCTCCTTTGTTTTCGTACGCGAGGCGTGGGACCCACGTGACCGATCGGCTCCGTTCCAAAAATACGAAAACCTTCAACCATGAAGCGGAGGCCACCCGAGCATAGAAATAGCAAGAAAGAAAAAAAATCCGCACGTGAAATCTAAAAAAACGCAAACGGACAACGAAAAAGGGGGGTGCAACACGAGGACTTCCCATGGGGTCACCCATCCTAGTACTACTCTCGCCCAAGCACGCTTAACTGCGGAGTTCTGATGGGATCCGGTGCATTAGTGCTGGTATGATCGCACCCGAAATACTATCCATGCTTATTGCTTTTATGTCTTAAAAGACGCAGAACCTCCTTTGTTTTCGTACGCGAGACGTAGGACCCACGTGACCGATCGGCTCCGTTCCAAAAATACGAAAACCATCAACCATGAAGCGGTGGCCACCCGAGCATAGAAATAGCAAGAAAGAAAACAAAAAAAAACCGCACGTAAAATCTAAAAAAACGCAAACGGGCAGCGAAAAAGGGGGGGGGGTGCAACACGAGGACTTCCCAGGGGGTCACACATCCTAGTACTACTCTCGCCCAAGCACGCTTAACTGCGGAGTTCTGATGGGATCCGGTGCATTAGTGCTGGTATGATAGCACCCGAAATACTATCCATGCTTATTGCTTTTATGTCTTAAAAGACGCAGAACCTCCTTTGTTTTCGTACGCGAGGCGTGGGACCCACGTGACCGATCGGCTCCGTTCCAAAAATACGAAAACCTTCAACCATGAAGCGGAGGCCACCCGAGCATAGAAATAGCAAGAAAGAAAAAAAAACAGCACGTGAAATCTAAAAAAAACGCAAACGGACAACGAAAAAGGGGGGTGCAACACGAGGACTTCCCAGGGGGTCACACATCCTAGTACTACTCTCGCCCAAGCACGCTTAACTGCGGAGTTCTGATGGGATCCGGTGCGTTAGTGCTGGTATGATCGCACCCGAAATACTATCCATGCTTATTGCTTGTATGTCTTAAAAGACGCAGAACCTCCTTTGTTTTCGTACGCGAGGCGTGGGACCCACATGACCGATCGGCTCCGTTCCAAAAATACGAAGACCATGAACCATGAAACGAAGGCCACCCGAGCATAGAAATAGCAAAAAAGAAAAAAAAAACAAAAAAAAAAACCGCACGTAAAATCTAAAAAAACGCAAACGGACAACGAAAAAGGGGGGTGCAACACGAGGACTTCCCAGGGGGTCACCCATCCTAGTACTACTCTCGCCCAAGCACGCTTAACTGCGGTGTTCTGATGGGATCCGGTGCATTAGTGCTGTTATGATCACACCCGAAATATTGTCCATGCTTATTGCTTGTATGTCTTAAAAGACACAGAACCTCCTTTGTTTTCGTACGCGAGGCGTGGGACCCACGTGACCGATCGGCTCCGTTCCAAAAATACGAAGACCATGAACCATGAAACGGAGGCCACCCGAGCATAGAAATAGCAAGAAAAAAAACAAAAAAAAACCGCACGTAAAATCTAATAAAACGCAAACGGACAACGAAAAAGGGGGGGTGCAACACGAGGACTTCCCAGGGGGTCACCCATCCTAGTACTACTCTCGCCCTAGCACGCTTAACTGCGGAGTTCTGATGGGATACGGTGCATTAGTGCTGGTATGATCGCACTCGAAATACTATCCATGCTTATTGCTTTTATGTCTTAAAAGACGCAGAACCTCCTTTGTTTTCGTACGCGAGACGTGGGACCCACGTGACCGATCGGCTCCGTTCCAAAAATACGAAAACCATCAACCATGAAGCGGTGGCCACCCGAGCATAGAAATAGCAAGAAAGAAAACAAAAAAAATCGCACGTAAAATCTAAAAAAACGTAAACGGGCAACGAAAAAGGGGGGGGGTGCAACACGAGGACTTCCCAGGGGGTCACCCATCCTAGTACTACTCTCGCCCAAGCACGCTTAACTGCGGAGTTCTGATGGGATCCGGTGCATTAGTGCTGGTATGATAGCACCCGAAATACTATCCATGCTTATTGCTTTTATGTCTTAAAAGACGCAGAACCTCCTTTGTTTTCGTACGCGAGGCGTGCGACCCACGTGACCGATCGGCTCCGTTCCAAAAATACGAAAACCTTCAACCATGAAGCGGAGGCCACCCGAGCATAGAAATAGCAAGAAAGAAAAAAAAACCGCACGTGAAATCTAAAAAAACGCAAACGGACAACGAAAAAGGGGGTGCAACACGAGGACTTCCCAGGGGGTCACCCATCCTAGTACTACTCTCGCCCAAGCACGCTTAACTGCGGAGTTCTGATGGGATCCGGTGCATTAGTGCTGGTATGATCGCACCCGAAATACTATCCATGCTTATTGCTTTTATGTCTTAAAAGACGCAGAACCTCCTTTGTTTTCGTACGCGAGGCGTGGGACCCACGTGACCGATCGGCTCCGTTCCAAAAATACGAAAACCATCAACCATGAAGCGGAGGCCACCCGAGCATAGAAATAGCAAGAAAGAAAAAAAAACAAAAAAAAACCGCACGTAAAATCTAAAAAAACGCAAACGGACAACGAAAAAGGGGGGTGCAACACGAGGACTTCCCATGGGGTCACCCATCCTAGTACTACTCTCTCCCAAGCACGCTTAACTGCGGAGTTCTGATGGGATCCGGTGCATTAGTGCTGGTATGATCGCACCCGAAATACTGTCCATGCTTATTGCTTGTATGTCTTAAAAGACACAGAACCTCCTTTGTTTTCGTACGCGAGGCGTGGGACCCACGTGACCGATCGGCTCCGTTCCAAAAATACGAAGACCATGAACCATGAAACGGAGGCCACCCGAGCATAGAAATAGCAAGAAAAAAAAACAAAAAAAAAACGCACGTAAAATCTAAAAAAACGCAAACGGACAACGAAAAAGGGGGGGGGGGGTGCAACACGAGGACTTCCCAAGGGGTCACCCATCCTAGTACTACTCTCGCCCAAGCACGCTTAACTGCGGAGTTCTGATGGGATCCGGTGCATTAGTGCTGGTATGATCGCACCCGAAATACTATCCATGCTTATTGCTTTTATGTCTTAAAAGAAGCAGAACCTCCTTTGTTTTCGTACGCGAGACGTGGGACCCACGTGACCGATCGGCTCCGTTCCAAAAATACGAAAACCATCAACCATGAAGCGGTGGCCACCCGAGCATAGAAATAGCAAGAAAGAAAACAAAAAAAAACCGCACGTAAAATCTAAAAAAACGCAAACGGGCAACGAAAAAGGGGGGGTGCAACACGAGGACTTCCCAGGGGGTCACACATCCTAGTACTACTCTCGCCCAAGCACGCTTAACTGCGGAGTTCTGATGGGATCCGGTGCATTAGTGCTGGTATGATAGCACCCGAAATACTATCCATGCTTATTGCTTTTATGTCTTAAAAGACGCAGAACCTCCTTTGTTTTCGTACGCGAGGCGTGGGACCCACGTGACCGATCGGCTCCGTTCCAAAAATACGAAAACCTTCAACCATGAAGCGGAGGCCACCCGAGCATAGAAATAGCAAGAAACAAAAAAAAACTGCACGTAAAATCTAAAAAAACGCAAACGCGCAACGAAAAAGGGGGGTGCAACATGAGGACTTCCCAGGGGGTCACCCATCCTAGTACTACTCTCGCCCAAGCACGCTTAACTGCGGAGTTCTGATGGGATCCGGTGCATTAGTGCTGGTATGATCGCACCCGAAATACTATCCATGCTTATTGCTTGTATGTCTTAAAAGACGCAGAACCTCCTTTGTTTTCGTACGCGAGGCGTGGGACCCACGTGACCGATCGGCTCCGTTCCAAAAATACGAAGACCATGAACCATGAAACGAAGGCCACCCGAGCATAGAAATAGCAAGAAAGAAAAAAAAAAAACAAAAACAAAACCGCACGTAAAATCTAAAAAAACGCAAACGGACAACGAAAAAGGGGGGTGCAACACGAGGACTTCCCAGGGGGTCACCCATCCTAGTACTACTCTCGCCCAAGCGCGCTTAACTGCGGAGTTCTGATGGGATCCGGTGCATTAGTGCTGGTATGATCGCACCCGAAATACTATCCATGCTTATTGCTTGTATGTCTTAAAAGACGCAGAACCTCCTTTGTTTTCGTACGCGAGGCGTGGGACCCACGTGACTGATCAGCTCCGTTCCAAAAATACGAAGACCATCAACCATGAAGCGGAGGCCACCCGAGCATAGAAATAGCAAGAAAGAAAAAAAACAAAAAAAACCGCACGTAAAATCTAAAAAAACGCAAACGGACAACGAAAAAGGGGGGTGCAACACGAGGACTTCCCATGGGGTCACCCATCCTAGTACTACTCTCTCCCAAGCACGCTTAACTGCGGAGTTCTGATGGGATCCGGTGCATTAGTGCTGGTATGATCGCACCCGAAATACTGTCCATGCTTATTGCTTGTATGTCTTAAAAGACACAGAACCTCCTTTGTTTTCGTACGCGAGGCGTGGGACCCACGTGACCGATCGGCTCCGTTCCAATAATACGAAGACCATGAACCATGAAACGGAGGCCACCCGAGCATAGAAATAGCAAGAAAAAAAAACAAAAAGAAAACGCACGTAAAATCTAAAAAAACGTAAACGGACAACGAAAAAGGGGGGGGTGCAACACGAGGACTTCCCAAGGGGTCACCCATCCTAGTACTACTCTCGCCCAAGCACGCTTAACTGCGGAGTTCTGATGGGATCCGGTGCATTAGTGCTGGTATGATCGCACCCGAAATACTATCCATGCTTATTGCTTGTATGTCTTAAAAGACGCAGAACCTCCTTTGTTTTCGTACGCGAGACGTGGGACCCACGTGACCGATCGGCTCCGTTCCAAAAATACGAAGACCATGAACCATGAAACGAAGGCCACCCGAGCATAGAAATAGCAAGAAAGAAAAAAAAAACAAAAAAAAACCGCACGTAAAATCTAAAAAAACGCAAACGGACAACGAAAAAGGGGGGTCCAACACGAGGACTTCCCAGGGGGTCACCCATCCTAGTACTACTCTCGCCCAAGCACGCTTTACTGCGGAGTTCTGATGGGATCCGGTGCATTAGTGCTGGTATGATCACACCCGAAATACTATCCATGCTTATTGCTTGTATGTCTTAAAAGACGCAGAACCTCCTTTGTTTTCGTACGCGAGGCGTGGGACCCACGTGACCGATCGGCTCCGTTCCAAAAATACGAAGACCATGAACCATGAAACGGAGGCCACCCGAGCATAGAAATAGCAAGAAAAAAAAAACAAAAAAAACCGCACGTAAAATCTAAAAAAACGCAAACGGACAACGAAAAAGGGGGGGTGCAACACGAGGACTTCCCAGGGGGTCACCCATCCTAGTACTATTCTCGCCCAAGCACGCTTGACTTTGGAGTTCTGATGGGATCCGGTGCATTAGTGCTGGTATGATAGCACCCGAAATACTATCCATGCTTATTGCTTTTATGTCTTAAAAGACGCAGAACCTCCTTTGTTTTCGTACGCGAGGCGTGGGACCCACGTGACCGATCGGCTCCGTTCCAAAAATACGAAAACCTTCAACCATGAAGCGGAGGCCACCCGAGCATAGAAATAGCAAGAAAGAAAAAAAATCCGCACGTGAAATCTAAAAAAACGCAAACGGACAACGAAAAAGGGGGGTGCAACACGAGGACTTCCCATGGGGTCACCCATCCTAGTACTACTCTCGCCCAAGCACGCTTAACTGCGGAGTTCTGATGGGATCCGGTGCATTAGTGCTGGTATGATCGCACCCGAAATACTATCCATGCTTATTGCTTTTATGTCTTAAAAGACGCAGAACCTCCTTTGTTTTCGTACGCGAGACGTAGGACCCACGTGACCGATCGGCTCCGTTCCAAAAATACGAAAACCATCAACCATGAAGCGGTGGCCACCCGAGCATAGAAATAGCAAGAAAGAAAACAAAAAAAAACCGCACGTAAAATCTAAAAAAACGCAAACGGGCAGCGAAAAAGGGGGGGGGGGGGTGCAACACGAGGACTTCCCAGGGGGTCACACATCCTAGTACTACTCTCGCCCAAGCACGCTTAACTGCGGAGTTCTGATGGGATCCGGTGCATTAGTGCTGGTATGATAGCACCCGAAATACTATCCATGCTTATTGCTTTTATGTCTTAAAAGACGCAGAACCTCCTTTGTTTTCGTACGCGAGGCGTGGGACCCACGTGACCGATCGGCTCCGTTCCAAAAATACGAAAACCTTCAACCATGAAGCGGAGGCCACCCGAGCATAGAAATAGCAAGAAAGAAATAAAACAGCACGTGAAATCTAAAAAAAACGCAAACGGACAACGAAAAAGGGGGGTGCAACACGAGGACTTCCCAGGGGGTCACACATCCTAGTACTACTCTCGCCCAAGCACGCTTAACTGCGGAGTTCTGATGGGATCCGGTGCGTTAGTGCTGGTATGATCGCACCCGAAATACTATCCATGCTTATTGCTTGTATGTCTTAAAAGACGCAGAACCTCCTTTGTTTTCGTACGCGAGGCGTGGGACCCACATGACCGATCGGCTCCGTTCCAAAAATACGAAGACCATGAACCATGAAACGAAGGCCACCCGAGCATAGAAATAGCAAAAAAGAAAAAAAAAACAAAAAAAAAAACCGCACGTAAAATCTAAAAAAACGCAAACGGACAACGAAAAAGGGGGGTGCAACACGAGGACTTCCCAGGGGGTCACCCATCCTAGTACTACTCTCGCCCAAGCACGCTTAACTGCGGTGTTCTGATGGGATCCGGTGCATTAGTGCTGTTATGATCACACCCGAAATATTGTCCATGCTTATTGCTTGTATGTCTTAAAAGACACAGAACCTCCTTTGTTTTCGTACGCGAGGCGTGGGACCCACGTGACCGATCGGCTCCGTTCCAAAAATACGAAGACCATGAACCATGAAACGGAGGCCACCCGAGCATAGAAATAGCAAGAAAAAAAACAAAAAAAAACCGCACGTAAAATCTAATAAAACGCAAACGGACAACGAAAAAGGGGGGGTGCAACACGAGGACTTCCCAGGGGGTCACCCATCCTAGTACTACTCTCGCCCTAGCACGCTTAACTGCGGAGTTCTGATGGGATACGGTGCATTAGTGCTGGTATGATCGCACTCGAAATACTATCCATGCTTATTGCTTTTATGTCTTAAAAGACGCAGAACCTCCTTTGTTTTCGTACGCGAGACGTGGGACCCACGTGACCGATCGGCTCCGTTCCAAAAATACGAAAACCATCAACCATGAAGCGGTGGCCACCCGAGCATAGAAATAGCAAGAAAGAAAACAAAAAAAATCGCACGTAAAATCTAAAAAAACGTAAACGGGCAACGAAAAAGGGGGGGGGTGCAACACGAGGACTTCCCAGGGGGTCACCCATCCTAGTACTACTCTCGCCCAAGCACGCTTAACTGCGGAGTTCTGATGGGATCCGGTGCATTAGTGCTGGTATGATAGCACCCGAAATACTATCCATGCTTATTGCTTTTATGTCTTAAAAGACGCAGAACCTCCTTTGTTTTCGTACGCGAGGCGTGCGACCCACGTGACCGATCGGCTCCGTTCCAAAAATACGAAAACCTTCAACCATGAAGCGGAGGCCACCCGAGCATAGAAATAGCAAGAAAGAAAAAAAAACCGCACGTGAAATCTAAAAAAACGCAAACGGACAACGAAAAAGGGGGTGCAACACGAGGACTTCCCAGGGGGTCACCCATCCTAGTACTACTCTCGCCCAAGCACGCTTAACTGCGGAGTTCTGATGGGATCCGGTGCATTAGTGCTGGTATGATCGCACCCGAAATACTATCCATGCTTATTGCTTTTATGTCTTAAAAGACGCAGAACCTCCTTTGTTTTCGTACGCGAGGCGTGGGACCCACGTGACCGATCGGCTCCGTTCCAAAAATACGAAAACCATCAACCATGAAGCGGAGGCCACCCGAGCATAGAAATAGCAAGAAAGAAAAAAAAACAAAAAAAAACCGCACGTAAAATCTAAAAAAACGCAAACGGACAACGAAAAAGGGGGGTGCAACACGAGGACTTCCCATGGGGTCACCCATCCTAGTACTACTCTCTCCCAAGCACGCTTAACTGCGGAGTTCTGATGGGATCCGGTGCATTAGTGCTGGTATGATCGCACCCGAAATACTGTCCATGCTTATTGCTTGTATGTCTTAAAAGACACAGAACCTCCTTTGTTTTCGTACGCGAGGCGTGGGACCCACGTGACCGATCGGCTCCGTTCCAAAAATACGAAGACCATGAACCATGAAACGGAGGCCACCCGAGCATAGAAATAGCAAGAAAAAAAAACAAAAAAAAAACGCACGTAAAATCTAAAAAAACGCAAACGGACAACGAAAAAGGGGGGGGGGGGTGCAACACGAGGACTTCCCAAGGGGTCACCCATCCTAGTACTACTCTCGCCCAAGCACGCTTAACTGCGGAGTTCTGATGGGATCCGGTGCATTAGTGCTGGTATGATCGCACCCGAAATACTATCCATGCTTATTGCTTTTATGTCTTAAAAGAAGCAGAACCTCCTTTGTTTTCGTACGCGAGACGTGGGACCCACGTGACCGATCGGCTCCGTTCCAAAAATACGAAAACCATCAACCATGAAGCGGTGGCCACCCGAGCATAGAAATAGCAAGAAAGAAAACAAAAAAAAACCGCACGTAAAATCTAAAAAAACGCAAACGGGCAACGAAAAAGGGGGGGTGCAACACGAGGACTTCCCAGGGGGTCACACATCCTAGTACTACTCTCGCCCAAGCACGCTTAACTGCGGAGTTCTGATGGGATCCGGTGCATTAGTGCTGGTATGATAGCACCCGAAATACTATCCATGCTTATTGCTTTTATGTCTTAAAAGACGCAGAACCTCCTTTGTTTTCGTACGCGAGGCGTGGGACCCACGTGACCGATCGGCTCCGTTCCAAAAATACGAAAACCTTCAACCATGAAGCGGAGGCCACCCGAGCATAGAAATAGCAAGAAACAAAAAAAAACTGCACGTAAAATCTAAAAAAACGCAAACGCGCAACGAAAAAGGGGGGTGCAACATGAGGACTTCCCAGGGGGTCACCCATCCTAGTACTACTCTCGCCCAAGCACGCTTAACTGCGGAGTTCTGATGGGATCCGGTGCATTAGTGCTGGTATGATCGCACCCGAAATACTATCCATGCTTATTGCTTGTATGTCTTAAAAGACGCAGAACCTCCTTTGTTTTCGTACGCGAGGCGTGGGACCCACGTGACCGATCGGCTCCGTTCCAAAAATACGAAGACCATGAACCATGAAACGAAGGCCACCCGAGCATAGAAATAGCAAGAAAGAAAAAAAAAAAACAAAAACAAAACCGCACGTAAAATCTAAAAAAACGCAAACGGACAACGAAAAAGGGGGGTGCAACACGAGGACTTCCCAGGGGGTCACCCATCCTAGTACTACTCTCGCCCAAGCGCGCTTAACTGCGGAGTTCTGATGGGATCCGGTGCATTAGTGCTGGTATGATCGCACCCGAAATACTATCCATGCTTATTGCTTGTATGTCTTAAAAGACGCAGAACCTCCTTTGTTTTCGTACGCGAGGCGTGGGACCCACGTGACCGATCAGCTCCGTTCCAAAAATACGAAGACCATCAACCATGAAGCGGAGGCCACCCGAGCATAGAAATAGCAAGAAAGAAAAAAAACAAAAAAAACCGCACGTAAAATCTAAAAAAACGCAAACGGACAACGAAAAAGGGGGGTGCAACACGAGGACTTCCCATGGGGTCACCCATCCTAGTACTACTCTCTCCCAAGCACGCTTAACTGCGGAGTTCTGATGGGATCCGGTGCATTAGTGCTGGTATGATCGCACCCGAAATACTGTCCATGCTTATTGCTTGTATGTCTTAAAAGACACAGAACCTCCTTTGTTTTCGTACGCGAGGCGTGGGACCCACGTGACCGATCGGCTCCGTTCCAATAATACGAAGACCATGAACCATGAAACGGAGGCCACCCGAGCATAGAAATAGCAAGAAAAAAAACAAAAAGAAAACGCACGTAAAATCTAAAAAAACGTAAACGGACAACGAAAAAGGGGGGGGTGCAACACGAGGACTTCCCAAGGGGTCACCCATCCTAGTACTACTCTCGCCCAAGCACGCTTAACTGCGGAGTTCTGATGGGATCCGGTGCATTAGTGCTGGTATGATCGCACCCGAAATACTATCCATGCTTATTGCTTGTATGTCTTAAAAGACGCAGAACCTCCTTTGTTTTCGTACGCGAGACGTGGGACCCACGTGACCGATCGGCTCCGTTCCAAAAATACGAAGACCATGAACCATGAAACGAAGGCCACCCGAGCATAGAAATAGCAAGAAAGAAAAAAAAAACAAAAAAAAACCGCACGTAAAATCTAAAAAAACGCAAACGGACAACGAAAAAGGGGGGTCCAACACGAGGACTTCCCAGGGGGTCACCCATCCTAGTACTACTCTCGCCCAAGCACGCTTTACTGCGGAGTTCTGATGGGATCCGGTGCATTAGTGCTGGTATGATCACACCCGAAATACTATCCATGCTTATTGCTTGTATGTCTTAAAAGACGCAGAACCTCCTTTGTTTTCGTACGCGAGGCGTGGGACCCACGTGACCGATCGGCTCCGTTCCAAAAATACGAAGACCATGAACCATGAAACGGAGGCCACCCGAGCATAGAAATAGCAAGAAAAAAAAAACAAAAAAAAACCGCACGTAAAATCTAAAAAAACGCAAACGGACAACGAAAAAGGGGGGGTGCAACACGAGGACTTCCCAGGGGGTCACCCATCCTAGTACTATTCTCGCCCAAGCACGCTTGACTTTGGAGTTCTGATGGGATCCGGTGCATTAGTGCTGGTATGATAGCACCCGAAATACTATCCATGCTTATTGCTTTTATGTCTTAAAAGACGCAGAACCTCCTTTGTTTTCGTACGCGAGGCGTGGGACCCACGTGACCGATCGGCTCCGTTCCAAAAATACGAAAACCTTCAACCATGAAGCGGAGGCCACCCGAGCATAGAAATAGCAAGAAAGAAAAAAAAACCGCACGTGAAATCTAAAAAAACGCAAACGGACAACGAAAAAGGGGGGTGCAACACGAGGACTTCCCATGGGGTCACCCATCCTAGTACTACTCTCGCCCAAGCACGCTTAACTGCGGAGTTCTGATGGGATCCGGTGCATTAGTGCTGGTATGATCGCACCCGAAATACTATCCATGCTTATTGCTTTTATGTCTTAAAAGACGCAGAACCTCCTTTGTTTTCGTACGCGAGACGTAGGACCCACGTGACCGATCGGCTCCGTTCCAAAAATACGAAAACCATCAACCATGAAGCGGTGGCCACCCGAGCATAGAAATAGCAAGAAAGAAAACAAAAAAAAACCGCACGTAAAATCTAAAAAAACGCAAACGGGCAGCGAAAAAGGGGGGGGGGGTGCAACACGAGGACTTCCCAGGGGGTCACACATCCTAGTACTACTCTCGCCCAAGCACGCTTAACTGCGGAGTTCTGATGGGATCCGGTGCATTAGTGCTGGTATGATAGCACCCGAAATACTATCCATGCTTATTGCTTTTATGTCTTAAAAGACGCAGAACCTCCTTTGTTTTCGTACGCGAGGCGTGGGACCCACGTGACCGATCGGCTCCGTTCCAAAAATACGAAAACCTTCAACCATGAAGCGGAGGCCACCCGAGCATAGAAATAGCAAGAAAGAAAAAAAAACAGCACGTGAAATCTAAAAAAAACGCAAACGGACAACGAAAAAGGGGGGTGCAACACGAGGACTTCCCAGGGGGTCACACATCCTAGTACTACTCTCGCCCAAGCACGCTTAACTGCGGAGTTCTGATGGGATCCGGTGCGTTAGTGCTGGTATGATCGCACCCGAAATACTATCCATGCTTATTGCTTGTATGTCTTAAAAGACGCAGAACCTCCTTTGTTTTCGTACGCGAGGCGTGGGACCCACATGACCGATCGGCTCCGTTCCAAAAATACGAAGACCATGAACCATGAAACGAAGGCCACCCGAGCATAGAAATAGCAAAAAAGAAAAAAAAAACAAAAAAAAAACCGCACGTAAAATCTAAAAAAACGCAAACGGACAACGAAAAAGGGGGGTGCAACACGAGGACTTCCCAGGGGGTCACCCATCCTAGTACTACTCTCGCCCAAGCACGCTTAACTGCGGTGTTCTGATGGGATCCGGTGCATTAGTGCTGTTATGATCACACCCGAAATATTGTCCATGCTTATTGCTTGTATGTCTTAAAAGACACAGAACCTCCTTTGTTTTCGTACGCGAGGCGTGGGACCCACGTGACCGATCGGCTCCGTTCCAAAAATACGAAGACCATGAACCATGAAACGGAGGCCACCCGAGCATAGAAATAGCAAGAAAAAAAAACAAAAAAAAACCGCACGTAAAATCTAATAAAACGCAAACGGACAACGAAAAAGGGGGGGTGCAACACGAGGACTTCCCAGGGGGTCACCCATCCTAGTACTACTCTCGCCCTAGCACGCTTAACTGCGGAGTTCTGATGGGATACGGTGCATTAGTGCTGGTATGATCGCACTCGAAATACTATCCATGCTTATTGCTTTTATGTCTTAAAAGACGCAGAACCTCCTTTGTTTTCGTACGCGAGACGTGGGACCCACGTGACCGATCGGCTCCGTTCCAAAAATACGAAAACCATCAACCATGAAGCGGTGGCCACCCGAGCATAGAAATAGCAAGAAAGAAAACAAAAAAAATCGCACGTAAAATCTAAAAAAACGTAAACGGGCAACGAAAAAGGGGGGGGGTGCAACACGAGGACTTCCCAGGGGGTCACCCATCCTAGTACTACTCTCGCCCAAGCACGCTTAACTGCGGAGTTCTGATGGGATCCGGTGCATTAGTGCTGGTATGATCGCACCCGAAATACTATCCATGCTTATTGCTTTTATGTCTTAAAAGACGCAGAACCTCCTTTGTTTTCGTACGCGAGACGTGGGACCCACGTGACCGATCGGCTCCGTTCCAAAAATACGAAAACCATCAACCATGAAGCGGTGGCCACCCGAGCATAGAAATAGCAAGAAAGAAAACAAAAAAAATCGCACGTAAAATCTAAAAAAACGTAAACGGGCAACGAAAAAGGGGGGGGGTGCAACACGAGGACTTCCCAGGGGGTCACCCATCCTAGTACTACTCTCGCCCAAGCACGCTTAACTGCGGAGTTCTGATGGGATCCGGTGCATTAGTGCTGGTATGATAGCACCCGAAATACTATCCATGCTTATTGCTTTTATGTCTTAAAAGACGCAGAACCTCCTTTGTTTTCGTACGCGAGGCGTGCGACCCACGTGACCGATCGGCTCCGTTCCAAAAATACGAAAACCTTCAACCATGAAGCGGAGGCCACCCGAGCATAGAAATAGCAAGAAAGAAAAAAAAACCGCACGTGAAATCTAAAAAAACGCAAACGGACAACGAAAAAGGGGGTGCAACACGAGGACTTCCCAGGGGGTCACCCATCCTAGTACTACTCTCGCCCAAGCACGCTTAACTGCGGAGTTCTGATGGGATCCGGTGCATTAGTGCTGGTATGATCGCACCCGAAATACTATCCATGCTTATTGCTTTTATGTCTTAAAAGACGCAGAACCTCCTTTGTTTTCGTACGCGAGGCGTGGGACCCACGTGACCGATCGGCTCCGTTCCAAAAATACGAAAACCATCAACCATGAAGCGGAGGCCACCCGAGCATAGAAATAGCAAGAAAGAAAAAAAAACAAAAAAAAAACCGCACGTAAAATCTAAAAAAACGCAAACGGACAACGAAAAAGGGGGGTGCAACACAAGGACTTCCCACGGGGTCATCCATCCTAGTACTACTCTCGCCCAAGCACGCTTAACTGCGGAGTTCTGATGCGATCCGGTGCATTAGTGCTGGTATGATCGCACCCGAAATACTATCCATGCTTATTGCTTGTATGTCTTAAAAGACGCAGAACCTCCTTTGTTTTCGTACGCGAGGCGTGAGACCCACGTGACCGATCGGCTCCGTTCCAAAAATACGAAGACCATGAACCATGAAACGAAGGCCACCCGAGCATAGAAATAGCAAGAAAGAAAAAAAAAACAAAAAAAAACCGCACGTAAAATCTAAAAAAACGCAAACGGACAACGAAAAAGGGGGGTGCAACACGAGGACTTCCCAGGGGGTCACCCATCCTAGTACTACTCTCGCCCAAGCACGCTTAACTGCGGAGTTCTGATGGGATCCGGTGCATTAGTGCTGGTATGATCGCACCCGAAATACTATCCATGCTTATTGCTTGTATGTCTTAAAAGACGCAGAACCTCCTTTGTTTTCGTACGCGAGGCGTGGGACCCACGTGACCGATCAGCTCCGTTCCAAAAATACAAAGACCATCAACCATGAAGCGGAGGCCACCCGAGCATAGAAATAGCAAGAAAGAAAAAAAAACAAAAAAAAACCGCACGTAAAATCTAAAAAAACGCAAACGGACAACGAAAAAGGGGGGTGCAACACGAGGACTTCCCATGGGGTCACCCATCCTAGTACTACTCTCTCCCAAGCACGCTTAACTGCGGAGTTCTGATGGGATCCGGTGCATTAGTGCTGGTATGATCGCACCCGAAATACTGTCCATGCTTATTGCTTGTATGTCTTAAAAGACACAGAACCTCCTTTGTTTTCGTACGCGAGGCGTGGGACCCACGTGACCGATCGGCTCCGTTCCAAAAATACGAAGACCATGAACCATGAAACGGAGGCCACCCGAGCATAGAAATAGCAAGAAAAAAAAACAAAAAAAAAACGCACGTAAAATCTAAAAAAACGCAAACGGACAACGAAAAAGGGGGGGGTGCAACACGAGGACTTCCCAAGGGGTCACCCATCCTAGTACTACTCTCGCCCAAGCACGCTTAACTGCGGAGTTCTGATGGGATCCGGTGCATTAGTGCTGGTATGATCGCACCCGAAATACTATCCATGCTTATTGCTTTTATGTCTTAAAAGAAGCAGAACCTCCTTTGTTTTCGTACGCGAGACGTGGGACCCACGTGACCGATCGGCTCCGTTCCAAAAATACGAAAACCATCAACCATGAAGCGGTGGCCACCCGAGCATAGAAATAGCAAGAAAGAAAACAAAAAAAAACCGCACGTAAAATCTAAAAAAACGCAAACGGGCAACGAAAAAGGGGGGGTGCAACACGAGGACTTCCCAGGGGGTCACACATCCTAGTACTACTCTCGCCCAAGCACGCTTAACTGCGGAGTTCTGATGGGATCCGGTGCATTAGTGCTGGTATGATAGCACCCGAAATACTATCCATGCTTATTGCTTTTATGTCTTAAAAGACGCAGAACCTCCTTTGTTTTCGTACGCGAGGCGTGGGACCCACGTGACCGATCGGCTCCGTTCCAAAAATACGAAAACCTTCAACCATGAAGCGGAGGCCACCCGAGCATAGAAATAGCAAGAAACAAAAAAAAACTGCACGTAAAATCTAAAAAAACGCAAACGCGCAACGAAAAAGGGGGGTGCAACATGAGGACTTCCCAGGGGGTCACCCATCCTAGTACTACTCTCGCCCAAGCACGCTTAACTGCGGAGTTCTGATGGGATCCGGTGCATTAGTGCTGGTATGATCGCACCCGAAATACTATCCATGCTTATTGCTTGTATGTCTTAAAAGACGCAGAACCTCCTTTGTTTTCGTACGCGAGGCGTGGGACCCACGTGACCGATCGGCTCCGTTCCAAAAATACGAAGACCATGAACCATGAAACGAAGGCCACCCGAGCATAGAAATAGCAAGAAAGAAAAAAAAAAACAAAAACAAAACCGCACGTAAAATCTAAAAAAACGCAAACGGACAACGAAAAAGGGGGGTGCAACACGAGGACTTCCCAGGGGGTCACCCATCCTAGTACTACTCTCGCCCAAGCGCGCTTAACTGCGGAGTTCTGATGGGATCCGATGCATTAGTGCTGGTATGATCGCACCCGAAATACTATCCATGCTTATTGCTTGTATGTCTTAAAAGACGCAGAACCTCCTTTGTTTTCGTACGCGAGGCGTGGGACCCACGTGACCGATCAGCTCCGTTCCAAAAATACGAAGACCATCAACCATGAAGCGGAGGCCACCCGAGCATAGAAATAGCAAGAAAGAAAAAAAACAAAAAAAACCGCACGTAAAATCTAAAAAAACGCAAACGGACAACGAAAAAGGGGGGTGCAACACGAGGACTTCCCATGGGGTCACCCATCCTAGTACTACTCTCTCCCAAGCACGCTTAACTGCGGAGTTCTGATGGGATCCGGTGCATTAGTGCTGGTATGATCGCACCCGAAATACTGTCCATGCTTATTGCTTGTATGTCTTAAAAGACACAGAACCTCCTTTGTTTTCGTACGCGAGGCGTGGGACCCACGTGACCGATCGGCTCCGTTCCAATAATACGAAGACCATGAACCATGAAACGGAGGCCACCCGAGCATAGAAATAGCAAGAAAAAAAAACAAAAAGAAAACGCACGTAAAATCTAAAAAAACGTAAACGGACAACGAAAAAGGGGGGGGTGCAACACGAGGACTTCCCAAGGGGTCACCCATCCTAGTACTACTCTCGCCCAAGCACGCTTAACTGCGGAGTTCTGATGGGATCCGGTGCATTAGTGCTGGTATGATCGCACCCGAAATACTATCCATGCTTATTGCTTTTATGTCTTAAAAGAAGCAGAACCTCCTTTGTTTTCGTACGCGAGACGTGGGACCCACGTGACCGATCGGCTCCGTTCCAAAAATACGAAAACCATCAACCATGAAGCGGTGGCCACCCGAGCATAGAAATAGCAAGAAAGAAAACAAAAAAAAACCGCACGTAAAATCTAAAAAAACGCAAACGGGCAACGAAAAAGGGGGGGTGCAACACGAGGACTTCCCAGGGGGTCACACATCCTAGTACTACTCTCGCCCAAGCACGCTTAACTGCGGAGTTCTGATGGGATCCGGTGCATTAGTGCTGGTATGATAGCACCCGAAATACTATCCATGCTTATTGCTTTTATGTCTTAAAAGACGCAGAACCTCCTTTGTTTTCGTACGCGAGGCGTGGGACCCACGTGACCGATCGGCTCCGTTCCAAAAATACGAAAACCTTCAACCATGAAGCGGAGGCCACCCGAGCATAGAAATAGCAAGAAACAAAAAAAAACTGCACGTAAAATCTAAAAAAACGCAAACGCGCAACGAAAAAGGGGGGTGCAACACGAGGACTTCCCAGGGGGTCACCCATCCTAGTACTACTCTCGCCCAAGCACGCTTAACTGCAGAGTTCTGATGGGATCCGGTGCATTAGTGCTGGTATGATCGCACCCGAAATACTATCCATGCTTATTGCTTGTATGTCTTAAAAGACGCAGAACCTCCTTTGTTTTCGTACGCGAGGCGTGGGACCCACGTGACCGATCGGCTCCGTTCCAAAAATACGAAGACCATGAACCATGAAACGAAGGCCACCCGAGCATAGAAATAGCAAGAAAGAAAAAAAAAACAAAAAAAAACCGCACGTAAAATCTAAAAAAACGCAAACGGACAACGAAAAAGGGGGGTGCAACACGAGGACTTCCCAGGGGGTCACCCATCCTAGTACTACTTTCGCCCAAGCGCGCTTAACTGCGGAGTTCTGATGGGATCCGGTGCATTAGTGCTGGTATGATCGCACCCGAAATACTATCCATGCTTATTGCTTGTATGTCTTAAAAGACGCAGAACCTCCTTTGTTTTCGTACGCGAGGCGTGGGACCCACGTGACCGATCAGCTCCGTTCCAAAAATACGAAGACCATCAACCATGAAGCGGAGGCCACCCGAGCATAGAAATAGCAAGAAAGAAAAAAAACAAAAAAAACCGCACGTAAAATCTAAAAAAACGCAAACGGACAACGAAAAAGGGGGGTGCAACACGAGGACTTCCCATGGGGTCACCCATCCTAGTACTACTCTCTCCCAAGCACGCTTAACTGCGGAGTTCTGATGGGATCCGGTGCATTAGTGCTGGTATGATCGCACCCGAAATACTATCCATGCTTATTGCTTTTATGTCTTAAAAGACGCAGAACCTCCTTTGTTTTCGTACGCGAGGCGTGGGACCCACGTGACCGATCGGCTCCGTTCCAAAAATACGAAGACCATGAACCATGAAACGGAGGCCACCCGAGCATAGAAATAGCAAGAAAAAAAACAAAAAAAAACCGCACGTAAAATCTAAAAAAACGCAAACGGACAACGAAAAAGGGGGGGTGCAACACGAGGACTTCCCAAGGGGTCACCCATCCTAGTACTACTCTCGCCCAAGCACGCTTAACTGCGGAGTTCTGATGGGATCCGGTGCATTAGTGCTGGTATGATCGCACCCGAAATACTATCCATGCTTATTGCTTTTATGTCTTAAAAGACGCAGAACCTCCTTTGTTTTCGTACGCGAGACGTGGGACCCACGTGACCGATCGGCTCCGTTCCAAAAATACAAAAACCATCAACCATGAAGCGGTGGCCACCCGAGCATAGAAATAGCAACAAAGAAAACAAAAAAAAACCGCACGTAAAATCTAAAAAAACACAAACGGGCAACGAAAAAGGGGGGGGGGGGGGTGCAACACGAGGACTTCCCAGGGGGTCACACATCCTAGTACTACTCTCGCCCAAGCACGCTTAACTGCGGAGTTCTGATGGGATCCGGTGCATTAGTGCTGGTATGATAGCACCCGAAATACTATCCATGCTTATTGCTTTTATGTCTTAAAAGACGCAGAACCTCCTTTGTTTTCGTACGCGAGGCGTGGGACCCACGTGACCGATCGGCTCCGTTCCAAAAATACGAAAACCTTCAACCATGAAGCGGAGGCCACCCGAGCATAGAAATAGCAAGAAAGAAAAAAAAAACCGCACGTGAAATCTAAAAAAACGCAAACGGACAACGAAAAAGGGGGGTGCAACACGAGGACTTCCCAGGGGGTCACCCATCCTAGTACTACTCTCGCCAAAGCACGCTTAACTGCGGAGTTCTGATGGGATCCGGTGCATTAGTGCTGGTATGATCGCACCCGAAATACTATCCATGCTTATTGCTTTTATGTCTTAAAAGACGCAGAACCTCCTTTGTTTTCGTACGCGAGGCGTGGGACCCACGTGACCGATCGGCTCCGTTCCAAAAATACGAAAACCATCAACCATGAAGCGGAGGCCACCCGAGCATAGAAATAGCAAGAAAGAAAAAAAAACAAAAAAAAAACCGCACGTAAAATCTAAAAAAACGCAAACGGACAACGAAAAAGGGGGGTGCAACACAAGGACTTCCCACGGGGTCACCCATCCTAGTACTACTCTCGCCCAAGCACGCTTAACTGCGGAGTTCTGATGCGATCCGGTGCATTAGTGCTGGTATGATCGCACCCGAAATACTATCCATGCTTATTGCTTGTATGTCTTTAAAGACGCAGAACCTCCTTTGTTTTCGTACGCGAGGCGTGGGACCCACGTGACCGATCGGCTCCGTTCCAAAAATACGAACACCATGAACCATGAAACGGAGGCCACCCGAGCATAGAAATAGCAAGAAAGAAAAAAAAAAACAAAAAAAAACTGCACGTAAAATCTAAAAAAACGCAAACGCGCAACGAAAAAGGGGGGTGCAACACGAGGACTTCCCAGGGGGTCACCCATCCTAGTACTACTCTCGCCCAAGCACGCTTAACTGCGGAGTTCTGATGGGATCCGGTGCATTAGTGCTGGTATGATCGCACCCGAAATACTATCCATGCTTATTGCTTGTATGTCTTAAAAGACGCAGAACCTCCTTTGTTTTCGTACGCGAGGCGTGGGACCCACGTGACCGATCGGCTCCGTTCCAAAAATACGAAGACCATGAACCATGAAACGAAGGCCACCCGAGCATAGAAATAGCAAGAAAGAAAAAAAAAACAAAAAAAAACCGCACGTAAAATCTAAAAAAACGCAAACGGACAACGAAAAAGGGGGGTGCAACACGAGGACTTCCCAGGGGGTCACCCATCCTAGTACTACTCTCGCCCAAGCGCGCTTAACTGCGGAGTTCTGATGGGATCCGGTGCATTAGTGCTGGTATGATCGCACCCGAAATACTATCCATGCTTATTGCTTGTATGTCTTAAAAGACGCAGAACCTCCTTTGTTTTCGTACGCGAGGCGTGGGACCCACGTGACCGATCAGCTCCGTTCCAAAAATACGAAGACCATCAACCATGAAGCGGAGGCCACCCGAGCATAGAAATAGCAAGAAAGAAAAAAAACAAAAAAAAACCGCACGTAAAATCTAAAAAAACGCAAACGGACAACGAAAAAGGGGGGTGCAACACGAGGACTTCCCATGGGGTCACCCATCCTAGTACTACTCTCTCCCAAGCACGCTTAACTGCGGAGTTCTGATGGGATCCGGTGCATTAGTGCTGGTATGATCGCACCCGAAATACTGTCCATGCTTATTGCTTGTATGTCTTAAAAGACACAGAACCTCCTTTGTTTTCGTACGCGAGGCGTGGGACCCACGTGACCGATCGGCTCCGTTCCAATAATACGAAGACCATGAACCATGAAACGGAGGCCACCCGAGCATAGAAATAGCAAGAAAAAAAAACAAAAAGAAAACGCACGTAAAATCTAAAAAAACGCAAACGGACAACGAAAAAGGGGGGGGGGGTGCAACACGAGGACTTCCCAAGGGGTCACCCATCCTAGTACTACTCTCGCCCAAGCACGCTTAACTGCGGAGTTCTGATGGGATCCGGTGCATTAGTGCTGGTATGATCGCACCCGAAATACTATCCATGCTTATTGCTTTTATGTCTTAAAAGAAGCAGAACCTCCTTTGTTTTCGTACGCGAGACGTGGGACCCACGTGACCGATCGGCTCCGTTCCAAAAATACGAAAACCATCAACCATGAAGCGGTGGCCACCCGAGCATAGAAATAGCAAGAAAGAAAAAAAAAACAAAAAAACCGCACGTAAAATCTAAAAAAACGCAAACGGACAACGAAAAAGGGGGGTGCAACACGAGGACTTCCCATGGGGTCACCCATCCTAGTACTACTCTCTCCCAAGCACGCTTAACTGCGGAGTTCTGATGGGATCCGGTGCATTAGTGCTGGTATGATCGCACCCGAAATACTGTCCATGCTTATTGCTTGTATGTCTTAAAAGACACAGAACCTCCTTTGTTTTCGTACGCGAGGCGTGGGACCCACGTGACCGATCGGCTCCGTTCCAAAAATACGAAGACCATGAACCATGAAACGGAGGCCACCCGAGCATAGAAATAGCAAGAAAGAAAAAAAAAAACAAAAAAAAACCGCACGTAAAATCTAAAAAAACGCAAACGGACAACGAAAAAGGGGGGTGCAACACGAGGACTTCCCATGGGGTCACCCATCCTAGTACTACTCTCTCCCAAGCACGCTTAACTGCGGAGTTCTGATGGGATCCGGTGCATTAGTGCTGGTATGATCGCACCCGAAATACTGTCCATGCTTATTGCTTGTATGTCTTAAAAGACACAGAACCTCCTTTGTTTTCGTACGCGAGGCGTGGGACCCACGTGACCGATCGGCTCCGTTCCAAAAATACGAAGACCATGAACCATGAAACGGAGGCCACCCGAGCATAGAAATAGCAAGAAAAAAAAACAAAAAAAAACCGCACGTAAAATCTAAAAAAACGCAAACGTACAATGAAAAAGGGGGGTGCAACACGAGGACTTCCCATGGGGTCACCCATCCTAGTACTACTCTCTCCCAAGCACGCTTAACTGCGGAGTTCTGATGGGATCCGGTGCATTAGTGCTGGTATGATCGCACCCGAAATACTGTCCATGCTTATTGCTTGTATGTCTTAAAAGACACAGAACCTCCTTTGTTTTCGTACGCGAGGCGTGGGACCCACGTGACCGATCGGCTCCGTTCCAAAAATACGAAGACCATGAACCATGAAACGGAGGCCACCCGAGCATAGAAATAGCAAGAAAGAAAAAAAAACAAAAAAAAACCGCACGTAAAATCTAAAAAAACGCAAACGGACAACGAAAAAGGGGGGTGCAACACGAGGACTTCCCATGGGGTCACCCATCCTAGTACTACTCTCTCCCAAGCACGCTTAACTGCGGAGTTCTGATGGGATCCGGTGCATTAGTGCTGGTATGATCGCACCCGAAATACTGTCCATGCTTATTGCTTGTATGTCTTAAAAGACACAGAACCTCCTTTGTTTTCGTACGCGAGGCGTGGGACCCACGTGACCGATCGGCTCCGTTCCAAAAATACGAAGACCATGAACCATGAAACGGAGGCCACCCGAGGATAGAAATAGCAAGAAAAAAAAACAAAAAAAAACCGCACGTAAAATCTAAAAAAACGCAAACGGATAACGAAAAAGGGGGGTGCAACACGAGGACTTCCCATGGGGTCACCCATCCTAGTACTACTCTCGCCCAAGCACGCTTAACTGCGGAGTTCTGATGGGATCCGGTGCATTAGTGCTGGTATGATAGCACCCGAAATACTATCCATGCTTATTGCTTTTATGTCTTAAAAGACGCAGAACCTCCTTTGTTTTCGTACGCGAGGCGTGGGACCCACGTGACCGATCGGCTCCGTTCCAAAAATACGAAAACCTTCAACCATGAAGCGGAGGCCACCCGAGCATAGAAATAGCAAGAAACAAAAAAAAACTGCACGTAAAATCTAAAAAAACGCAAACGCGCAACGAAAAAGGGGGGTGCAACACGAGGACTTCCCAGGGGGTCACCCATCCTAGTACTACTCTCGCCCAAGCACGCTTAACTGCGGAGTTCTGATGGGATCCGGTGCATTAGTGCTGGTATGATCGCACCCGAAATACTGTCCATGCTTATTGCTTGTATGTCTTAAAAGACACAGAACCTCCTTTGTTTTCGTACGCGAGGCGTGGGACCCACGTGACCGATCGGCTCCGTTCCAAAAATACGAAGACCATGAACCATGAAACGGAGGCCACCCGAGCATAGAAATAGCAAGAAAGAAAAAAAAAACAAAAAAAAACCGCACATAAAATCTAAAAAAACGCAAACGGACAACGAAAAAGGGGGGTGCAACACGAGGACTTCCCATGGGGTCACCCATCCTAGTACTACTCTCTCCCAAGCACGCTTAACTGCGGAGTTCTGATGGGATCCGGTGCATTAGTGCTGGTATGATCGCACCCGAAATACTGTCCATGCTTATTGCTTGTATGTCTTAAAAGACACAGAACCTCCTTTGTTTTCGTACGCGAGGCGTGGGACCCACGTGACCGATCGGCTCCGTTCCAAAAATACGAAGACCATGAACCATGAAACGGAGGCCACCCGAGGATAGAAATAGCAAGAAAAAAAAACAAAAAAAAACCGCACGTAAAATCTAAAAAAACGCAAACGGACAACGAAAAAGGGGGGTGCAACACGAGGACTTCCCATGGGGTCACCCATCCTAGTACTACTCTCGCCCAAGCACGCTTAACTGCGGAGTTCTGATGGGATCCGGTGCATTAGTGCTGGTATGATAGCACCCGAAATACTATCCATGCTTATTGCTTTTATGTCTTAAAAGACGCAGAACCTCCTTTGTTTTCGTACGCGAGGCGTGGGACCCACGTGACCGATCGGCTCCGTTCCAAAAATACGAAAACCTTCAACCATGAAGCGGAGGCCACCCGAGCATAGAAATAGCAAGAAACAAAAAAAAACTGCACGTAAAATCTAAAAAAACGCAAACGCGCAACGAAAAAGGGGGGTGCAACACGAGGACTTCCCAGGGGGTCACCCATCCTAGTACTACTCTCGCCCAAGCACGCTTAACTGCGGAGTTCTGATGGGATCCGGTGCATTAGTGCTGGTATGATCGCACCCGAAATACTATCCATGCTTATTGCTTGTATGTCTTAAAAGACGCAGAACCTCCTTTGTTTTCGTACGCGAGGCGTGGGACCCACGTGACCGATCGGCTCCGTTCCAAAAATACGAAGACCATGAACCATGAAACGAAGGCCACCCGAGCATAGAAATAGCAAGAAAGAAAAAAAAACAAAAAAAAACCGCACGTAAAATCTAAAAATACGCAAACGGACAACGAAAAAGGGGGGTGCAACACGAGGACTTCCCAGGGGGTCACCCATCCTAGTACTACTCTCGCCCGAGCACGCTTAACTGCGGAGTTCTGATGGGATCCGGTGCATTAATGCTGGTATGATCGCACCCGAAATACTATCCATGCTTATTGCTTGTATGTCTTAAAAGACGCAGAACCTCCTTTGTTTTCGTACGCGAGGCGTGGGACCCACGTGACCGATCAGCTCCGTTCCAAAAATACGAAGACCATCAACCATGAAGCGGAGGCCACCCGAGCATAGAAATAGCAAGAAAGAAAAAAAAACAAAAAAAAAACCGCACGTAAAATCTAAAAAAACGCAAACGGATAACGAAAAAGGGGGGTGCAACACGAGGACTTCCCATGGGGTCACCCATCCTAGTACTACTCTCTCCCAAGCACGCTTAACTGCGGAGTTCTGATGGGATCCGGTGCATTAGTGCTGGTATGATCGCACCCGAAATACTATCCATGCTTATTGCTTTTATGTCTTAAAAGACGCAGAACCTCCTTTGTTTTCGTACGCGAGGCGTGGGACCCACGTGACCGATCGGCTCCGTTCCAAAAATACGAAGACCATGAACCATGAAACGGAGGCCACCCGAGCATAGAAATAGCAAGAAAAAAAACAAAAAAAAACCGCACGTAAAATCTAAAAAAACGCAAACGGACAACGAAAAAGGGGGGGGGTGCAACACGAGGACTTCCCAAGGGGTCACCCATCCTAGTACTACTCTCGCCCAAGCACGCTTAACTGCGGAGTTCTGATGGGATCCGGTGCATTAGTGCTGGTATGATCGCACCCGAAATACTATCCATGCTTATTGCTTTTATGTCTTAAAAGACGCAGAACCTCCTTTGTTTTCGTACGCGAGACGTGGGACCCACGTGACCGATCGGCTCCGTTCCAAAAATACAAAAACCATCAACCATGAAGCGGTGGCCACCCGAGCATAGAAATAGCAAGAAAGAAAACAAAAAAAAACCGCACGTAAAATCTAAAAAAACGCAAACGGGCAACGAAAAAGGGGGGGGGGGGGTGCAACACGAGGACTTCCCAGGGGGTCACACATCCTAGTACTACTCTCGCCCAAGCACGCTTAACTGCGGAGTTCTGATGGGATCCGGTGCATTAGTGCTGGTATGATAGCACCCGAAATACTATCCATGCTTATTGCTTTTATGTCTTAAAAGACGCAGAACCTCCTTTGTTTTCGTACGCGAGGCGTGGGACCCACGTGACCGATCGGCTCCGTTCCAAAAATACGAAAACCTTCAACCATGAAGCGGAGGCCACCCGAGCATAGAAATAGCAAGAAAGAAAAAAAAACCGCACGTGAAATCTAAAAAAACGCAAACGGACAACGAAAAAGGGGGGTGCAACACGAGGACTTCCCAGGGGGTCACCCATCCTAGTACTACTCTCGCCCAAGCACGCTTAACTGCGGAGTTCTGATGGGATCCGGTGTATTAGTGCTGGTATGATCGCACCCGAAATACTATCCATGCTTATTGCTTTTATGTCTTAAAAGACACAGAACCTCGTTTGTTTTCGTACGCGAGGCGTGGGACGCACGTGACCGATCGGCTCCGTTCCAAAAATACGAAGACCATCAACCATGAAGCGGAGGCCACCCGAGCATAGAAATAGCAAGAAAGAAAAAAAAACAAAAAAAAAACCGCACGTAAAATCTAAAAAAACGCAAACGGACAACGAAAAAGGGGGGTGCAACACAAGGACTTCCCACGGGGTCACCCATCCTAGTACTACTCTCGCCCAAGCACGCTTAACTGCGGAGTTCTGATGCGATCCGGTGCATTAGTGCTGGTATGATCGCACCCGAATTACTATCCATGCTTATTGCTTGTATGTCTTAAAAGACGCAAAACCTCCTTTGTTTTCGTACGCGAGGCGTGGGACCCACGTGACCGATCGGCTCCGTTCCAAAAATACGAACACCATGAACCATGAAACGAAGGCCACCCGAGCATAGAAATAGCAAGAAAGAAAAAAAAAACAAAAAAAAATTGCACGTAAAATCTAAAAAAACGCAAACGCGCAACGAAAAAGGGGGGTGCAACACGAGGACTTCCCAGGGGGTCACCCATCCTAGTACTACTCTCGCCCAAGCACGCTTAACTGCGGAGTTCTGATGGGATCCGTTGCATTAGTGCTGCTATGATCGCACCCGAAATACTATCCATGCTTATTGCTTGTATGTCTTAAAAGACGCAGAACCTCCTTTGTTTTCGTACGCGAGGCGTGGGACCCACGTGACCGATCGGCTCCGTTCCAAAAATACGAAGACCATGAACCATGAAACGAAGGCCACCCGAGCATAGAAATAGCAAGAAAGAAAAAAAAAACAAAAAAAAACCGCACGTAAAATCTAAAAAAACGCAAACGGACAACGAAAAAGGTGGGGTGCAACACGAGGACTTCCCAGGGGGTCACCCATCCTAGTACTACTCTCGCCCAAGCACGCTTAACTGCGGAGTTCTGATGGGATCCGGTGCATTAGTGCTGGTATGATCGCACCCGAAATACTATCCATGCTTATTGCTTGTATGTCTTAAAAGACGCAGAACCTCCTTTGTTTTTGTACGCGAGGCGTGGGACCCACGTGACCGATCAGCTCCGTTCCAAAAATACGAAGACCATCAACCATGAAGCGGAGGCCACCCGAGCATAGAAATAGCAAGAAAGAAAAAAAAACAAAAAAAAACTGCACGTAAAATCTAAAAAAACGCAAACGGACAACGAAAAAGGGGGGTGCAACACGAGGACTTCCCATGGGGTCACCCATCCTAGTACTACTCTCTCCCACGCACGCTTAACTGCGGAGTTCTGATGGGATCCGGTGCATTAGTGCTGGTATGATCGCACCCGAAATACTGTCCATGCTTATTGCTTGTATGTCTTAAAAGACACAGAACCTCCTTTGTTTTCGTACGCGAGGCGTGGGACCCACGTGACCGATCGGCTCCGTTCCAAAAATACGAAGACCATGAACCATGAAACGGAGGCCACCCGAGCATAGAAATAGCAAGAAAAAAAAACAAAAAAAAACCGCACGTAAAATCTAAAAAAACGCAAACGGACAACGAAAAAGGGGGGGTGCAACACGAGGACTTCCCAAGGGGTCACCCATCCTAGTACTACTCTCGCCCAAGCACGCTTAACTGCGGAGTTCTGATGGGATCCGGTGCATTAGTGCTGGTATGATCGCACCCGAAATACTATCCATTCTTATTGCTTTTATGTCTTAAAAGACGCAGAACCTCCTTTGTTTTCGTACGCGAGACGTGGGACCCACGTGACCGATCGGCTCCGTTCCAAAAATACGAAAACCATCAACCATGAAGCGGTGGCCACCCGAGCATAGAAATAGCAAGAAAGAAAACAAAAAAAAACCGCACGTAAAATCTAAAAAAACGCAAACGGGCAACGAAAAAGGGGGGGGGGGGGGGTGCAACACGAGGACTTCCCAGGGGGTCACACATCCTAGTACTACTCTCGCCCAACCACACTTAACTGCGGAGTTCTGATGGGATCCGATGCATTAGTGCTGGTATGATAGCACCCGAAATACTATCCATGCTTATTGCTTTTATGTCTTAAAAGACGCAGAACCTCCTTTGTTTTCGTACGCGAGGCGTGGGACCCACGTGACCGATCGGCTCCGTTCCAAAAATACGAAAACCTTCAACCATGAAGCGGAGGCCACCCGAGCATAGAAATAGCAAGAAACAAAAAAAACTGCACGTAAAATCTAAAAAAACGCAAACGCGCAACGAAAAAGGGGGGTGCAACACGAGGACTTCCCAGGGGGTTACCCATCCTAGTACTACTCTCGCCCAAGCACGCTTAACTGCGGAGTTCTGATGGGATCCGGTGCATTAGTGCTGGTATGATCGCACCCGAAATACTATCCATGCTTATTGCTTGTATGTCTTAAAAGACGCAGAACCTCCTTTGTTTTCGTACGCGAGGCGTGGGACCCACGTGACCGATCGGCTCCGTTCCAAAAATACGAAGACCATGAACCATGAAACGAAGGCCACCCGAGCATAGAAATAGCAAGAAAGAAAAAAAAACAAAAAAAAACCGCACGTAAAATCTAAAAAAACGCAAACGGACAACGAAAAAGGGGGGTGCAACACGAGGACTTCCCAGGGGGTCACCCATCCTAGTACTATTCTCGCCCAAGCACGCTTGACTGCGGAGTTCTGATGGGATCCGGTTCATTAGTGCTGGTATGATAGCACCCGAAATACTATCCATGCTTATTGCTTGTATGTCTTAAAAGACGCAGAACCTCCTTTGTTTTCGTACGCGAGGCGTGGGACCCACGTGACCGATCGGCTCCGTTCCAAAAATACGAACACCATGAACCATGAAACGGAGGCCACCCGAGCATAGAAATAGCAAGAAAGAAAAAAAAAACAAAAAAAAACCGCACGTAAAATCTAAAAAAACGCAAACGCGCAACGAAAAAGGGGGTGCAACACGAGGACTTCCCAGGGGGTCACCCATCCTAGTACTACTCTCACCCAAGCACGCTTAACTGCGGAGTTCTGATGGGATCCGGTGAATTAGTGCTGGTATGATCACACCCGAAATACTATCCATGCTTATTGCTTTTATGTCTTAAAAGACGCAGAACCTCCTTTGTTTTCGTACGCGAGGCGTGGGACCCACGTGACCGATCGGCTCCGTTCCAAAAATACGAAAACCATCAACCATGAAGCGGAGGCCACCCGAGCATACAAATAGCAAGAAAGAAAAAAAACAAAAAAAAAACCGCACGTAAAATCTAAAAAAACGCAAACGGACAACGAAAAAGGGGGGGTGCAACACGAGGACTTCCCAGGGGGTCACCCATCCTAGTACTACTCTCGCCCGAGCACGCTTAACTGCAAAGTTCTAATGGGATCCGGTGCATTAGTGCTGGTATGATCGCGCCCGAAATACTATCCATGCTAATTGCTTTTATGTTTTAAAAGACGCAGAACCTCCTTTGTTTTCGTACGCGAGGCGTGGGACCCACGTGACCGATCGGCTCCGTTCCAAAAATACGAAAACCATCAACCATGAAGCGGTGGCCACCCGAGCGTAGAAATAGCAAGAAAGAAAACAAAAAAAAACCGCACGTAAAATCTAAAAAAACGCAAACGGACAACGAAAAAGGGGGGGGGGGGTGCAACACGAGGACTTCCCAGGGGGTCACCCATCCTAGTACTAATCTCGCCCAAGCACGCTTAACTGCGGAGTTCTGATGGGATCCGGTGCATTAGTGCTGGTATGATAGCACCCAAAATACTATCCATGCTTATTGCTTTTATGTCTTAAAAGACGCAGAACCTCCTTTGTTTTCGTACGCGAGGCGTGGGACCCACGTGACCGATCGGCTCCGTTCCAAAAATACGAAAACCATCAACCATGAAGCGGAGGCCACCCGAGCATAGAAATAGCAAGAAAGAAAAAAAAACCGCACGTAAAATCTAAAAAAACGCAAACGGACAACGAAAAAGGGGGGTGCAACATGAGGACTTCCCAGGGGGTCACCCATCCTAGTACTACTCTCGCCCAAGCACGCTTAACTGCGGAGTTCTGATGGGATCCGGTGCATTAGTGCTGGTATGATCGCACCCGAAATACTATCCATGCTTATTGCTTGTATGTCTTAAAAGACGCAGAACCTCCTTTGTTTTCGTACGCAAGGCGTGGGACCCACGTGACCGATCAGCTCCGTTCCAAAAATACGAAGACCATCAACCATGAAGCGGAGGCCACCCGAGCATAGAAATAGCAAGAAAGAAAAAAAAACAAAAAAAAACCGCACGTAAAATCTAAAAAAACGCAAACGGACAACGAAAAAGGGGGGTGCAACACGAGGACTTCCCATGGGGTCACCCATCTTAGTACTACTCTCTCCCAAGCACGCTTAACTGCGGAGTTCTGATGGGATCCAGTGCATTAGTGTTGGTATGATCGCACCCGAAATACTGTCCATGCTTATTGCTTGTATGTCTTAAAAGACACAGAACCTCCTTTGTTTTCGTACGCGAGGCGTGGGACCCACGTGACCGATCGTCTCCGTTCCAAAAATACGAAGACCATGAACCATGAAACGGAGGCCACCCGAGCATAGAAATAGCAAGAAAAAAAAACAAAAAAAAACCGCACGTAAAATCTAAAAAAACGCAAACGGACAACGAAAAAGGGGGGGTGCAACACGAGGACTTCCCAAGGGGTCACCCATCCTAGTACTACTCTCGCCCAAGTACGCTTAACTGCGGAGTTCTGATGGGATCCGGTGCATTAGTGCTGGTATGATCGCACCCGAAATACTATCCATGCTTATTGCTTTTATGTCTTAAAAGACGCAGAACCTCCTTTGTTTTCGTACGCGAGACGTGGGACCCACGTGACCGATCGGCTCCGTTCCAAAAATACGAAAACCATCAACCATGAAGCGGTGGCCACCCGAGCATAGAAATAGCAAGAAAGAAAACAAAAAAAAACCGCACGTAAAATCTAAAAAAACGCAAACGGGCAACGAAAAAGGGGGGGGGGGGGTGCAACACGAGGACTTCCCAGGGGGTCACACATCCTAGTACTACTCTCGCCCAAGCACGCTTAACTGCGGAGTTCTGATGGGATCCGGTGCATTAGTGCTGGTATGATAGCACCCGAAATACTATCCATGCTTATTGCTTTTATGTCTTAAAAGACGCAGAACCTCCTTTGTTTTCGTACGCGAGGTGTGGGACCCACGTGACCGATCGGCTCCGTTCCAAAAATACGAAAACCTTCAACAATGAAGCGGAGGCCACCCGAGCATAGAAATAGCAAGAAACAAAAAAAAAACTGCACGTAAAATCTAAAAAAACGCAAACGCGCAACGAAAAAGGGGGGTGCAACACGAGGACTTCCCAGGGGGTCACCCATCCTAGTACTACTCTCGCCCAAGCACGCTTAACTGCGGAGTTCTGATGGGATCCGGTACATTAGTGCTGGTATGATCGCACCCGAAATACTATCCATGCTTATTGCTTTTATGTCTTAAAAGACGCAGAACCTCCTTTGTTTTCGTACGCGAGGCGTGGGACCCACGTGACCGATCAGCTCCGTTCCAAAAATACGAAGACCATCAACCATGAAGCGGAGGCCACCCGAGCATAGAAAAAGCAAGAAAGAAAAAAAAACAAAAAAAACCGCACGTAAAATCTAAAAAAACGCAAACGGACAACGAAAAAGGGGGGTGCAACACGAGGACTTCCCATGGGGTCAGCCATCCTAGTACTACTCTCTCCCAAGCACGCTTAACTGCGGAGTTCTGATGGGATCCGGTGCATTAGTGCTGGTATGATCGCACCCGAAATACTGTCCATGCTTATTGCTTGTATGTCTTAAAAGACACAGAACCTCCTTTGTTTTCGTACGCGAGGCGTGGGACCCACGTGACCGATCGGCTCCGTTCCAAAAATACGAAGACCATGAACCATGAAACGGAGGCCACCCGAGCATAGAAATAGCAAGAAAAAAAACAAAAAAAAACCGCACGTAAAATCTAAAAAAACGCAAACGGACAACGAAAAAGGGGGGTGCAACACGAGGACTTCCCAAGGGGTCACCCATCCTAGTACTACTCTCGCCCAAGCACGCTTAACTGCGGAGTTCTGATGGGATCCGGTGCATTAGTGCTGGTATGATCGCACCCGAAATACTATCCATGCTTATTGCTTTTATGTCTTAAAAGACGCAGAACCTCCTTTGTTTTCGTACGCGAGGCGTGGGACCCACGTGACCGATCGGCTCCGTTCCAAAAATACGAAAACCTTCAACCATGAAGCGGAGGCCACCCGAGCATAGAAATAGCAAGAAAGAAAAAAAAACCGCACGTGAAATCTAAAAAAACGCAAACGGACAACGAAAAAGGGGGGTGCAACACGAGGACTTCCCAGGGAGTCACCCATCCTAGTACTACTCTCGCCCAAGCACGCTTAACTGCGGAGTTCTGATGGGATTCGGTGCATTAGTGCTGGTATGATCACACCCGAAATACTATCCATGCTTATTGCTTTTATGTCTTAAAAGACGCAGAACCTCCTTTGTTTTCGTACGCGAGGCGTGGGACCCACGTGACCGATCGGCTCCGTTTCAAAAATACGAAAACCATCAACCATGAAGCGGAGGCCACCCGAGCATAGAAATAGCAAGAAAGAAAAAAAAAACAAAAAAAAAACCGCACGTAAAATCTAAAAAAACGCAAACGGACAACGAAAAAGGGGGGTGCAACACAAGGACTTCCCACGGGGTCACCCATCCTAGTACTACTCTCGCCCAAGCACGCTTAACTGCGGAGTTCTGATGCGATCCGGTGCATTAGTGCTGGTATGATCGCACCCGAAATACTATCCATGCTTATTGCTTGTATGTCTTAAAAGACGCAGAACCTCCTTTGTTTTCGTACGCGAGGCGTGGGACCCACGTGACCGATCGGCTCCGTTCCAAAAATACGAAAACCTTCAACCATGAAGCGGAGGCCACCCGAGCATAGAAATAGCAAGAAACAAAAAAAAACTGCACGTAAAATCTAAAAAAACGCAAACGCGCAACGAAAAAGGGGGGTGCAACACGAGGACTTCCCAGGGGTCACCCATCCTAGTACTACTCTCGCCCAAGCACGCTTCACTGCGGAGTTCTGATGGGATCCGGTGCATTAGTGCTGGTATGATCGCACCCGAAATACTATCCATGCTTATTGCTTGTATGTCTTAAAAGACGCAGAACCTCCTTTGTTTTCGTACGCGAGACGTGGGACCCACGTGACCGATCGGCTCCGTTCCAAAAATACGAAAACCATCAACCATGAAGCGGTGGCCACCCGAGCATAGAAATAGCAAGAAAGAAAACAAAAAAAAACCGCACGTAAAATCTAAAAAAACGCAAACGGGCAACGAAAAAGTGGGGGGGCGGGGGTGCAACACGAGGACTTCCCAGGGGGTCACACATCCTAGTACTACTCTCGCCCAAGCACGCTTAACTGCGGAGTTCTGATGGGATCCGGTGCATTAGTGCTGGTATGATAGCACCCGAAATACTATCCATGCTTATTGCTTTTATGTCTTAAAAGACGCAGAACCTCCTTTGTTTTCGTACGCGAGGCGTGGGACCCACGTGACCGATCGGCTCCGTTCCAAAAATACGAAAACCTTCAACGATGAAGCGGAGGCCACCCGAGCATAGAAATAGCAAGAAACAAAAAAAAACTGCACGTAAAATCTAAAAAAACGCAAACGCGCAACGAAAAAGGGGGGTGCAACACGAGGACTTCCCAGGGGGTCACCCATCCTAGTACTACTCTCGCCCAAGCATGCTTAACTGCGGAGTTCTGATGGGATCCGGTGCATTAGTGCTGGTATGATCGCACCCGAAATACTATCCATGCTTATTGCTTGTATGTCTTAAAAGACGCAGAACCTCCTTTGTTTTCGTACGCGAGGCGTGGGACCCACGTGACCGATCGGCTCCGTTCCAAAAATACGAAGACCATGAACCATGAAACGAAGGCCACCCGAGCATAGAAATAGCAAGAAAGAAAAAAAAAACAAAAAAAAACCGCACGTAAAATCTAAAAAAACGCAAACGGACAACGAAAAAGGGGGTGCAACACGAGGACTTCCCAGGGGGTCACCCATCCTAGTACTACTCTCGCCCAAGCACGCTTAACTGCGGAGTTCTGATGGGATCCGGTGCATTAGTGCTGGTATGATCGCACCCGAAATACTATCCATGCTTATTGCTTGTATGTCTTAAAAGACGCAGAACCTCCTTTGTTTTCGTACGCGAGGCGTGGGACCCACGTGACCGATCAGCTCCGTTCCAAAAATACGAAGACCATCAACCATGAAGCGGAGGCCACCCGAGCATAGAAATAGCAAGAAAGAAAAAAAACAAAAAAAAACCGCACGTAAAATCTAAAAAAACGCAAACGGACAACGAAAAAAGGGGGGTGCAACACGAGGACTTCCCATGGGGTCACCCATCCTAGTACTACTCTCTCCCAAGCACGCTTAACTGCGGAGTTCTGATGGGATCCGGTGCATTAGTGCTGGTATGATCGCACCCGAAATACTGTCCATGCTTATTGCTTGTATGTCTTAAAAGACACAGAACCTCCTTTGTTTTCGTACGCGAGGCGTGGGACCCACGTGACCGATCGGCTCCGTTCCAAAAATACGAAGACCATGAACCATGAAACGGAGGCCACCCGAGCATAGAAATAGCAAGAAAGAAAAAAAAACAAAAAAAAACCGCACGTAAAATCTAAAAAAACGCAAACGGATAACGAAAAAGGGGGGTGCAACACGAGGACTTCCCATGGGGTCACCCATCCTAGTACTACTCTCTCCCAAGCACGCTTAACTGCGGAGTTCTGATGGGATCCGGTGCATTAGTGCTGGTATGATCGCACCCGAAATACTATCCATGCTTATTGCTTGTATGTCTTAAAAGACGCAGAACCTCCTTTGTTTTCGTACGCGAGGCGTGGGACCCACGTGACCGATCGGCTCCGTTCCAAAAATACGAAGACCATGAACCATGAAACGAAGGCCACCCGAGCATAGAAATAGCAAGAAAGAAAAAAAAACAAAAAAAAACCGCACGTAAAATCTAAAAAAACGCAAACGGACAACGAAAAAGGGGGTGCAACACGAGGACTTCCCAGGGGGTCACCCACCCTAGTACTACTCTCGCCCAAGCACGCTTAACTGCGGAGTTCTGATGGGATCCGGTGCATTAGTGCTGGTATGATCGCACCCGAAATACTATCCATGCTTATTGCTTGTATGTCTTAAAAGACGCAGAACCTCCTTTGTTTTCGTACGCGAGGCGTGGGACCCACGTGACCGATCAGCTCCGTTCCAAAAATACGAAGACCATCAACCATGAAGCGGAGGCCACCCGAGCATAGAAATAGCAAGAAAGAAAAAAAACAAAAAAAAACCGCACGTAAAATCTAAAAAAACGCAAACGGACAACGAAAAAAGGGGGGTGCAACACGAGGACTTCCCATGGGGTCACCCATCCTAGTACTACTCTCTCTCAAGCACGCTTAACTGCGGAGTTCTGATGGGATCCGGTGCATTAGTGCTGGTATGATCGCACCCGAAATACTGTCCATGCTTATTGCTTGTATGTCTTAAAAGACACAGAACCTCCTTTGTTTTCGTACGCGAGGCGTGGGACCCACGTGACCGATCGGCTCCGTTCCAAAAATACGAAGACCATGAACCATGAAACGGAGGCCACCCGAGCATAGAAATAGCAAGAAAAAAAAACAAAAAAAAACCGCACGTAAAATCTAAAAAAACGCAAACGGACAACGAAAAAGGGGGGGTGCAACACGAGGACTTCCCAAGGGGTCACCCATCCTAGTACTACTCTCGCCCAAGCACGCTTAACTGCGGAGTTCTGATGGGATCCGGTGCATTAGTGCTGGTATGATCGCACCCGAAATACTATCCATGCTTATTGCTTTTATGTCTTAAAAGACGCAGAACCTCCTTTGTTTTCGTACGCGAGACGTGGGACCCACGTGACCGATCGGCTCCGTTCCAAAAATACAAAAACCATCAACCATGAAGCGGTGGCCACCCGAGCATAGAAATAGCAAGAAAGAAAACAAAAAAAAACCGCACGTAAAATCTAAAAAAACGCAAACGTGCAACGAAAAAGGGGGGGGGTGCAACACGAGGACTTCCCAGGGGGTCACACATCCTAGTACTACTCTCGCCCAAGCACGCTTAACTGCGGAGTTCTGATGGGATCCGGTGCATTAGTGCTGGTATGATAGCACCCGAAATACTATCCATGCTTATTGCTTTTATGTCTTAAAAGACGCAGAACCTCCTTTGTTTTCGTACGCGAGGCGTGGGACCCACGTGACCGATCGGCTCCGTTCCAAAAATACGAAAACCTTCAACCATGAAGCGGAGGCCACCCGAGCATAGAAATAGCAAGAAAGAAAACAAAAAAAAACCGCACGTAAAATCTAAAAAAACGCAAACGGGCAACGAAAAAGGGGGGGGGTGCAACACGAGGACTTCCCAGGGGGTCACACATCCTAGTACTACTCTCGCCCAAGCACGCTTAACTGCGGAGTTCTGATGGGATCCGGTGCATTAGTGCTGGTATGATAGCACCCGAAATACTATCCATGCTTATTGCTTTTATGTCTTAAAAGACGCAGAACCTCCTTTGTTTTCGTACGCGAGGCGTGGGACCCACGTGACCGATCGGCTCCGTTCCAAAAATACGAAAACCTTCAACCATGAAGCGGAGGCCACCCGAGCATAGAAATAGCAAGAAAGAAAAAAAACCGCACGTGAAATCTAAAAAAACGCAAACGGACAACGAAAAAGGGGGGTGCAACACGAGGACTTCCGAGGGGGTCACCCATCCTAGTACTACTCTCGCCCAAGCACGCTTAAATGCGGAGTTCTGATGGGATCCGGTGCATTAGTGCTGGTATGATCGCACCCGAAATACTATCCATGCTTATTGCTTTTATGTCTTAAATGACGCAGAACCTCCTTTGTTTTCGTACGCGAGGCGTGGGACCCACGTGACCGATCGGCTCCGTTCCAAAAATACGAAAACCATCAACCATGAAGCGGAGGCCACCCGAGCATAGAAATAGCAAGAAAGAAAAAAAAACAAAAAAAAAACCGCACGTAAAATCTAAAAAAACGCAAACGGACAACGAAAAAGGGGGGTGCAACACAAGGACTTCCCACGGGGTCACCCATCCTAGTACTACTCTCGCCCAAGCACGCTTAACTGCGGAGTTCTGATGCGATCCGGTGCATTAGTGCTGGTATGATCGCACCCGAAATACTATCCATGCTTATTGCTTGTATGTCTTAAAAGACGCAGAACCTCCTTTGTTTTCGTACGCGAGGCGTGGGACCCACGTGACCGATCGGCTCCGTTCCAAAAATACGAACACCATGAACCATGAAACGGAGGCCACCCGAGCATAGAAATAGCAAGAAAGAAAAAAAAAACAAAAAAAAACCGCACGTAAAATCTAAAAAAACGCAAACGCGCAACGAAAAAGGGGGGGGGTGCAACACGAGGACTTCCCAGGGGGTCACACATCCTAGTACTACTCTCGCCCAAGCACGCTTAACTGCGGAGTTCTGATGGGATCCGGTGCATTAGTGCTGGTATGATAGCACCCGAAATACTATCCATGCTTATTGCTTTTATGTCTTAAAAGACGCAGAACCTCCTTTGTTTTCGTACGCGAGGCGTGGGACCCACGTGACCGATCGGCTCCGTTCCAAAAATACGAAAACCTTCAACCATGAAGCGGAGGCCACCCGAGCATAGAAATAGCAAGAAAGAAAAAAAAACCGCACGTGAAATCTAAAAAAACGCAAACGGACAACGAAAAAGGGGGGTGCAACACGAGGACTTCCCAGGGGGTCACCCATCCTAGTACTACTCTCGCCCAAGCACGCTTAAATGCGGAGTTCTGATGGGATCCGGTGCATTAGTGCTGGTATGATCGCACCCGAAATACTATCCATGCTTATTGCTTTTATGTCTTAAAAGACGCAGAACCTCCTTTGTTTTCGTACGCGAGGCGTGGGACCCACGTGACCGATCGGCTCCCTTCCAAAAATACGAAAACCATCAACCATGAAGCGGAGGCCACCCGAGCATAGAAATAGCAAGAAAGAAAAAAAAACAAAAAAAAAACCGCACGTAAAATCTAAAAAAACGCAAACGGACAACGAAAAAGGGGGGTGCAACACAAGGACTTCCCACGGGGTCACCCATCCTAGTACTACTCTCGCCCAAGCACGCTTAACTGCGGAGTTCTGATGCGATCCGGTGCATTAGTGCTGGTATGATCGCACCCGAAATACTATCCATGCTTATTGCTTGTATGTCTTAAAAGACGCAGAACCTCCTTTGTTTTCGTACGCGAGGCGTGGGACCCACGTGACCGATCGGCTCCGTTCCAAAAATACGAACACCATGAACCATGAAACGGAGGCCACCCGAGCATAGAAATAGCAAGAAAGAAAAAAAAAACAAAAAAAAACCGCACGTAAAATCTAAAAAAACGCAAACGCGCAACGAAAAAGGGGGTGCAACACGAGGACTTCCCAGGGGGTCACCCATCCTAGTACTACTCTCACCCAAGCACGCTTAACTGCGGAGTTCTGATGGGATCCGGTGCATTAGTGCTGGTATGATCACACCCGAAATACTATCCATGCTTATTGCTTTTATGTCTTAAAAGACGCAGAACCTCCTTTGTTTTCGTACGCGAGGCGTGGGACCCACGTGACCGATCGGCTCCGTTCCAAAAATACGAAAACCATCAACCATGAAACGGAGGCCACCCGAGCATACAAATAGCAAGAAAGAAAAAAAACAAAAAAAAACCGCACGTAAAATCTAAAAAAACGCAAACGGACAACGAAAAAGGGGGGTGCAACACGAGGACTTCCCAGGGGGTCACCCATCCTAGTACTAATCTCGCCCAAGCACGCTTAACTGCGGAGTTCTGATGGGATCCGGTGCATTAGTGCTGGTATGATAGCACCCGAAATACTATCCATGCTTATTGCTTTTATGTCTTAAAAGACGCAGAACCTCCTTTGTTTTCGTACGCGAGGCGTGGGACCCACGTGACCGATCGGCTCCGTTCCAAAAATACGAAAACCATCAACCATGAAGCGGAGGCCACCCGAGCATAGAAATAGCAAGAAAGAAAAAAAAAACCGCACGTAAAATCTAAAAAAACGCAAACGGACAACGAAAAAGGGGGGTGCAACACGAGGACTTCCCAGGGGGTCACCCATCCTAGTACTACTCTCGCCCAAACACGCTTAACTGCGGAGTTCTGATGGGATCCGGTGCATTAGTGCTGGTATGATCGCACCCGTAATACTATCCATGCTTATTGCTTTTATGTCTTAAAAGACGCAGAACCTCCTTTGTTTTCGTACGCGAGGCGTGGGACCCACGTGACCGATCGGCTCCGTTCCAAAAATACGAAAACCAATAACCATGAAGCGGAGGCCACCCGAGCATAGAAATAGCAAGAAAGAAAAAAAAAACAAAAAAAAAACCGCACGTAAAATCTAAAAAAACGCAAACGGACAACGAAAAAGGGGGGTGCAACACGAGGACTTCCCAGGGGGTCACCCATCCTAGTACTACTCTCGCCCAAGCACGCTTAACTGCGGAGTTCTGATGTGATCCGGTGCATTAGTGCTGGTATGATCGCACCCGAAATACTATCCATGCTTATTGCTTGTATGTCTTAAAAGACGCAGAACCTCCTTTGTTTTCGTACGCGAGGCGTGGGACCCACGTGACCGATCAGCTCCGTTCCAAAAATACGAAGACCATCAACCATGAAGCGGAGGCCACCCGAGCATAGAAATAGCAAGAAAGAAAAAAAACAAAAAAAAACCGCACGTAAAATCTAAAAAAACGCAAACGGACAACGAAAAAGGGGGTGCAACACGAGGACTTCCCATGGGGTCACCCATCCTAGTACTACTCTCTCCCAAGCACGCTTAACTGCAGAGTTCTGATGGGATCCGGTGCATTAGTGCTGCTATGATCGCACCCGAAATATTGTCCATGCTTATTGCTTGTATGTCTTAAAAGACACAGAACCTCCTTTGTTTTCGTACGCGAGGCGTGGGACCCACGTGACCGATCGGCTCCGTTCCAAAAATACGAAGACCATGAACCATGAAACGGAGGCCACCTGAGCATAGAAATAGCAAGAAAAAAAAAACAAAAAAAAAACCGCACGTAAAATCTAAAAAAACGCAAACGGACAACGAAAAAGGGGGGGTGCAACACGAGGACTTCCCAAGGGGTCACCCATCCTAGTACTACTCTCGCCCAAGCACGCTTAACTGCGGAGTTCTGATGGGATCCGGTGCATTAGTGCTGGTATGATCGCACCCGAAATACTATCCATGCTTATTGCTTTTATGTCTTAAAAGACGCAGAACCTCCTTTGTTTTCGTACGCGAGACGTGGGACCCACGTGACCGATCGGCTCCGTTCCAAAAATACGAAAACCTTCAACCATGAAGCGGTGGCCACCCGAGCATAGAAATAGCAAGAAAGAAAACAAAAAAAAACCGCACGTAAAATCTAAAAAAACGCAAACGGGCAACGAAAAAGGGGGGGGGGGTGCAACACGAGGACTTCCCAGGGGGTCACACATCCTAGTACTACTCTCGCCCAAGCACGCTTAACTGCGGAGTTCTGATGGGATCCGGTGCATTAGTGCTGGTATGATAGCACCCGAAATACTATCCATGCTTATTGCTTTTATGTCTTAAAAGACGCAGAACCTCCTTTGTTTTCGTACGCGAGGCGTGGGACCCACGTGACCGATCGGCTCCGTTCCAAAAATACGAAAACCTTCAACCATGAAGCGGAGGCCACCCGAGCATAGAAATAGCAAGAAAGAAAAAAAAAACCGCACGTGAAATCTAAAAAAACGCAAACGGACAACGAAAAAGGGGGGTGCAACACGAGGACTTCCCAGGGGGTCACCCATCCTAGTACTACTCTCGCCCAAGCACGCTTAAATGCGGAGTTCTGATTGGATCCGGTGCATTAGTGCTGGTATGATCGCACCCGAAATACTATCCATGCTTATTGCTTTTATGTCTTAAAAGACGCAGAACCTCCTTTGTTTTCGTACGCGAGGCGTGGGACCCACGTGACCGATCGGCTCCGTTCCAAAAATACGAAAACCATCAACCATGAAGCGGAGGCCACCCGAGCATAGAAATAGCAAGAAAGAAAAAAAAACAAAAAAAAAAACCGCACGTAAAATCTAAAAAAACGCAAACGGACAACGAAAAAGGGGGGTGCAACACAAGGACTTCCCAGGGGGTCACCCATCCTAGTACTACTCTCGCCCAAGCACGCTTAACTGCGGAGTTCTAATGTGATCCGGTGCATTAGTGCTGGTATGATCGCACCCGAAATACTATCCATGCTTATTGCTTGTATGTCTTAAAAGACGCAGAACCTCCTTTGTTTTCGTACGCGAGGCGTGGGACCCACGTGACCGATCGGCTCCGTTCCAAAAATACGAACACCATGAACCATGAAACGGAGGCCACCCGAGCATAGAAATAGCAAGAAAGAAAAAAAAACAAAAAAAAACCGCACGTAAAATCTAAAAAAACGCAAACGCGCAACGAAAAAGGGGGTGCAACACGAGGACTTCCCAGGGGGTCACCCATCCTAGTACTACTCTCACCCAAGCACGCTTAACTCCGGAGTTCTGATGGGATCCGGTGCATTAGTGCTGGTATGATCACACCCGAAATACTATCCATGCTTATTGCTTTTATGTCTTAAAAGACGCAGAACCTCCTTTGTTTTCGTACGCGAGGCGTGGGACCCACGTGACCGATCGGCTCCGTTCCAAAAATACGAAAACCATCAACCATGAAGCGGTGGCCACCCGAGCATAGAAATAGCAAGAAAGAAAACAAAAAAAAACCGCACGTAAAATCTAAAAAAACGCAAACAGACAACGAAAAAGGGGGGGGGGGTGCAACACGAGGACTTCCCAGGGGGTCACCCATCCTAGTACTAATCTCGCCCAAGCACGCTTAACTGCGGAGTTCTGATGGGATCCGGTGCATTAGTGCTGGTATGATAGCACCCGAAATACTATCCATGCTTATTGCTTTTATGTCTTAAAAGACGCAGAACCTCCTTTGTTTTCGTACGCGAGGCGTGGGACCCACGTGACCGATCGGCTCCGTTCCAAAAATACGAAAACCATCAACCATGAAGCGGAGGCCACCCGAGCATAGAAATAGCAAGAAAGAAAAAAAAACCGCACGTAAAATCTAAAAAAACGCAAACGGACAACGAAAAAGGGGGGTGCAACACGAGGACTTCCCAGGGGGTCACCCATCCTAGTACTACTCTCGCCCAAACACGCTTAACTGCGGAGTTCTGATGGGATCTGGTGCATTAGTGCTGGTATGATCGCACCCGTAATACTATCCATGCTTATTGCTTTTATGTCTTAAAAGACGCAGAACCTCCTTTGTTTTCGTACGCGAGGCGTGGGACCCACGTGACCGATCGGCTCCGTTCCAAAAATACGAAAACCATCAACCATGAAGCGGAGGCCACCCGAGCATAGAAATAGCAAGAAAGAAAAAAAAACAAAAAAAAACCGCACGTAAAATCTAAAAAAACGCAAACGGACAACGAAAAAGAGGGGTGCAACACAAGGACTTCCCAGGGGGTCACCCATCCTAGTACTACTCTCGCCCAAGCACGTTTAACTGCGGAGTTCTGATGGGATCCGGTGCATTAGTGCTGGTATGATCGCACCCGAAATACTATCCATGCTTATTGCTTGTATGTCTTAAAAGACGCAGAACCTCCTTTGTTTTCGTACGCGAGGCGTGGGACCCACGTGACCGATCAGCTCCGTTCCAAAAATACGAAGACCATCAACCATGAAGCGGAGGCCACCCGAGCATAGAAATAGCAAGAAAGAAAAAAAAACAAAAAAAAACCGCACGTAAAATCTAAAAAAACGCAAACGGACAACGAAAAAGGGGGGTGCAACACGAGGACTTCCCATGGGGTCACCCATCCTAGTACTACTCTCGCCCAAGCACGCTTAACTGCGGAGTTCTGATGGGATCCGGTGCATTAGTGCTGATATGATCGCACCCGAAATACTGTCCATGCTTATTGCTTGTATGTCTTAAAAGACACAGAACCTCCTTTGTTTTCGTATGCGAGGCGTGGGACCCACGTGACCGATCGGCTCCGTTCCAAAAATACGAAGACCATGAACCATGAAACGGAGGCCACCCGAGCATAGAAATAGCAGGAAAAAAAAAACAAAAAAAAACCGCACGTAAAATCTAAAAAAACGCAAACGGACAACGAAAAAGGGGGGGTGCAACACGAGGACTTCCCAAGGGGTCACCCATCCTAGTACTACTCTCGCCCAAGCACGCTTAACTGCGGAGTTCTGATGGGATCCGGTGCATTAGTGCTGGTATGATCGCACCCGAAATACTATCCATGCTTATTGCTTTTATGTCTTAAAAGACGCAGAACCTCCTTTGTTTTCGTACGCGAGACGTGGGACCCACGTGACCGATCGGCTCCGTTCCAAAAATACGAAAACCTTCAACCATGAAGCGGTGGCCACCCGAGCATAGAAATAGCAAGAAAGAAAACAAAAAAAAACCGCACGTAAAATCTAAAAAAACGCAAACGGGCAACGAAAAAGGGAGGTGCAACACGAGGACTTCCCAGGGGGTCACCCATCCTAGTACTACTCTCGCCCAAGCACGCTTAAGTGCAGAGTTCTGATGGGATCCGGTGCATTAGTGCTGGTATGATCGCACCCGAAATACTATCCACGCTTATTGCTTGTATGTCTTAAAAGACGCAGAACCTCCTTTGTTTTCGTACGCGAGGCGTGGGACCCACGTGACCGATCAGCTCCGTTCCAAAAATACGAAGACCATCAACCATGAAGCGGAGGCCACCCGAGCATAGAAATAGCAAGAAAGAAAAAAAAACAAAAAAAAAACCGCACGTAAAATCTAAAAAAACGCAAACGGACAACGAAAAAGGGGGGTGCAACACGAGGACTTCCCATGGGGTCACCCATCCTAGTACTACTCTCTCCCAAGCACGCTTAACTGCGGAGTTCTGATGGGATCCGGTGCATTAGTGCTGGTATGATCGCACCCGAAATACTGTCCATGCTTATTGCTTGTATGTCTTAAAAGACACAGAACCTCCTTTGTTTTCGTACGCGAAGCGAGGGACCCACGTGACCGATCGGCTCCGTTCCAAAAATACGAAGACCATGAACCATGAAACGGAGGCCACCCGAGCATAGAAATAGCAAGAAAAAAAAACAAAAAAAAACCGCACGTAAAATCGAAAAAAACGCAAACGGACAACGAAAAAGGGGGGGTGCAACACGAGGACTTCCCAAGGGGTCACCCATCCTAGTACTACTCTCGCCTAAGCACGCTTAACTGCGGAGTTCTGATGGGATCCGGTGCATTAGTGCTGGTATGATCGCACCCGAAATACTATCCATGCTTATTGCTTTTATGTCTTAAAAGACGCAGAACCTCCTTTGTTTTCGTACGCGAGACGTGGGACCCACGTGACCGATCGGCTCCGTTCCAAAAATACGAAAACCATCAACCATGAAGCGGTGGCCACCCGAGCATAGAAATAGCAAGAAAGAAAACAAAAAAAAACCGCACGTAAAATCTAAAAAAACGCAAACGGGCAACGAAAAAGGGGGGGGGGTGCAACACGAGGACTTCCCAGGGGGTCACACATCCTAGTACTACTCTCGCCCAAGCACGCTTAACTGCGGAGTTCTGATGGGATCCGGTGCATTAGTGCTGGTATGATAGCACCCGAAATACTATCCATGCTTATTGCTTTTATGTCTTAAAAGACGCAGAACCTCCTTTGTTTTCGTACGCGAGGCGTGGGACCCACGTGACCGATCGGCTCCGTTCCAAAAATACGAAAACCTTCAACCATGAAGCGGAGGCCACCCGAGCATAGAAATAGCAAGAAAGAAAAAAAAACCGCACGTGAAATCTAAAAAAACGCAAACGGACAACGAAAAAGGGGGGTGCAACACGAGGACTTCCCAGGGGGTCACCCATCCTAGTACTACTCTCGCCCAAGCACGCTTAAATGCGGAGTTCTGATGGGATCCGGTGCATTAGTGCTGGTATGATCGCACCCGAAATACTATCCATGCTTATTGCTTTTATGTCTTAAAAGACGCAGAACCTCCTTTGTTTTCGTACGCGAGGCGTGGGCCCCACGTGACCGATCAGCTCCGTTCCAAAAATACGAAGACCATCAACCATGAAGCGGAGGCCACCCGAGCATAGAAATAGCAAGAAAGAAAAAAAAACAAAAAAAAACCGCACGTAAAATCTAAAAAAACGCAAACGGACAACGAAAAAGGGGGGTGCAACACGAGGACTTCCCATGGGGTCACCCATCCTAGTACTACTCTCGCCCAAGCACGCTTAACTGCGGAGTTCTGATGGGATCCGGTGCATTAGTGCTGATATGATCGCACCCGAAATACTGTCCATGCTTATTGCTTGTATGTCTTAAAAGACACAGAACCTCCTTTGTTTTCGTACGCGAGGCGTGGGACCCACGTGACCGATCGGCTCCGTTCCAAAAATACGAAGACCATGAACCATGAAACGGAGGCCACCCGAGCATAGAAATAGCAAGAAAAAAAAAACAAAAAAAAACCGCACGTAAAATCTAAAAAAACGCAAACGGACAACGAAAAAGGGGGGGTGCAACACGAGGACTTCCCAAGGGGTCACCCATCCTAGTACTACTCTCGCCCAAGCACGCTTAACTGCGGAGTTCTGATGGGATCCGGTGCATTAGTCTTGGTATGATCGCACCCGAAATACTATCCATGCTTATTGCTTGTATGTCTTAAAAGACGCAGAACCTCCTTTGTTTTCGTACGCGAGGCGTGGGACCCACGTGACCGATCAGCTCCGTTCCAAAAATACGAAGACCATCAACCATGAAGCGGATAGAAATAGCAAGAAAGAAAAAAAAAACAAAAAAAAACCGCACGTAAAATCTAAAAAAACGCAAACGGACAACGAAAAAGGGGGGTGCAACACAAGGACTTCCCATGGGGTCACCCATCCTAGTACTACTCTCGCCCAAGCACGCTTAACTGCGGAGTTCTGATGGGATCCGGTGCATTAGTAATGGTATGATCGCACCCGAAATACTGTCCATGCTTATTGCTTGTATGTCTTAAAAGACACAGAACCTCCTTTGTTTTCGTACGCGAGGCGTGGGACCCACGTGACCGATCGGCTCCGTTCCAAAAATACGAAGACCATGAACCATGAAACGGAGGCCACCCGAGCATAGAAATAGCAAGAAAAAAAAAACAAAAAAAAACCGCACGTAAAATCTAAAAAAACGCAAACGGACAACGAAAAAGGGGGGGTGCAACACGAGGACTTCCCAAGGGGTCACCCATCCTAGTACTACTCTCGCCCAAGCACGCTTAACTGCGGAGTTCTGATGGGATCCGGTGCATTAGTGCTGGTATGATCGCACCCGAAATACTATCCATGCTTATTGCTTTTATGTCTTAAAAGACGCAGAACCTCCTTTGTTTTCGTACGCGAGACGTGGGACCCACGTGACCGACCGGCTCCGTTCCAAAAATACGAAAACCATCAACCATGAAGCGGTGGCCACCCGAGCATAGAAATAGCAAGAAAGAATACAAAAAAAACCGCACGTAAAATCTAAAAAAACGCAAACGGGCAACGAAAAAGGGGGGGGGGGGTGCAACACGAGGACTTCCCAGGGGGTCACACATCCTAGTACTACTCTCGCCCAAGCACGCTTAACTGCGGAGTTCTGATGGGATCCGGTGCATTAGTGCTGGTATGATAGCACCCGAAATACTATCCATGCTTATTGCTTTTATGTCTTAAAAGACGCAGAACCTCCTTTGTTTTCGTACGCTAGGCGTGGGACCCACGTGACCGATCGGCTCCGTTCCAAAAATACGAAAACCTTCAACCATGAAGCGGAGGCCACCCGAGCATAGAAATAGCAAGAAAGAAAAAAAAAACCGCACGTGAAATCTAAAAAAACGCAAACGGACAACGAAAAAGGGGGGTGCAACACGAGGACTTCCCAGGGGGTCACCCATCCTAGTACTACTCTCGCCCAAGCACGCTTAACTGCGGAGTTCTGATGGGATCCGGTGCATTAGTGCTGGTATGATAGCACCCGAAATACTATCCATGCTTATTGCTTTTATGTCTTAAAAGACGCAGAACCTCCTTTGTTTTCGTACGCGAGGCGTGGGACCCACGTGACCGATCGGCTCCGTTCCAAAAATACGAAAACCATCAACCATGAAGCGGAGGCCACCCGAGCATAGAAATAGCAAGAAAGAAAAAAAAACAAAAAAAAAAAAACCGCACGTAAAATCTAAAAAAACGCAAACGGATAACGAAAAAGGGGGATGCAACACAAGGACTTCCCAGAGGGTCACCCATCCTAGTACTACTCTCGCCCAAGCACGCTTAACTGCGGAGTTCTGATGCGATCCAGTGCATTAGTGCTGGTATGATCGCACCTGAAATACTATCCATGCTTATTGCTTGTATGTCTTAAAAGACGCAGAACCTCCTTTGTTTTCGTACGCGAGGCGTGGGACCCACGTGACCGATCGGCTCCGTTCCAAAAATACGAACACCATGAACCATGAAACGGAGGCCACCCGAGCATAGAAATAGCAAGAAACAAAAAAAAGAAACAAAAAAAAACCGCACGTAAAATCTAAAAAAACGCAAACGGACAACGAAAAAGGGGGGGTGCAACACGAGGACTTCCCAGGGGGTCACCCATCCTTGTACTACTCTCGCCCAAGCACGCTTAACTACAGAGTTCTGATGGGATCCGGTGCATTAGTGCTGGTATGATCGCACCCGAAATACTATCCATGCTAATTGCTTTTATGTTTTAAAAGACGCAGAACCTCCTTTGTTTTCGTACGCGAGGCGTGGGACCCACGTGACCGATCGGCTCCGTTCCAAAAATACGAAAACCATCAACCATGAAGCGGTGGCCACCCGAGCATAGAAATAGCAAGAAAGAAAACAAAAAAAAACCACACGTAAAATCTAAAAAAACGCAAACGGACAACGAAAAAGGGGGGGGGGGGGGTGCAACACGAGGATTTCCCAGGGGGTCACCCATCCTAGTACTAATCTCGCCCAAGCACGCTTAACTGCGGAGTTTTGATGGGATCCGGTGCATTAGTGCTGGTATGATAGCACCCGAAATACTATCCATGCTTATTGCTTTTATGTCTTAAAAGACGCAGAACCTCCTTTGTTTTCGTACGCGAGGCGTGGGACCCACGTGACCGATCGGCTCCGTTCCAAAAATACGAAAACCATCAACCATGAAGCGGAGGCCACCCGAGCATAGAAATAGCAAGAAAGAAAAAAAAACCGCACGTAAAATCTAAAAAAACGCAAACGGACAACGAAAAAGGGGGGTGCAACACGAGGACTTCCCAGGGGGTCACCCATCCTAGTACTACTCTCGCCCAAACACGCTTAACTGCGGAGTTCTGATGGGATCCGGTGCATTAGTGCTGGTATGATCGCACCCGTAATACTATCCATGCTTATTGCTTTTATGTCTTAAAAGACGTAGAACCTCCTTTGTTTTCGTACGCGAGGCGTGGGACCCACGTGACCGATCGGCTCCGTTCCAAAAATACGAAAACCATCAACCATGAAGCGGAGGCCACCCGAGCATAGAAATAGCAAGATAGAAAAAAAAACAAAAAAAAAACCGCACGTAAAATCTAAAAAAACGCAAACGGACAACGAAAAAGGGGGGTGCAACACAAGGACTTCCCAGGGGGTCACCCATCCTAGTACTACTCTCGCCCAAGCACGCTTAACTGCGGAGTTCTGATGGGATCCGGTGCATTAGTGCTGGTATGATCGCACCCGAAATACTATCCATGCTTATTGCTTGTATGTCTTAAAAGACGCAGAACCTCCTTTGTTTTCGTACGCGAGGCGTGGGACGCACGTGACCGATCGGCTCCGTTCCAAAAATACGAAGACCATGAACCATGAAACGGAGGCCACCCGAGCATAGAAATAGCAAGAAAGAAAAAAAAACAAAAAAAAACCGCACGTAAAATCTAAAAAAACGCAAACGCGCAACGAAAAAGGGGGTGCAACACGAGGACTTCCCAGGGGGTCACCCATCCTAGTACTACTCTCACCCAAGCACGCTTAACTGCGGAGTTCTGATGGGATCCGATGCATTAGTGCTGGTATGATCACACCCGAAATACTATCCATGCTTATTGCTTTTATGTCTTAAAAGACGCAGAACCTCCTTTGTTTTCGTACGCGAGGCGTGGGACCCACGTGACCGATCGGCTCCGTTCCAAAAATACGAAAACCATCAACTATGAAGCGGAGGCCACCCGAGCATACAAATAGCAAGAAAGAAAAAAAACAAAAAAAAAACCGCATGTAAAATCTAAAAAAACGCAAACGGACAACGAAAAAGGGGGGGTGCAACACCAGGACTTCCCAGGGGGTGACTTCCCAGGGGGTCACCCATCCTAGTACTACTCTCGCCCAAGCACGCTTAACTGCGGAAGCACGCTTAACTGCGGAGTTCTGATGGGATCCGGTGCATTAGTACTGGTATGATCGCACCCGAAATACTATCCATGCTTATTGCTTTTATGTCTTAAAAGACGCAGAACCTCCTTTGTTTTCGTACGCGAGGCGTGGGACCCACGTGACCGATCGGCTCCGTTCCAAAAATACGAAAACCATCAACCATGAAGCGGAGGCCACCCGAGCATAGAAATAGCAATAAAGAAAAAAAAACCGCACGTAAAATCTAAAAAAACGCAAACGGACAACGAAAAAGGGGGGTGCAACACGAGGACTTCTCAGGGGGTCACCCATCCTAGTACTACTCTCGCCCAAGCACGCTTAACTGCAGAGTTCTGATGGGATCCGGTGCATTAGTGCTGGTATGATCGCACCCGAAATACTATCCATGCTTATTGCTTTTATGTCTTAAAAGACGCAGAACCTCCTTTGTTTTCGTAGGCGAGACGTGGGACCCACGTGACCGATCGGCTCCGTTCCAAAAATACGAAAACCATCAACCATGAAGCGGTGGCCACCCGAGCATAGAAATAGCAAGAAAGAAAAAAAAGAAACAAAAAAAACCGCACGTAAAATCTAAAAAAACGCAAACGCGCAACGAAAAAGGGGGTGCAACACGAGGACTTCCCAGGGGGTCACCCATCCTAGTACTACTCTCACCCACGCACGCTTAACTGCGGGGTTCTGATGAGATCTGGTGCATTAGTGCTGGTATGATCACACCCGAAATACTATCCATGCTTATTGCTTTTATGTCTTAAAAGACGCAGAACCTCCTTTGTTTTCGTACGCGAGGCGTGGGACCCACGTGACCGATCGGCTCCGTTCCAAAAATACGAAAACCATCAACCATGAAGCGGAGGCCACCCGAGCATACAAATAGCAAGAAAGAAAAAAAACAAAAAAAAAACCACACGTAAAATCTAAAAAAACGCAAAGGGACAACGAAAAAGGGGGGGTGCAACACGAGGACTTCCCAGGGGGTCACCCATCCTAGTACTACTCTCGCCCAAGCACGCTTAACTACAGAGTTCTGATGGGATCCGGTGCATTAGTGCTGGTATGATCGCACCCGAAATACTATCCATGCTAATTGCTTTTATGTTTTAAAAGACGCAGAACCTCCTTTGTTTTCGTACGCGAGGCGTGGGACCCACGTGACCGATCGGCTCCGTTCCAAAAATACGAAAACCATCAACCATGAAGCGGTGGCCACCCGAGCATAGAAATAGCAAGAAAGAAAACAAAAAAAAACCACACGTAAAATCTAAAAAAACGCAAACGGACAACGAAAAAGGGGGGGGGGGTGCAACACGAGGACTTCCCAGGGGGTCACCCATCCTAGTACTAATCTCGCCCAAGCACGCTTAACTGCGGAGTTTTGATGGGATCCGGTGCATTAGTGCTGGTATGATAGCACCCGAAATACTATCCATGCTTATTGCTTTTATGTCTTAAAAGACGCAGAACCTCCTTTGTTTTCGTACGCGAGGCGTGGGACCCACGTGACCGATCGGCTCCGTTCCAAAAATACGAAAACCATCAACCATGAAGCGGAGGCCACCCGAGCATAGAAATAGCAAGAAAGAAAAAAAAACCGCACGTAAAATCTAAAAAAACGCAAACGGACAACGAAAAAGGGGGGTGCAACACGAGGACTTCCCAGGGGGTCACCCATCCTAGTACTACTCTCGCCCAAACACGCTTAACTGCGGAGTTCTGATGGGATCCGGTGCATTAGTGCTGGTATGATCGCACCCGTAATACTATCCATGCTTATTGCTTTTATGTCTTAAAAGACGTAGAACCTCCTTTGTTTTCGTACGCGAGGCGTGGGACCCACGTGACCGATCGGCTCCGTTCCAAAAATACGAAAACCATCAACCATGAAGCGGAGGCCACCCGAGCATAGAAATAGCAAGAAAGAAAAAAAAACCGCACGTAAAATCTAAAAAAACGCAAACGGACAACGAAAAAGGGGGGTGCAACACGAGGACTTCCCAGGGGGTCACCCATCCTAGTACTACTCTCGCCCAAACACGCTTAACTGCGGAGTTCTGATGGGATCCGGTGCATTAGTGCTGGTATGATCGCACCCGTAATACTATCCATGCTTATTGCTTTTATGTCTTAAAAGACGTAGAACCTCCTTTGTTTTCGTACGCGAGGCGTGGGACCCACGTGACCGATCGGCTCCGTTCCAAAAATACGAAAACCATCAACCATGAAGCGGAGGCCACCCGAGCATAGAAATAGCAAGATAGAAAAAAAAACAAAAAAAAAACCGCACGTAAAATCTAAAAAAACGCAAACGGACAACGAAAAAGGGGGGTGCAACACAAGGACTTCCCAGGGGGTCACCCATCCTAGTACTACTCTCGCCCAAGCACGCTTAACTGCGGAGTTCTGATGGGATCCGGTGCATTAGTGCTGGTATGATCGCACCCGAAATACTATCCATGCTTATTGCTTGTATGTCTTAAAAGACGCAGAACCTCCTTTGTTTTCGTACGCGAGGCGTGGGACCCACGTGACCGATCGGCTCCGTTCCAAAAATACGAAGACCATGAACCATGAAACGGAGGCCACCCGAGCATAGAAATAGCAAGAAAGAAAAAAAAAACAAAAAAAAACCGCACGTAAAATCTAAAAAAACGCAAACGCGCAACGAAAAAGGGGGTGCAACACGAGGACTTCCCAGGGGGTCACCCATCCTAGTACTACTCTCACCCAAGCACGCTTAACTGCGGAGTTCTGATCGGATCCGATGCATTAGTGCTGGTATGATCACACCCGAAATACTATCCATGCTTATTGCTTTTATGTCTTAAAAGACGCAGAACCTCCTTTGTTTTCGTACGCGAGGCGTGGGACCCACGTGACCGATCGGCTCCGTTCCAAAAATACGAAAACCATCAACTATGAAGCGGAGGCCACCCGAGCATACAAATAGCAAGAAAGAAAAAAAACAAAAAAAAAACCGCATGTAAAATCTAAAAAAACGCAAACGGACAACGAAAAAGGGGGGGTGCAACACCAGGACTTCCCAGGGGGTGACTTCCCAGGGGGTCACCCATCCTAGTACTACTCTCGCCCAAGCACGCTTAACTGCGGAAGCACGCTTAACTGCGGAGTTCTGATGGGATCCGGTGCATTAGTACTGGTATGATCGCACCCGAAATACTATCCATGCTTATTGCTTTTATGTCTTAAAAGACGCAGAACCTCCTTTGTTTTCGTACGCGAGGCGTGGGACCCACGTGACCGATCGACTCCGTTCCAAAAATACGAAAACCATCAACCATGAAGCGGAGGCCACCCGAGCATAGAAATAGCAATAAAGAAAAAAAAACCGCACGTAAAATCTAAAAAAACGCAAACGGACAACGAAAAAGGGGGGTGCAACACGAGGACTTCTCAGGGGGTCACCCATCCTAGTACTACTCTCGCCCAAGCACGCTTAACTGCAGAGTTCTGATGGGATCCGGTGCATTAGTGCTGGTATGATCGCACCCGAAATACTATCCACGCTTATTGCTTTTATGTCTTAAAAGACGCAGAACCTCCTTTGTTTTCGTAGGCGAGACGTGGGACCCACGTGACCGATCGGCTCCGTTCCAAAAATACGAAAACCATCAACCATGAAGCGGTGGCCACCCGAGCATAGAAATAGCAAGAAAGAAAACAATAAAAAAACCGCACGAAAAATCTAAAAAAACGCAAACGGGCAACGAAAAAGGGGGGGGGGGGTGCAACACGAGGACTTCCCAGGGGGTCACCCATCCTAGTACTACTCTCGCCCAAGCACGCTTAACTGTGGAGTTCTGATGGGATCCGGTGCATTAGTGCTGGTATGATAGCACCCGAAATACTATGCATGCTTGTTGCTTTTATGTCTTAAAAGACGCAGAACCTCCTTTGTTTTCGTACGCGAGGCGTGGGACCCACGTGACCGATCGGCTCCGTTCCAAAAATACGAAAACCATCAACCATGAAGCGGAGGCCACCCGAGCATAGAAATAGCAAGAAAGAAAAAAAAACCGCACGTAAAATCTAAAAAAACGCAAACGGACAACGAAAAAGGGGGGTGCAACACGAGGACTTCCCAAGGGGTCACCCATCCTAGTACTACTCTCGCCCAAACACGCTTAACTGCGGAGTTCTGATGGGATCCGGTGCATTAGTGCTGGTATGATCGCACCCGAAATACTATCCATGCTTATTGCTTTTATGTCTTAAAAGACGCAGAACCTCCTTTGTTTTCGTACGCGAGGCGTGGGACCCACGTGACCGATCGGCTCCGTTCTAAAAATACAAAAACCATCAACCATGAAGCGGAGGCCACCCGAGCATAGAAATAGCTAGAAAGAAAAAAAAAACAAAAAAAAAACCGCACGTAAAATCTAAAAAAACGCAAACGGACAACGAAAAAGGGGGGTGCAACACAAGGACTTCCCAGGGGGTCACCCATCCTAGTACTACTCTCGCCCAAGCACGCTTAACTGCAGAGTTCTGATGGGATACGGTGCATTAGTGCTGGTATGATCGCACACGAAATACTATCCATGCTTATTGCTTGTATGTCTTAAAAGACGCAGAACCTCCTTTGTTTTCGTACGCGAGGCGTGAGACCCACGTGACCGATCGGCTCCGTTCCAAAAATACAAAGACCACGAACCATGAAACGGAGGCCACCCGAGCATAGAAATAGCAAGAAAGAAAAAAAAACAAAAAAAAACCGCACGTAAAATCTAAAAAAACGCAAACGCGCAACGAAAAAGGGGGTGCAACACGAGGACTTCCCAGGGGGTCACCCATCCTAGTACTACTCTCACCAAAGCACGCTTAACTGCGGAGTTCTGATGGGATCCGGTGCATTAGTGCTGGTATGATCACACCCGAAATACTATCCATGCTTATTGCTTTTATGTCTTAAAAGACGCAGAACCTCCTTTGTTTTCGTACGCGAGGCGTGGGACCCACGTGACCGATCGGCTCCGTTCCAAAAATACGAAAACCATCAACCATGAAGCGGAGGCCACCCGAGCATAGAAATAGCAAGAAAGAAAAAAAAACCGCACGTAAAATCTAAAAAAACGCAAACGGACAACGAAAAAGGGGGGTGCAACACGAGGACTTCCCAGGGGGTCACCCATCCTAGTACTACTCTCGCCCAAACACGCTTAACTGCGGAGTTCTGATGGGATCTGGTGCATTAGTGCTGGTATGATCACACCCGAAATACTATCCATGCTTATTGCTTTTATGTCTTAAAAGACGCAGAACCTCCTTTGTTTTCGTACGCGAGGCGTGGGACCCACGTGACCGATCGGCTCCGTTCCAAAAATACGAAAACCATCAACCATGAAGCGGAGGCCACCCGAGCATACAAATAGCAAGAAAGAAAAAAAACAAAAAAAAAAACCGCACGTAAAATCTAAAAAAACGCAAACGGACAACGAAAAAGGGGGGGTGCAACACGAGGACTTCCCAGGGGGTCACCCATCCTAGTACTACTCTCGCCCAAGCACGCTTAACTACAGAGTTCTGATGGGATCCGGTGCATTAGTGCTGGTATGATCGCACCCGAAATACTATCCATGCTAATTGCTTTTATGTTTTAAAAGACGCAGAACCTCCTTTGTTTTCGTACGCGAGGCGTGGGACCCACGTGACCGATCGGCTCCGTTCCAAAAATACGAAAACCATCAACCATGAAGCGGTGGCCACCCGAGCATAGAAATAGCAAGAAAGAAAACAAAAAAAAACCGCACGTAAAATCTAAAAAAACGCAAACGGACAACGAAAAAGGGGGGGGGGGTGCAACACGAGGACTTCCCAGGGGGTCACCCATCCTAGTACTAATCTCGCCCAAGCACGCTTAACTGCGGAGTTTTGATGGGATCCGGTGCATTAGTGCTGGTATGATAGCACCCGAAATACTATCCATGCTTATTGCTTTTATGTCTTAAAAGACGCAGAACCTCCTTTGTTTTCGTACGCGAGGCGTGGGACCCACGTGACCGATCGGCTCCGTTCCAAAAATACGAAAACCATCAACCATGAAGCGGAGGCCACCCGAGCATAGAAATAGCAAGAAAGAAAAAAAAACCGCACGTAAAATCTAAAAAAACGCAAACGGACAACGAAAAAGGGGGGTGCAACACGAGGACTTCCCAGGGGGTCACCCATCCTAGTACTACTCTCGCCCAAACACGCTTAACTGCGGAGTTCTGATGGGATCCGGTGCATTAGTGCTGGTATGATCGCACCCGTAATACTATCCATGCTTATTGCTTTTATGTCTTAAAAGACGCAGAACCTCCTTTGTTTTCGTACGCGAGGCGTGGGACCCACGTGACCGATCGGCTCCGTTCCAAAAATACGAAAACCATCAACCATGAAGCGGAGGCCACCCGAGCATAGAAATAGCAAGAAAGAAAAAAAAACAAAAAAAAAACCGCACGTAAAATCTAAAAAAACGCAAACGGACAACGAAAAAGGGGGGTGCAACACAAGGACTTCCCAGGGGGTCACCCATCCTAGTACTACTCTCGCCCAAGCACGCTTAACTGCGGAGTTCTGATGGGATCCGGTGCATTAGTGCTGGTATGATCGCACCCGAAATACTATCCATGCTTATTGCTTGTATGTCTTAAAAGACGCAGAACCTCCTTTGTTTTCGTACGCGAGGCGTGGGACCCACGTGACCGATCGGCTCCGTTCCAAAAATACGAAGACCATGAACCATGAAACGGAGGCCACCCGAGCATAGAAATAGCAAGAAAGAAAAAAAAACAAAAAAAACCGCACGTAAAATCTAAAAAAACGCAAACGCGCAACGAAAAAGGGGGGGCAACACGAGGACTTCCCAGGGGGTCACCCATCCTAGTACTACTCTCACCCAAGCACGCTTAACTGCGGAGTTCTGATGGGATCCGATGCATTAGTGCTGGTATGATCACACCCGAAATACTATCCATGCTTATTGCTTTTATGTCTTAAAAGACGCAGAACCTCCTTTGTTTTCGTACGCGAGGCGTGGGACCCACGTGACCGATCGGCTCCGTTCCAAAAATACGAAAACCATCAACCATGAAGCGGAGGCCACCCGAGCATACAAATAGCAAGAAAGAAAAAAAACAAAAAAAAAACCGCATGTAAAATCTAAAAAAACGCAAACGGACAACGAAAAAGGGGGGGTGCAACACGAGGACTTCCCAGGGGGTGACTTCCCAGGGGGTCACCCATCCTAGTACTACTCTCGCCCAAGCACGCTTAACTGCGGAGTTCTGATGGGATCCGGTGCATTAGTGCTGGTATGATCGCACCCGAAATACTATCCATGCTTATTGCTTTTATGTCTTAAAAGACGCAGAACCTCCTTTGTTTTCGTACGCGAGGCGTGGGACCCACGTGACCGATCGCCTCCGTTCCAAAAATACGAAAACCATCAACCATGAAGCAGAGGCCACCCGAGCATAGAAATAGCAATAAAGAAAAAAAAAACCGCACGTAAAATCTAAAAAAACGCAAACGGACAACGAAAAAGGGGGGTGCAACACGAGGACTTCTCAGGGGGTCACCCATCCTAGTACTACTCTCGCCCAAGCACGCTTAACTGCAGAGTTCTGATGGGATCCGGTGCATTAGTGCTGGTATGATCGCACCCGAAATACTATCCATGCTTATTGCTTTTATGTCTTAAAAGACGCAGAACCTCCTTTGTTTTCGTAGGCGAGACGTGGGACCCACGTGACCGATCGGCTCCGTTCCAAAAATACGAAAACCATCAACAATGAAGCGGTGGCCACCCGAGCATAGAAATAGCAAGAAAGAAAACAATAAAAAAACCGCACGTAAAATCTAAAAAAACGCAAACGGGCAACGAAAAAGGGGGGGGGGTGCAACACGAGGACTTCCCAGGGGGTCACCCATCCTAGTACTACTCTCGCCCAAGCACGCTTAACTGCGGAGTTCTGATGGGATCCGGTGCATTAGTGCTGGTATGATAGCACCCGAAATACTATCCATGCTTGTTGCTTTTATGTCTTAAAAGACGCAGAACCTCCTTTGTTTTCGTACGCGAGGCGTGGGACCCACGTGACCGATCGGCTCCGTTCCAAAAATACGAAAACCATCAACCATGAAGCGGAGGCCACCCGAGCATAGAAATAGCAAGAAAGAAAAAAAAACCGCACGTAAAATCTAAAAAAACGCAAACGGACAACGAAAAAGGGGGGTGCAACACGAGGACTTCCCAGGGGGTCACCCATCCTAGTACTACTCTCGCCCAAACACGCTTAACTGCGGAGTTCTGATGGGATCCGGTGCATTAGTGCTGGTATGATCGCACCCGAAATACTATCCATGCTTATTGCTTTTATGTCTTAAAAGACGCAGAACCTCCTTTGTTTTCGTACGCGAGGCGTGGGACCCACGTGACCGATCGGCTCCGTTCCAAAAATACGAAAACCATCAACCATGAAGCGGAGGCCACCCGAGCATAGAAATAGCAAGAAAGAAAAAAAAACAAAAAAAAAAACCGCACGTAAAATCTAAAAAAACGCAAACGGACAACGAAAAAGGGGGGTGCAACACAAGGACTTCCCAGGGGGTCACCCATCCTAGTACTACTCTCGCCCAAGCACGCTTAACTGCAGAGTTCTGATGGGATACGGTGCATTAGTGCTGGTATGATCGCACCCGAAATACTATCCATGCTTATTGCTTGTATGTCTTAAAAGACGCAGAACCTCCTTTGTTTTCGTACGCGAGGCGTGGGACCCACGTGACCGATCGGCTCCGTTCCAAAAATACGAAGACCACGAACCATGAAACGGAGGCCACCCGAGCATAGAAATAGCAAGAAAGAAAAAAAAACAAAAAAAAAACCGCACGTAAAATCTAAAAAAACGCAAACGCGCAACGAAAAAGGGGGTGCAACACGAGGACTTCCCAGGGGGTCACCCATCCTAGTACTACTCTCACCCAAGCACGCTTAACTGCGGAGTTCTGATGGGATCCGGTGCATTAGTGCTGGTATGATCACACCCGAAATATTATCCATGCTTATTGCTTTTATGTCTTAAAAGACGCAGAACCTCCTTTGTTTTCGTACGCGAGGCGTGGGACCCACGTGACCGATCGGCTCCGTTCCAAAAATACGAAAACCATCAACCATGAAGCGGAGGCCACCCGAGCATAGAAATAGCAAGAAAGAAAAAAAAACCGCACGTAAAATCTAAAAAAACACAAACGGACAACGAAAAAGGGGGGTGCAACACGAGGACTTCCCAGGGGTCACCCATCCTAGTACTACTCTCGCCCAAACACGCTTAACTGCGGAGTTCTGATGGGATCCGGTGCATTAGTGCTGGTATGATCGCACCCGAAATACTATCCATGCTTATTGCTTTTATGTCTTAAAAGACGCAGAACCTCCTTTGTTTTCGTACGCGAGGCGTGGGACCCACGTGACCGATCGGCTCCGTTCCAAAAATACGAAAACCATCAACCATGAAGCGGAGGCCACCCGAGCATAGAAATAGCAAGAAAGAAAAAAAAAACAAAAAAAAAACCGCACGTAAAATCTAAAAAAACGCAAACGGACAACGAAAAAGGGGGGTGCAACACAAGGACTTCCCAGGGGGTCACCCATCCTAGTACTACTCTCGCCCAAGCACGCTTAACTGCAGAGTTCTGATGGGATACGGTGCATTAGTGCTGGTATGATCGCACCCGAAATACTATCCATGCTTATTGCTTGTATGTCTTAAAAGACGCAGAACCTCCTTTGTTTTCGTACGCGAGGCGTGGGACCCACGTGACCGATCGGCTCCGTTCCAAAAATACGAAGACCACGAACCATGAAACGGAGGCCACCCGAGCATAGAAATAGCAAGAAAGAAAAAAAAAACAAAAAAAAACCGCACGTAAAATCTAAAAAAACGCAAACGCGCAACGAAAAAGGGGGTGCAACACGAGGACTTCCCAGGGGGTCACCCATCCTAGTACTACTCTCACCCAAGCACGCTTAACTGCGGAGTTCAGATGGGATCCGGTGGATTAGTGCTGGTATGATCACACCCGAAATACTATCCATGCTTATTGCTTTTATGTCTTAAAAGACGCAGAACCTCCTTTGTTTTCGTACGCGAGGCGTGGGACCCACGTGACCGATCGGCTCCGTTCCAAAAATACGAAAACCATCAACCATGAAGCGGAGGCCACCCGAGCATACAAATAGCAAGAAAGAAAAAAAACAAAAAAAAAACCGCACGTAAAATCTAAAAAAACGCAAACGGACAACGAAAAAGGGGGGGTGCAACACGAGGACTTCCCAGGGGGTCACCCATCCTAATACTACTCTCCCCCAAGAACGCTTAACTGCAGAGTTCTGATGGGATCCGGTGCATTAGTGCTGGTATGATCGCACCCGAAATACTATCCATGCTTATTGCTTTTATGTCTTAAAAGACTCAGAACCTCCTTTGTTTTGGTACGCAAGGCGTGGGACCCACGTGACCGATCGGCTCCGTTCCAAAAATACGAAAACCATCAACCATGAAGCGGTGGCCACCCGAGCATAGAAATAGCAAGAAAGAAAACAAAAAAAAACCGCACGTAAAATTTAAAAAAAACGCAAACGGGCAACGAAAAAGGGGGGGTGCAACACGAGGACTTCCCAGGGGGTCACCCATCCTAGTACTACTCTCGCCCAAGCACGCTTAACTGCGGAGTTCTGATGGGATCCGGTGCATTAGTGCTGGTATGATCGCACCCGAAATACTATCCATGCTTATTGCTTTTATGTCTTAAAAGACGCAGAACCTCCTTTGTTTTCGTACGCGAGGCGTGGGACCCACGTGACCGATCGGCTCCGTTCCAAAAATACGAAAACCATCAACCATGAAGCGGAGGCCACCCGAGCATAGAAATAGCAAGAAAGAAAAAAAAACCGCACGTAAAATCTAAAAAAACGCAAACGGACAACGAAAAAGGGGGGTGCAACACGAGGACTTCCCAGGGGGTCACCCATCCTAGTACTACTCTCGACCAAGCACGCTTAACTGCGTAGTTCTGATGGGATCCGGTGCATTAGTGCTGGTATGATCGCACCCGAAATACTATCCATGCTTATTGTTTGTATGTCTTAAAAGACGCAGAACCTCCTTTGTTTTCGTACGCGAGGCGTGGAACCCACGTGACCGATCGGCTCCGTTCCAAAAATACGAAGACCATGAACCATGAAACGGAGGCCACCCGAGCATAGAAATAGCAAGAAAGAAAAAAAACAAAAAAAAACCGCACGTAAAATCTAATAAAACGCAAACGGGCAACGAAAAAGGGGGGTGCAACACGACGACTTCCCAGGGGGTCACCGATCCTAGTACTACTCTCGCCCAAGCACGCTTAACTGCGGAGTTCTGATGGGATCCGGTGCATTAGTGCTGGTATGATCGCACCTGAAATACTATCAATGCTTATTGCTTTTATGTCTTAAAAGACGCATAACCTCCTTTGTTTTCGTACGCGAGGCGTGGGACCCACGTGACCGATCGGCTCCGTTCCAAAAATACGAAAACCATCAACCATGAAGCGGTGGCCACCCGAGCATAGAAATAGCAATAAAGAAAAAAAAACAAAAAAAAACCGCACGTAAACAAGAGGACTTCCCAGGGGGTCACCCATCCTAGTACTACTCTGGCCCAAGCACACTTAACTGTGGAGTTCTGATGGGATCCGGTGCATTAGTGCTGGTATGATCGCACCCGAAATACTATCCATGCTTATTTCTTTTATGTCTTAAAAGACGCAGAACCTCCTTTGTTTTCGTACGCGAGGCGTGGGACCCACTTGACCGATCGGCTCCGTTCCAAAAATACGAAAACCATCAACCATGAAGCGGAGGCCACCCGAGCATAGAAATAGCAAGAAAGAAAAAAAAACCGCACGTAAAATCTAAAAAAACGCAAACGGACAACGAAAAAGGGGGGTGCAACACGAGGACTTCCCAGGGGGTCACCCATCCTAGTACTACTCTCGCCCAAGCACGCTTAACTGCGGACCCATCCTAGTACTACTCTCGCCCAAGCACGCTTAACTGCGGAGTTCTGATGGGATCCGGTGCATTAGTGCTGGTATGATCGCACCCGAAATACTATCCATGCTTATTGCTTGTATGTCTTAAAAGACGCAGAACCTCCTTTGTTTTCGTACGCGAGGCGTGGGACCCACGTGACCGATCGGCTCCGTTCCAAAAATACGAAGACCATGAACCATGAAACGGAGGCCACCCGAGCATAGAAATAGCAAGAAAGAAAAAAAACCGCACGTAAAATCTAAAAAAACGCAAACGGGCAACGAAAAAGGGTGGTGCAACACGAGGACTTCCCAGGGGGTCACCGATCCTAGTACTACTCTCGCCCAAGCACGCTTAACTGCGGAGTTCTGATGGGATCCGGTGCATTAGTGCTGGTATGATCGCACCCGAAATACTATCAATGCTTATTGCTTTTATGTCTTAAAAGACGCAGAACCTCCTTTGTTTTCGTACGCGAGGCGTGGGACCCACGTGACCGATCGGCTCCGTTCCAAAAATACGAAAACCATCAACCATGAAGCGGTGGCCACCCGAGCATAGAAATAGCAAGAAAGAAAAAAAAACAAAAAAAAAACCGCACGTAAACAAGAGGACTTCCCAGGGGTCACCCATCCTAGTACTACTCTCGCCGAAGCACGCTTAACTGCAGAGTTCTGATGGGATCCGGTGCATTAGTGCTGGTATGATCGCACCCGAAATACTATCCATGCTTATTGCTTTTATGTCTTAAAAGACGCAGAACCTCCTTTGTTTTCGTACGCGAGGCGTGGGACCCACGTGACCGATCGGCTCCGTTCCAAAAATACGAAAACCATCAACCATGAATCGGAGGCTACCCGAGCATAGAAATAGCAAGAAAGAAAAAAAAACAAAAAAAAACCGCACGTAAAATCTAAAAAAACGCAAACGGACAACGAAAAAGGGGGGGGGGGGGTGCAACACGAGGACTTCCCAGGGGGTCACCCATCCTAGTACTACTCTCGCCCAAGCACGCTTAACTGCGGAGTTCTGATGAGATCCGGTGCATTAGTGCTGGTATGATCGCACCCGAAATACTATCCATGCTTATTGCTTGTATGTCTTAAAAGACGCAGAACCTCCTTTGTTTTCGTACGCGAGGCGTGGGACCCACGTGACCGATCGGCTCCGTTCCAAAAATACGAAGACCATGAACCATGAAACGGAGGCCACCCGAGCATAGAAATAGCAAGAAAGAAAAAAAACAAAAAAAAACCGCACGTAAAATCTAAAAAAACGCAAACGGGCAACGAAAAAGGGGGGTGCAACACGAGGACTTCCCAGGGGGTCACCGATCCTAGTACTACTCTCGCCCAAGCACGCATAACTGCGGAGTTCTGATGGGATCCGGTGCATTAGTGCTGGTATGATCGCACCCGAAATACTATCCATGCCTAATTCTTTTATGTCTTAAAAGACACAGAACCTCCTTTGTTTTCGTACGCGAGGCGTCGGACTCACGTGACCGATCGTCTCCGTTCCAAAAATACGAAAACCATCAACCATGAAGCGGTGGCCACCCGAGCATAGAAATAGCAAGAAAGAAAAAAAAACAAAAAAAAACCACACGTAAACACGAGGACTTCCCAGGGGGTCACCCATCCTAGTACTACTCTCGCCCAAGTACGCTTAACTGCGGAGTTCTGATGGGATCCGGTGCATTAGTGCTGGTATGATCGCACCCGAAATAGTATCCATGCTTATTGCTTTTATGTCTTAAAAGACGCAGAACCTCCTTTGTTTTCGTACGCGAGGCGTGGGACCCACGTGAACGATCGGCTCCGTTCCAAAAATACGAAAACCATCAACCATGAAGCGGAGGCCACCCGAGCATAGAAATAGCAAGAAAGAAAAAAAAACCGCACGTAAAATCTAAAAAAACGCAAACGGACAACGAAAAAGGGGGGTGCAACACGAGGACTTCCCAGGGGGTCACCCATCCTAGTACTACTCTCGCCCAAGCACGCTTAACTGCGGAGTTCTGATGGGATCCGGTGCATTAGTGCTGGTATGATCGCACCAGAAATACTATCCATGCTTATTGCTTGTATGTCTTAAAAGACGCAGAACCTCCTTTGTTTTTGTACGCGAGGCGTGGGACCCACGTGACCGATCGGCTCCGTTCCAAAAATACGAAGACCATGAACAATGAAACGGAGGCCACCCTAGCATAGAAATAGCAAGAAAGAAAAAAAAACAAAAAAAAAACCGCTCGGAAAATTTAAAAAAACGCAAACGGGCAACGAAAAAGAGGGGTGCAACACGAGGACTTCCCAGGGGGTCACCGATCCTAGTACTACTCTCGCCCAAGCACGCTTAACTGCGGATTTCTGATGGGATCCAGTACATTAGTGCTGGTATGATCGCACCCGAAATACTATCCATGCTTAATTCTTTTATGTCTTAAAAGACACAGAACCTCCTTTGTTTTCGTACGCGAGGCGTCGGACTCACGTGACCGATCGGCTCCGTTGCAAAAATACGAAAACCATCAACCATGAAGCGGTGGCCACCCGAGCATAGAAATAGCAACAAAGAAAAAAAAAAAAAAAAAACCGCACGTAAACACGAGGACTTCCCAGGGGGTCACCCATCCTAGTACTACTCTCGCCCAAGTACGCTTAACTGCGGAGTTCTGATGGGATCCGGTGCATTAGTGCTGGTATGATCGCACCCGAAATAGTATCCATGCTTATTGCTTTTATGTCTTAAAAGACGCAGAACCTCCTTTGTTTTCGTACGCGAGGCGTGGGACCCACGTGAACGATCGGCTCCGTTCCAAAAATACGAAAACCATCAACCATGAAGCGGAGGCCACCCGAGCATAGAAATAGCAAGAAAGAAAAAAAAACCGCACGTAAAATCTAAAAAAACGCAAACGGACAACGAAAAAGGGGGGTGCAACACGAGGACTTCCCAGGGGGTCACCATCCTAGTACTACTCTCGCCCAAGCACGCTTAACTGCGGAGTTCTGATGGGATCCGGTGCATTAGTGCTGGTATGATCGCACCAGAAATACTATCCATGCTTATTGCTTGTATGTCTTAAAAGACGCAGAACCTCCTTTGTTTTTGTACGCGAGGCGTGGGACCCACGTGACCGATCGGCTCCGTTCCAAAAATACGAAGACCATGAACCATGAAACGGAGGCCACCCTAGCATAGAAATAGCAAGAAAGAAAAAAAAACAAAAAAAAAACCGCTCGGAAAATTTAAAAAAACGCAAACGGGCAACGAAAAAGGGGGGTGCAACACGAGGACTTCCCAGGGGGTCACCGATCCTAGTACTACTCTCGCCCAAGCACGCTTAACTGCGGAGTTCTGATGGGATCCGGTGCATTAGTGCTCGTATTATCGCACCCGAAATACTATCCATGCTTATTGCTTTTATGTCTTAAAAGACGCATAACTTCCTTTGTTTTCGTACGCGAGGCGTGGGACCCACGTGACCGATCAGCTCCGTTCCAAAAATACGAAAACCATTAACCATGAAGTGGTGGCCACCCGAGCATCGAAATAGCAAGAAAGAAAAAAAAAACAAAAAAAAAACTGCACGTAAACACGAGGACTTCCCAGGGGGTCACCCATCCTAGTACTACTCTCGCCCAAGCACGCTTAACTGCGGAGTTCTGATATGATCCGGTGCATTAGTGCTGGTATGATCGCACCCGAAATACTATCCATGCTTATTGCTTTTATGTCTTAAAAGACGCAGAACCTCCTTTGTTTTCGTACGCGAGGCGTGGGACCCACGTGACCGATCGGCTCCGTTCCAAAAATACGAAAACCATCAACCATGAAGCGGAGGCCACCCGAGCATAGAAATAGCAAGAAAGAAAAAAAAAACCGCACGTATAATCTAAAAAAACGCAAACGGACAACGAAAAAGGGGGGTGCAACACGAGGACTTCGCAGGGGGTCACCCATCCTAGTACTACTCTCGCCCAAGCACGCTTAACTGCAGAGTTCTGATGAGATCCGGTGCATTAGTGCTGATATGATCGCACCCGAAATACTATCCATGCTTATTGCTTGTATGTCTTAAAAGACGCAGAACCTCCTTTGTTTTCGTACGCGAGGCGTGGGACCCACGTGACCGATCGGCTCCGTTCGAAAAATACGAAGACCATGAACCATGAAACGGAGGCCACCCGAGCATAGAAATAGCAAGAAAGAAAAAAACAAAAAAAAACCGCACGTAAAATCTAAAAAAACGCAAACGGGCAACGAAAAAGCGGGGTGCAACACGAGGACTTCCCAGGGGGTCACCGATCCTAGTACTACTCTCGCCCAAGCACGCTTAACTGCGGAGTTCTGATGGGAACCGGTGCATTAGTGCTGGTATGATCGCACCCGAAATACTATCCATGCTTATTGCTTTTATGTCTTAAAAGACACAGAACCTCCTTTGTTTTCGTACGAGAGGCGTGGGACTCACGTGACCGATCGGCTCCGTTCCAAAAATACGAAAACCATCAACCATGAAGCGGTGGCCACCCGAGCATAGAAATAGCAAGAAAGAAAAAAAAACAAAAAAAAAACCGCACGTAAACACGAGGAATTCCCAGGGGGTCACCCATCCTAGTACTACTCTCGCCCAAGCACGCTTAACTGCGGAGTTCTGATGGGATCCGGTGCATGAGTGCTGGTATGATCGCACTCGAAATACTATCCATGCTTATTGCTTTTATGTCTTAAAAGACACAGAACCACCTCTGTTTTCGTACGCGAGGCGTGGGACCCACGTGACCGATCGGCTCCGTTCCAAAAATACGAAAACCATCAACCATGAAGCGGAGGCCACCCGAGCATAGAAATAGCAAGAAAGAAAAAAAAACAAAAAAAAAACCCACGTAAAATCTAAAAAAACGCAAACGGACAACGAAAAAGGGGGGGTGCAACACGAGGACTTCCCAGGGGGTCACCCATCCTAGTACTACTCTCGCCCAAGCACGCTTAACTGCGGAGTTCTGATGGGATCCGGTGCATTAGTGCTGGTATGATCGCACCCGAAATACTATCCATGCTTATTGCTTTTATGTCTTAAAAGACGCAGAACCTCCTTTGTTTTCGTACGCGAGGCGTGGGACCCACGTGACCGATCGGCTCCGTTCCAAAAATACGAAAACCATCAACCATGAAGCGGAGGCCACCCGAGCATAGAAATAGCAAGAAAAAAAAAACCGCACGTAAAATCTAAAAAAACGCAAATGGACAACGAAAAAGTGGGGTGCAACACGAGGACTTCCCAGGGGGTCACACATCCTAGTACTACTCTCGCCCAAGCACGCTTAACTGCGGAGTTCTGATGGGATCCGGTGCATTAGTGCTGGTATGATCGCACCGGAAATACTATCCATGCTTATTGCTTTTATGTCTTAAAAGACGCAGAACCTCCTTTGTTTTCGTACGCGAGGCGTGGGACCCACGTGACCGATCGGCTCCGTTCCAAAAATACGAAAACCATCAACCATGAAGCGGAGGCCACCCGAGCATAGAAATAGTAAGAAAGAAAAAAAAACCGCACGTAAAATCTAAAAAAACGCAAACGGACAACGAAAAAGGGGGGTGCAACACGAGGACTTCCCAGGGGGTCACCCATCCTAGTACTACTCTCGCCCAAGCACGCTTAACTGCGGAGTTCTGATGGGATCCGGTGCATTAGTGCTGGTATGATCGCACCAGAAATACTATCCATGCTTATTGCTTGTATGTCTTAAAAGACGCAGAACCTCCTTTGTTTTCGTACGCGAGGCGTGGGACCCACGTGACCGATCGGCTCCGTTCCAAAAATACGAAGACCATGAACCATGAAACGGAGGCCACCCGAGCATAGAAATAGCAAGAAAGAAAAAAAACAAAAAAAAACCGCACGTAAAATCTAAAAAAACGCAAACGGGCAACGAAAAAGGGGGGTGCAACACGAGGACTTCCCAGGGGGTCACCGATCCTAGTACTACTCTCGCCCAAGCACGCTTAACTGCGGAGTTCTGATGGGATCCGGTGCATTAGTGCTGGTATTTTCGCACCCGAAATACTATCCATGCTTATTGCTTTTATGTCTTAAAAGACGCAGAACCTCCTTTGTTTTCGTACGCGAGGCGTGGGACCCACGTGACCGATCAACTCCGTTCCAAAAATACGAAAACCATTAACCATGAAGCGGTGGCCACCCGAGCATCGAAATAGCAAGAAAGAAAAAAAAACAAAAAAAAAACCGCACGTAAACACGAGGACTTCCCAGGGGGTCAACCATCTTAGTACTACTCTCGCCCAAGCACGCTTAACTGCGGAGTTCTGATGGGATCCGGTGCATTAGTGCTGGTATGATCGCACCCGAAATACTATCCATGCTTATTGCTTTTATGTCTTAAAAGACGCAAAACCTCTTTTGTTTTCGTACGCGAGGCGTGGGACCCACGTGACCGATCGGCTCCGTTCCAAAAATACGAAGACCATGAACCATGAAACGGAGGCCACCCGAGCATAGAAATAGCAAGAAAGAAAAAAAAACAAAAAAAAAACCGCACGTAAAATCTAAAAAAACGCAAACGGGCAACGAAAAAGGGGGGTGCAACACGAGGACTTCCCAGGGGGTCACCGATCCTAGTACTACTCTCGCCCAAGCACGCTTAACTGCGGAGTTCTGATGGGATCCGGTGCATTAGTGCTGGTATGATCACACCCAAAATACTATCCATGTTTATTGCTTTTATGTCTTAAAAGACGCAGAACCTCCTTTGTTTTCGTACGCGAGGCGTACGAAAACCATTAACCATGAAGCGGTGGCCACCCGAGCATCGAAATAGCAAGAAAGAAAAAAAAACAAAAAAAAAAACCGCACGTAAACACGAGGACTTCCCAGGGGGTCAACCATCCTAGTACTACTCTCGCCCAAGCACGCTTAACTGCGGAGTTCTGATGGGATCCGGTGCATTAGTGCTGGTATGATCGCACCCGAAATATTATCCATGCTTATTGCTTTTATGTCTTAAAAGACGCAGAACCTCCTTTGTTTTCGTACGCGAGGCGTGGGACCCACGTGACCGATCGGCTCCGTTCCAAAAATACGAAAACCCTCAACCATGAAGCGGAGGCCACCCGAGCATAGAAATAGCAAGAAAGAAAAAAAAAACCGCACGTAAAATCTAAAAAAATGCAAACGGACAACGAAAAAGGGGGGTGCAACACGAGGACTTCCCAGGGGGTCACCCATCCTAGTACTACTCTCGCCCAAGCATGCTTAACTGCGGAGTTCTGATGAGATCCGGTGCATTAGTGCTGGTATGATCGCACCCGAAATACTATCCATGCTTATTGCTTGTATGTCTTAAAAGACGCAGAACCTCCTTTGTTTTCGTACGCGAGGTGTGGGACCCACGTGACCGATCGGCTCCGTTCCAAAAATACGAAGACCATGAACCATGAAACGGAGGCCACCCGAGCATAGAAATAGCAAGAAAGAAAAAAAAACAAAAAAAAAACCGCATGGAAAATTAAAAAAAACGCAAACGGGCAACGAAAAAGGGGGGTGCAACACGAGGACTTCCCAGGGGGTCACCGATCCTAGTACTACTCTCGCCCAAGCACGCTTAACTGCGGAGTTCTGATGGGATCCGGTGCATTAGTGCTGGTATGATCGCACCCGAAATACTATCCATGCTTATTGCTTTTATGTCTTAAAAGACACAGAACCTCCTTTGTTTTCGTACGCGAGGCGTGGGACTCACGTGACCGATCGGCTCCGTTCCAAAAATACGAAAACCATCAACCATGAAGCGGTGGCCACCCGAGCATAGAAATAGCAAGAAAGAAAAAAAAAACAAAAAAAAACCGCACGTAAACACGAGGAATTCCCAAGGGGTCACCCATCCTAGTACTACTCTCGCCCAAGCACGCTTAACTGCGGAGTTCTGATGGGATCCGGTGCATTAGTGCTGGTATGATCGCACTCGAAATACTATCCATGCTTATTGCTTTTATGTCTGAAAAGACACAGAACCACCTTTGTTTTCGTACGCGAGGCGTGGGACCCACGTGACCGATCGGCTCCGTTCCAAAAATACGAAAACCATCAACCATGAAGCGGAGGCCACCCGAGCATAGAAATAGCAAGAAAGAAAAAAAAACAAAAAAAAAAAACCCACGTAAAATCTAAAAAAACGCAAACGGACAACGAAAAAGGGGGGTGCAACACAAGGACTTCCCAGGGGGTCACCCATCCTAGTACTACTCTCGCCCAAGCACGCTTAACTGCGGAGTTCTGATGGGATCCGGTGCATTAGTGCTGGTATGATCGCACCCGAAATACTATCCATGCTTATTGCTTTTATGTCTTAAAACACGCAGAACCTCCTTTGTTTTCGTACGCGAGGCGTGGGACCCACATGACCGATCGGCTCCGTTCCAAAAATACGAAAACCATCAACCATGAAGCGGAGGCCACCCGAGCATAGAAATAGCAAGAAAAAAAACCGCACGTAAAATCTAAAAAAACGCAAATGGACAACGAAAAAGTGGGGTGCAACACGAGGACTTCCCAGGGGGTCACCCATCCTAGTACTACTCTCGCCCAAGCACGCTTAACTGCGGAGTTCTGATGGGATCCGGTGCATTAGTGCTGGTATGATCGCACCCGAAATACTATCCATGCTTATTGCTTGTATGTCTTAAAAGATGCAGAACCTCCTTTGTTTTCGTACGCGAGGCGTGGGACCCACGTGACCGATCGGCTCCGTTCCAAAAATACGAAAACCATCAACCATGAAGCGGAGGCCACCCGAGCATAGAAATAGCAAGAAAGAAAAAAAAAACAAAAAAAAAAACGCACGTAAAATCTAAAAAAACGCAAACGGACAACGAAAAAGGGGGGTGCAACACGAGGACTTCCTAGGGGGTCACCGATCCTAATACTACTCTCGCCCAAGCACGCTTAACTGCGGAGTTCTGATGGGATCCGGTGCATTAGTGCTGGTATTATCGCACCCGAAATACTATCCATGCTTATTGCTTTTATGTCTTAAAAGACGCAGAACCTCCTTTGTTTTCGTACGCGAGGCGTGGGACCCACGTGACCGATCGGCTCCGTTCCAAAAATACGAAAACCATCAACCATGAAGCGGAGGCCACCCGAGCATAGAAATAGCAAGAAAGAAAAAAAAAACAAAAAAAAAACTGCACGTAAAATCTAAAAAAACGCAAACGGACAACGAAAAAGGGGGGGTGCAACACGAGGACTTCGCAGGGGGTCAACCATCCTAGTACTATTCTCGCCCAAGCACGCTTAACTGCGGAGTTCTGATGGGATCCGGTGCATTGGTGCTGGTATGATCGCACCCGAAATACTATCCATGCTTATTGCTTGTATGTCTTAAAAGACGCAGAACCTCCTTTGTTTTCGTACGCGAGGCGTGGGACCCACGTGACCGATCGGCTCCGTTCCAAAAATACGAAGACCATGAACCATGAAACGGAGGCCACCCGAGCATAGAAATAGCAAGAAAGAAAAAAAAACAAAAAAAACCGCACGTAAAATCTAAAAAAACGCAAACGGGCAACGAAAAAGGGGGTGCAACACGAAGACTTCCCAGGGGGTCACCCATCCTAGTACTACTCTCGACCAAGCACGCTTAACTGCGGAGTTCTGATGGGATCCAGTGCATTAGTGCTGGTATGATCACACCCGAAATACTATCCATGCATATTGCTTTTATGTCTTAAAAGACGCAGAACCTCCTTTGTTTTCGTACGCGAGGCGTGGGACCCACGTGACCGATCGACTCCGTTCCAAAAATACGAAAACCATCAACCATGAAGCGGAGGCCACCCGAGCATAGAAATAGCAAGAAAGAAAAAAAAACAAAAAAAAAACCCACGTAAAATCTAAAAAAACGCAAACGGACAACGAAAAAGGGGGGTGCAACACAAGGACTTCCCAGGGGGTCACCCATCCTAGTACTACTCTCGCCCAAGCACGCTTAACTGCGGAGTTCTGATGGGATCCGGTGCATTAGTGCTGGTATGATCGCACCCGAAATACTATCCATGCTTATTGCTTTTATGTCTTAAAACACGCAGAACCTCCTTTGTTTTCGTACGCGAGGCGTGGGACCCACATGACCGATCGGCTCCGTTCCAAAAATACGAAAACCATCAACCATGAAGCGGAGGCCACCCGAGCATAGAAATAGCAAGAAAAAAAACCGCACGTAAAATCTAAAAAAACGCAAATGGACAACGAAAAAGTGGGGTGCAACACGAGGACTTCCCAGGGGGTCACCCATCCTAGTACTACTCTCGCCCAAGCACGCTTAACTGCGGAGTTCTGATGGGATCCGGTGCATTAGTGCTGGTATGATCGCACCCGAAATACTATCCATGCTTATTGCTTGTATGTCTTAAAAGACGCAGAACCTCCTTTGTTTTCGTACGCGAGGCGTGGGACCCACGTGACCGATCGGCTCCGTTCCAAAAATACGAAAACCATCAACCATGAAGCGGAGGCCACCCGAGCATAGAAATAGCAAGAAAGAAAAAAAAAACAAAAAAAAAAACGCACGTAAAATCTAAAAAAACGCAAACGGACAACGAAAAAGGGGGGTGCAACACGAGGACTTCCTAGGGGGTCACCGATCCTAATACTACTCTCGCCCAAGCACGCTTAACTGCGGAGTTCTGATGGGATGCGGTGCATTAGTGCTGGTATTATCGCACCCGAAATACTATCCATGCTTATTGCTTTTATGTCTTAAAAGACGCAGAACCTCCTTTGTTTTCGTACGCGAGGCGTGGGACCCACGTGACCGATCGGCTCCGTTCCAAAAATACGAAAACCATCAACCATGAAGCGGAGGCCACCCGAGCATAGAAATAGCAAGAAAGAAAAAAAAAACAAAAAAAAAACTGCACGTAAAATCTAAAAAAACGCAAACGGACAACGAAAAAGGGGGGGTGCAACACGAGGACTTCGCAGGGGGTCAACCATCCTAGTACTATTCTCGCCCAAGCACGCTTAACTGCGGAGTTCTGATGGGATCCGGTGCATTGGTGCTGGTATGATCGCACCCGAAATACTATCCATGCTTATTGCTTGTATGTCTTAAAAGACGCAGAACCTCCTTTGTTTTCGTACGCGAGGCGTGGGACCCACGTGACCGATCGGCTCCGTTCCAAAAATACGAAGACCATGAACCATGAAACGGAGGCCACCCGAGCATAGAAATAGCAAGAAAGAAAAAAAAACAAAAAAAACCGCACGTAAAATCTAAAAAAACGCAAACGGGCAACGAAAAAGGGGGTGCAACACGAAGACTTCCCAGGGGGTCACCCATCCTAGTACTACTCTCGACCAAGCACGCTTAACTGCGGAGTTCTGATGGGATCCAGTGCATTAGTGCTGGTATGATCACACCCGAAATACTATCCATGCATATTGCTTTTATGTCTTAAAAGACGCAGAACCTCCTTTGTTTTCGTACGCGAGGCGTGGGACCCACGTGACCGATCGACTCCGTTCCAAAAATACGAAAACCATCAACCATGAAGCGGAGGCCACCCGAGCATAGAAATAGCAAGAAAGAAAAAAAAACAAAAAAAAAACCCACGTAAAATCTAAAAAAACGCAAACGGACAACGAAAAAGGGGGGTGCAACACAAGGACTTCCCAGGGGTTCACCCTTCCAACTACTACTCTCGCCCAAGCACGCTTAACTGCGGAGTTCTGATGGGATCCGGTGCATTAGTGCTGGTATGATCGCACCCGAAATACTATCCATGCTTATTGCTTTTATGTCTTAAAACACGCAGAACCTCATTTGTTTTCGTACGCGAGGCGTGGGACCCACATGACCGATCGGCTCCGTTTCAAAAATACGAAAACCATCAACCATGAAGCGGAGGCCACCCGAGCATAGAAATAGCAAGAAAAAAAAACCGCACGTAAAATCTAAAAAAACGCAAATGGACAACGAAAAAGTGGGGTGCAACAGGAGGACTTCCCAGGGGGTCACCCATCCTAGTACTACTCTCGCCCAAGCACGCTTAACTGCGGAGTTCTGATGGGATCCGGTGCATTAGTGCTGGTATGATCGCACCCGAAATACTATCCATGCTTATTGCTTGTATGTCTTAAAAGACGCAGAACCTCCTTTGTTTTCGTACGCGAGGCGTGGGACCCACGTGACCGATCGGCTCCGTTCCAAAAATACGAAAACCATCAACCATGAAGCGGAGGCCACCCGAGCATAGAAATAGCAAGAAAGAAAAAAAAAACAAAAAAAAAAACGCACGTAAAATCTAAAAAAACGCAAACGGACAACGAAAAGGGGGGGGGGGGGGGGTGCAACACGAGGACTTCCCAGGAGGTCACCCATCCTAGTACTACTCTCGCCCAAGCACACTTAACTGCAGAGTTCTGATGGGATCCGGTGCATTAGTGCTGGTATGATCGCACCCGAAATACAGTCCATGCTTATTGCTTTTATGTCTTAAAAGACGCAGAACCTCCTTTGTTTTCGTACGCGATGCGTGGGACCCACGTGACCGATCGGCTCCGTTCCAAAAATACGAAAACCATCAACCATGAAGCGGTGGCCACCCGAGCATAGAAATAGCATGAAAGAAAAAAAAACAAAAAAAACCGCACGTAAAATTTAAAAAAACGCAAACGGGCAACGAAAAAGGGGGGGGGGGAGCAACACGAGGACTTCCCAGGGGGTCACCCATCCTAGTACTACTCTCGCCTAAGCACGCTCAACTGCGGAGTTCTGATGGGATCCGGTGCATTAGTGCTGGTATGATCGCACCCGAAATACTATCCATGCTTATTGCTTTTATGTCTTAAAAGACGCAGAACCTCCTTTGTTTTCGTACGCGAGGCGTGAGACCCACGTGACCGATCGGCTCCGTTCCAACAATACGAAAACCATCAACCATGAAGCGGAGGCCACCCGAGCATAGAAATAGCAAGAAAGAAAAAAAAACGTACGTAAAATCTAAAAAAACGCAAACGGACAACGAAAAAGGGGGGTGCAACACGAGGACTTCCCAGGGGGTCACCCATCCTAGTACTACTCTCGCGCGAGCACGCTTAACTGCGGAGTTCTGATGGGATCCGGTGCATTAGTGCTGGTATGATCGCACCCGAAATACTATCCATGCTTATTGCTTGTATGTCTTAAAAGGCGCAGAACCTCCTTTGTTTTCGTACGCGAGGCGTGGGACCCACGTGACCGATCGGCTCCGTTCCAAAAATACGAAGACCATGAACTATGAAACGGAGGCCACCCGAGCATAGAAATAGCAAGAAAAAAAAACAAAAAAAAACCGCACGGAAAATTTAAAAAAACGCAAACGGGCAACGAAAAAGGGGGGTGCAACACGAGGACTTCCTAGGGGGTCACCGATCCTAGTACTACTCTCGCCCAAGCACGCTTAACTGCGGAGTTCTGATGGGATCCTGTGCATTAGTGCTGGTATTATCGCACCCGAAATACTATCCATGCTTATTGCTTTTATGTCTTAAAAGACGCAGAACCTCCTTTGTTTTCGTACGCGAGGCGTGGGACCCACGTGACCGATCGGCTCCGTTCCAAAAATACGAAAACCATCAACCATGAAGCGGTGGCCACCCGAGCATAGAAATAGCAAGAAAGAAAACAAAAAAAAAACCGCACGTAAAATCTAAAAAAACGCAAACGGGCAACGAAAAAGGGAGGGTGCAACACGAGGACTTCCCAGGGGGTCAACCATCCTAGTACTACTCTCGCCCAAGCACGCTTAACTGCGGAGTTCTGATGGGATCCGGTGCATTGGTGCTGGTATGATGGCACCCGAAATACTATCCATGCTTATTGCTTGTACGTCTTAAAAGACGCAGAACCTCTTTTGTTTTCGTACGCGAGGCGTGGGACCCACGTGACCGATCGGCTCCGTTCCAAAAATACGAAGACCATGAACCATGAAACGGAGGCCACCCGAGCATAGAAATAGCAAGAAAGAAAAAAAACAAAAAAAAACCGCACGTAAAATCTAAAAAAACGCAAACGGGCAACGAAAAAGGGGGTGCAACACGAAGACTTCCCAGGGGGTCACCCATCCTAGTACTACTCTCGACCAAGCACGCTTAACTGCGGAGTTCTGATGGGATCCAGTGCATTAGTGCTGGTCTGATCACACCCGAAATACTATCCATGCTTATTGCTTTTATGTCTTAAAAGACGCAGAACCTCCTTTGTTTTCGTACGCGAGGCGTGGGACCCACGTGACCGATCGGCTCCGTTCCAAAAATACGAAAACCATAAACCATGAAGCGGAGGCCACCCGAGCATACAAATAGCAAGAAAGAAAAAAAAACAAAAAAAAAACCGCACGTAAAATCTAAAAAAACGCAAACGGACAACGAAAAAGGGGGGGTGAAACACGAGGACTTCCCAGGGGGTCACCCATCCTAGTACTACTCTCGCCCAAGCACGCTTAACTGCGGAGTTCTGATGGGATCCGGTGCATTAGTGCTGGTATGATCGCACCCGAAATACTATCCATGCTTATTGCTTTAATGTCTTAAAAGACGCAGAACCTCCTTTGTTTTCGTACACGAGGCGTGGGACCCACGTGACCGATCGGCTCCGTTCCAAAAATACGAAAACCATCAACCATGAAGCGGTGGCCATCCGAGCATAGAAATAGCAAGAAAGAAAACAAAAAAAAAAACCGCACGTAAAATCTAAAAAAACGCAAACGGGCAACGAAAAAGGGAGGGTGCAACACGAGGACTTCCCAGGGGGTCACCCATCCTAGTACTACTCTCGCGCGAGCACGCTTAACTGCGGAGTTCTGATGGGATCCGGTGCATTAGTGCTGGTATGATCGCACCCGAAATACTATCCATGCTTATTGCTTTTATGTCTTAAAAGACGCAGAACCTCCTTTGTTTTCGTACGCGAGGCGTGGGACCCACGTGACCGATCGGCTCCGTTCCAAAAATACGAAAACCATCAACCATGAAGCGGAGGCTACCCGAGCATAGAAATAGCAAGAAAGAAAAAAAAAACAAAAAAAACCGCACGTAAAATCTAAAAAAACGCAAACAGACAACGAAAAAGGGGGGGTGCAACACGAGGACTTCCCAGGGGGTCACCCATCCTAGTACTACTCTCGCCCAAGCACACTTAACTGCAGAGTTCTGATGGGATCCGGTGCATTAGTGCTGGTATGATCGCACCCGAAATACAGTCCATGCTTATTGCTTTTATGTCTTAAAAGACGCAGAACCTCCTTTGTTTTCGTACGCGAGGCGTGGACCCACGTGACCGATCGGCTCCGTTCCAAAAATACGAAAACCATCAACCATGAAGCGGAGGCCACCCGAGCATAGAAATAGCAAAAAGAAAAAAAACAAAAAAAAAACCACACGTAAAATCTAAAAAAACGCAAACGGACAACGAAAAAGGGGGGTGCAACACGAGGACTTCCCAGGGGGTCAACCATCCTAGTACTACTCTCGCCCAAGCACGCTTAACTGCGGAGTTCTGATGGGATCCGGTGCATTGGTGCTGGTATGATCGCACCCGAAATACTATCCATGCTTATTGCTTTTATGTCTTAAAAGACGCAGAACCTCTTTTGTTTTCGTACGCGAGGCGTGGGACCCACGTGACCGATCGGCTCCGTTCCAAAAATACGAAGACCATGAACCATGAAACGGAGGCCACCCGAGCATAGAAATAGCAAGAAAGAAAAAAAAACAAAAAAAAACCGCACGTAAAATCTAAAAAAACGCAAACGGGCAACGAAAAAGGGGGTGCAACACGAGGACTTCCCAGGGGGTCACCCATCCTAGTACTACTCTCGCCCAAGGACGCTTAACTGCGGAGTTCTGATGGGATCCAGTGCATTAGTGCTGGTATGATCACACCCGAAATACTATCAATGCTTATTGCTTTTATGTCTTAAAAGACGCAGAACCTCCTTTGTTTTCGTACGCGAGGCGTGGGACCCACGTGACCGATCGGCTCCGTTCCAAAAATACGAAAACCATCAACCATGAAGCGGAGGCCACCCGAGCATAGAAATAGCAAGAAAGAAAAAAAAAACAAAAAAAAAACCGCACGTAAAATCTAAAAAAACGCAAACGGGCAACGAAAAAGGGGGGTGCAACACGAGGACTTCCCAGGGGGTCACCCATCCTAGTACTACTCTCGCCCAAGCTCGCTTAACTGCGGAGTTCTGATGGGATCCGGTGCATTAGTGCTGGTATGATCACACCCAAAATACTATCCATGTTTATTGCTTTTATGTCTTAAAAGACGCAGAACCTCCTTTGTTTTCGTACGCGAGGCGTGGGACCCACGTGACCGATCGGCTCCGTTTCAAAAATACGAAAACCATCAACCATGAAGCGGTGGCCACCCGAGCATAGAAATAGCATGAAAGAAAAAAAAACAAAAAAAACCGCACGTAAAATTTAAAAAAACGCAAACGGGCAACGAAAAAGGGGGGGGGTGCAACACGAGGACTTCCCAGGGGGTCACCCATCCTAGTACTACTCTCGCCTAAGCACGCTTAACTGCGGAGTTCTGATGGGATCCGGTGCATTAGTGCTGGTATGATCGCACCCGGAATACTATCCATGCTTATTGCTTGTATGTCTTAAAAGACGCAGAACCTCCTTTGTTTTCGTACGCGAGGCGTGGGACCCACGTGACCGATCGGCTCCGTTCCAAAAATACGAAGACCATGAACTATGAAACGGAGGCCACCCGAGCATAGAAATAGCAAGAAAAAAAAACAAAAAAAAACCGCACGGAAAATTTAAAAAAACGCAAACGGGCAACGAAAAAGGGGGGTGCAACACGAGGACTTCCTAGGGGGTCACCGATCCTAGTACTACTCTCGCCCAAGCACGCTTAACTGCGGAGTTCTGATGGGATCCTGTGCATTAGTGCTGGTATTATCGCACCCGAAATACTATCCATGCTTATTGCTTTTATGTCTTAAAAGACGCAGAACCTCCTTTGTTTTCGTACGCGAGGCGTGGGACCCACGTGACCGATCGGCTCCGTTCCAAAAATACGAAAACCATCAACCATGAAGCGGTGGCCACCCGAGCATAGAAATAGCAAGAAAGAAAACAAAAAAAAAAACCGCACGTAAAATCTAAAAAAACGCAAACGGGCAACGAAAAAGGGAGGGTGCAACACGAGGACTTCCCAGGGGGTCAACCATCCTAGTACTACTCTCGCCCAAGCACGCTTAACTGCGGAGTTCTGATGGGATCCGGTGCATTGGTGCTGGTATGATGGCACCCGAAATACTATCCATGCTTATTGCTTGTATGTCTTAAAAGACGCAGAACCTCTTTTGTTTTCGTACGCGAGGCGTGGGACCCACGTGACCGATCGGCTCCGTTCCAAAAATACGAAGACCATGAACCATGAAACGGAGGCCACCCGAGCATAGAAATAGCAAGAAAGAAAAAAAAACAAAAAAAAACCGCACGTAAAATCTAAAAAAACGCAAACGGGCAACGAAAAAGGGGGTGCAACACGAGGACTTCCCAGGGGGTCACCCATCCTAGTACTACTCTCGCCCAAGCACGCTTAACTGCGGAGTTCTGATGGGATCCAGTGCATTAGTGCTGGTATGATCACACCCGAAATACTATCCATGCTTATTGCTTTTATGTCTTAAAAGACGCAGAACCTCCTTTGTTTTTGTACGCGAGGCGTGGGACCCACGTGACCGATCGGCTCCGTTCCAAAAATACGAAAACCATCAACCATGAAGCGGAGGCCACCCGAGCATAGAAATAGCAAGAAAGAAAAAAAAAACAAAAAAAAAACCGCACGTAAAATCTAAAAAAACGCAAACGGGCAACGAAAAAGGGGGGTGCAACACGAGGACTTCCCAGGGGGTCACCGATCCTAGTACTACTCTCGCCCAAGCACGCTTAACTGCGGAGTTCTGATGGGATCCGGTGCATTAGTGCTGGTATGATCACACCCAAAATACTATCCATGTTTATTGCTTTTATGTCTTAAAAGACGCAGAACCTCCTTTGTTTTCGTACGCGAGGCGTGGGACCCACGTGACCGATCGGCTCCGTTCCAAAAATACGAAAACCATCAACCATGAAGCTGAGGCCACCCGAGCATAGAAATAGCAAGAAAGAAAAAAAACAAAAAAAAACCACACGTAAAATCTAAAAAAACGCAAACGGACAACGAAAAAGGGGGGTGCAACACGAGGACTTCCCAGGGGGTCAACCATCCTAGTACTACTCTCGCCCAAGCACGCTTAACTGCGGAGTTCTGATGGGATCCGGTGCATTGGTGCTGGTATGATCGCACCCGAAATATTATCCATGCTTATTGCTTTTATGTCTTAAAAGACGCAGAACCTCCTTTGTTTTCGTACGCGAGGCGTGGGACCCACGTGACCGATCGGCTCCGTTCCAAAAATACGAAAACCATAAACCATGAAGCGGAGGCCACCCGAGCATACAAATAGCAAGAAAGAAAAAAAAACAAAAAAAAAACCGCACGTAAAATCTAAAAAAACGCAAACGGACAACGAAAAAGGGGGGGTGAAACACGAGGACTTCCCAGGGGGTCACCCATCCTAGTACTACTCTCGCCCAAGCACGCTTAACTGCGGAGTTCTGATGGGATCTGGTGCATTAGTGCTGGTATGATCGCACCCGAAATACTATCCATGCTTATTGCTTTAATGTCTTAAAAGACGCAGAACCTCCTTTGTTTTCGTACGCGAGGCGTGGGACCCACGTGACCGATCGGCTCCGTTCCACAAATACGAAAACCATCAACCATGAAGCGGTGGCCACCCGAGCATAGAAATAGCAAGAAAGAAAACAAAAAAAAAACCGCACGTAAAATCTAAAAAAACGCAAACGGGCAACGAAAAAGGGAGGGTGCAACACGAGGACTTCCCAGGGGGTCACCCATCTTAGTACTACTCTCGCGCGAGCACGCTTAACTGCGGAGTTCTGATGGGATCCGGTGCATTAGTGCTGGTATGATCGCACCCGAAATACTATCCATGCTTATTGCTTTTATGTCTTAAAAGACGCAGAACCTCCTTCGTTTTCGTACGCGAGGCGTGGGACCCACGTGACCGATCGGCTCCGTTCCAAAAATACGAAAACCATCAACCATGAAGCGGAGGCTACCCGAGCATAGAAATAGCAAGAAAGAAAAAAAAAACAAAAAAAACCGCACGTAAAATCTAAAAAAACGCAAACAGACAACGAAAAAGGGGGGGTGCAACATGAGGACTTCCGAGGGGGTCACCCATCCTAGTACTACTCTCGCCCAAGCACACTTAACTGCAGAGTTCTGATGGGATCCGGTGCATTAGTGCTGGTATGATCGCACCCGAAATACAGTCCATGCTTATTGCTTTTATGTCTTAAAAGACGCAGAACCTCCTTTGTTTTCGTACGCGAGGCGTGGACCCACGTGACCGATCGGCTCCGTTCCAAAAATACGAAAACCATCAACCATGAAGCGGAGGCCACCCGAGCATAGAAATAGCAAGAAAGAAAAAAAACAAAAAAAAAACCACACGTAAAATCTAAAAAAACGCAAACGGACAACGAAAAAGGGGGGTGCAACACGAGGACTTCCCAGGGGGTCAACCATCCTAGTACTACTCTCGCCCAAGCACGCTTAACTGCGGAGTTCTGATGGGATCCGGTGCATTGGTGCTGGTATGATCGCACCCGAAATACTATCCATGCTTATTGCTTTTATGTCTTAAAAGACGCAGAACCTCTTTTGTTTTCGTACGCGAGGCGTGGGACCCACGTGACCGATCGGCTCCGTTCCAAAAATACGAAGACCATGAACCATGAAACGGACGCCACCCGAGCATAGAAATAGCAAGAAAGAAAAAAAAACAAAAAAAAACCGCACGTAAAATCTAAAAAAACGCAAACGGGCAACGAAAAAGGGGGTGCAACACGAGGACTTCCCAGGGGGTCACCCATCCTAGTACTACTCTCGCCCAAGCACGCTTAACTGCGGAGTTCTGATGGGATCCAGTGCATTAGTGCTGGTATGATCACACCCGAAATACTATCCATGCTTATTGCTTTTATGTCTTAAAAGACGCAGAACCTCCTTTGTTTTTGTACGCGAGGCGTGGGACCCACGTGACCGATCGGCTCCGTTCCAAAAATACGAAAACCATCAACCATGAAGCGGAGGCCACCCGAGCATAGAAATAGCAAGAAAGAAAAAAAAAACAAAAAAAAAACCGCACGTAAAATCTAAAAAAACGCAAACGGGCAACGAAAAAGGGGGGTGCAACACGAGGACTTCCCAGGGGGTCACCGATCCTAGTACTACTCTCGCCCAAGCACGCTTAACTGCGGAGTTCTGATGGGATCCGGTGCATTAGTGCTGGTATGATCACACCCAAAATACTATCCATGTTTATTGCTTTTATGTCTTAAAAGACGCAGAACCTCCTTTGTTTTCGTACGCGAGGCGTGGGACCCACGTGACCGATCGGCTCCGTTCCAAAAATACGAAAACCATCAACCATGAAGCTGAGGCCACCCGAGCATAGAAATAGCAAGAAAGAAAAAAAACAAAAAAAAACCACACGTAAAATCTAAAAAAACGCAAACGGACAACGAAAAAGGGGGGTGCAACACGAGGACTTCCCAGGGGGTCAACCATCCTAGTACTACTCTCGCCCAAGCACGCTTAACTGCGGAGTTCTGATGGGATCCGGTGCATTGGTGCTGGTATGATCGCACCCGAAATATTATCCATGCTTATTGCTTTTATGTCTTAAAAGACGCAGAACCTCCTTTGTTTTCGTACGCGAGGCGTGGGACCCACGTGACCGATCGGCTCCGTTCCAAAAATACGAAAACCATAAACCATGAAGCGGAGGCCACCCGAGCATACAAATAGCAAGAAAGAAAAAAAAACAAAAAAAAAACCGCACGTAAAATCTAAAAAAACGCAAACGGACAACGAAAAAGGGGGGGTGAAACACGAGGACTTCCCAGGGGGTCACCCATCCTAGTACTACTCTCGCCCAAGCACGCTTAACTGCGGAGTTCTGATGGGATCTGGTGCATTAGTGCTGGTATGATCGCACCCGAAATACTATCCATGCTTATTGCTTTAATGTCTTAAAAGACGCAGAACCTCCTTTGTTTTCGTACGCGAGGCGTGGGACCCACGTGACCGATCGGCTCCGTTCCACAAATACGAAAACCATCAACCATGAAGCGGTGGCCACCCGAGCATAGAAATAGCAAGAAAGAAAACAAAAAAAAAACCGCACGTAAAATCTAAAAAAACGCAAACGGGCAACGAAAAAGGGAGGGTGCAACACGAGGACTTCCCAGGGGGTCACCCATCTTAGTACTACTCTCGCGCGAGCACGCTTAACTGCGGAGTTCTGATGGGATCCGGTGCATTAGTGCTGGTATGATCGCACCCGAAATACTATCCATGCTTATTGCTTTTATGTCTTAAAAGACGCAGAACCTCCTTTGTTTTCGTACGCGAGGCGTGGGACCCACGTGACCGATCGGCTCCGTTCCAAAAATACGAAAACCATCAACCATGAAGCGGAGGCTACCCGAGCATAGAAATAGCAAGAAAGAAAAAAAAAACAAAAAAAACCGCACGTAAAATCTAAAAAAACGCAAACAGACAACGAAAAAGGGAGGGTGCAACATGAGGACTTCCCAGGGGGTCACCCATCCTAGTACTACTCTCGCCCAAGCACACTTAACTGCAGAGTTCTGATGAGATCCGGTGCATTAGTGCTGGTATGATCGCACCCGAAATACAGTCCATGCTTATTGCTTTTATGTCTTAAAAGACGCAGAACCTCCTTTGTTTTCGTACGCGAGGCGTGGACCCACGTGACCGATCGGCTCCGTTCCAAAAATACGAAAACCATCAACCATGAAGCGGAGGCCACCCGAGCATAGAAATAGCAAGAAAGAAAAAAAACAAAAAAAAAAACCACACGTAAAATCTAAAAAAACGCAAACGGACAACGAAAAAGGGGGGTGCAACACGAGGACTTCCCAGGGGGTCAACCATCCTAGTACTACTCTCGCCCAAGCACGCTTAACTGCGGAGTTCTGATGGGATCCGGTGCATTGGTGCTGGTATGATCGCACCCGAAATACTATCCATGCTTATTGCTTTTATGTCTTAAAAGACGCAGAACCTCTTTTGTTTTCGTACGCGAGGCGTGGGACCCACGTGACCGATCGGCTCCGTTCCAAAAATACGAAGACCATGAACCATGAAACGGAGGCCACCCGAGCATAGAAATAGCAAGAAAGAAAAAAAAACAAAAAAAAACCGCACGTAAAATCTAAAAAAACGCAAACGGGCAACGAAAAAGGGGGTGCAACACGAGGACTTCCCAGGGGGTCACCCATCCTAGTACTACTCTCGCCCAAGGACGCTTAACTGCGGAGTTCTGATGGGATCCAGTGCATTAGTGCTGGTATGATCACACCCGAAATACTATCAATGCTTATTGCTTTTATGTCTTAAAAGACGCAGAACCTCCTTTGTTTTCGTACGCGAGGCGTGGGACCCACGTGACCGATCGGCTCCGTTCCAAAAATACGAAAACCATCAACCATGAAGCGGAGGCCACCCGAGCATAGAAATAGCAAGAAAGAAAAAAAACAAAAAAAAAACCACACGTAAAATCTAAAAAAACGCAAACAGACAACGAAAAAGGGGGGGTGCAACACGAGGACTTCCCAGGGGGTCACCCATCCTAGTACTACTCTCGCCCAAGCACACTTAACTGCAGAGTTCTGATGGGATCCGGTGCATTAGTGCTGGTATGATCGCACCCGAAATACAGTCCATGCTTATTGCTTTTATGTCTTAAAAGACGCAGAACCTCCTTTGTTTTCGTACGCGAGGCGTGGACCCACGTGACCGATCGGCTCCGTTCCAAAAATACGAAAACCATCAACCATGAAGCGGAGGCCACCCGAGCATAGAAATCGCAAGAAAGAAAAAAAACAAAAAAAAAACCACACGTAAAATCTAAAAAAACGCAAACGGACAACGAAAAAGGGGGGTGCAACACGAGGACTTCCCAGGGGGTCAACCATCCTAGTACTACTCTCGCCCAAGCACGCTTAACTGCGGAGTTCTGATGGGATCCGGTGCATTGGTGCTGGTATGATCGCACCCGAAATACTATCCATGCTTATTGCTTTTATGTCTTAAAAGACGCAGAACCTCCTTTGTTTTCGTACGCGAGGCGTGGGACCCACGTGACCGATCGGCTCCGTTCCAAAAATACGAAAACCATCAACCATGAAGCGGAGGCTACCCGAGCATAGAAATAGCAAGAAAGAAAAAAAAAACAAAAAAAACCGCACGTAAAATCTAAAAAAACGCAAACAGACAACGAAAAAGGGGGGGTGCAACACGAGGACTTCCCAGGGGGTCACCTATCCTAGTACTACTCTCGCCCAAGCACACTTAACTGCAGAGTTCTGATGGAATCCGGTGCATTAGTGCTGGTATGATCGCACCCGAAATACAGTCCATGCTTATTGCTTTTATGTCTTAAAAGACGCAGAACCTCCCTTGTTTTCGTACGCGAGGCGTGGACCCACGTGACCGATCGGCTCCGTTCCAAAAATACGAAAACCATCAACCATGAAGCGGAGGCCACCCGAGCATAGAAATAGCAAGAAAGAAAAAAAACAAAAAAAAAACCACACGTAAAATCTAAAAAAACGCAAACGGACAACGAAAAAGGGGGGTGCAACACGAGGACTTCCCAGGGGGTCAACCATCCTAGTACTACTCTCGCCCAAGCACGCTTAACTGCGGAGTTCTGATGGGATCCGGTGCATTGGTGCTGGTATGATCGCACCCGAAATACTATCCATGCTTATTGCTTTTATGTCTTAAAAGACGCAGAACCTCTTTTGTTTTCGTACGCGAGGCGTGGGACCCACGTGACCGATCGGCTCCGTTCCAAAAATACGAAGACCATGAACCATGAAACGGAGGCCACCCGAGCATAGAAATAGCAAGAAAGAAAAAAAAACAAAAAAAAACCGCACGTAAAATCTAAAAAAACGCAAACGGGCAACGAAAAAGGGGGTGCAACACGAAGACATCCCAGGGGGTCACCCATCCTAGTACTACTCTCGACCAAGCACGCTTAACTGCGGAGTTCTGATGGGATCCAGTGCATTAGTGCTGGTATGATCACACCCGAAATACTATCCATGCTTATTGCTTTTATGTCTTAAAAGACGCAGAACCTCCTTTGTTTTCGTACGCGAGGCGTGGGACCCACGTGACCGATCGGCTCCGTTCCAAAAATACGAAAACCATCAACCATGAAGCGGAGGCCACCCGAGCATACAAATAGCAAGAAAGAAAAAAAAACAAAAAAAAAACCGCACGTAAAATCTAAAAAAACGCAAACGGACAACGAAAAAGGGGGGGTGAAACACGAGGACTTCCCAGGGGGTTACCCATCCTAGTACTACTCTCGCCCAAGCACGCTTAACTGCGGAGTTCTGATGGGATCCGGTGCATTAGTGCTGGTATGATCGCACCCGAAATACTATCCATGCTTATTGCTTTAATGTCTTAAAAGACGCAGAACCTCCTTTGTTTTCGTACGCGAGGCGTGGGACCCACGTGACCGATCGGCTCCGTTCCAAAAATACGAAAACCATCAACCATGAAGCGGTGGCCACCCGAGCATAGAAATAGCAAGAAAGAAAAAAAAAACAAAAAAAACCGCACGTAAAATCTAAAAAAACGCAAACAGACAACGAAAAAGGGGGGGTGCAACACGAGGACTTCCCAGGGGGTCACCCATCCTAGTACTACTCTCGCCCAAGCACACTTAACTGCAGAGTTCTGATGGAATCCGGTGCATTAGTGCTGGTATGATCGCACCCGAAATACAGTCCATGCTTATTGCTTTTATGTCTTAAAAGACGCAGAACCTCCCTTGTTTTCGTACGCGAGGCGTGGACCCACGTGACCGATCGGCTCCGTTCCAAAAATACGAAAACCATCAACCATGAAGCGGAGGCCACCCGAGCATAGAAATAGCAAGAAAGAAAAAAAACAAAAAAAAACCACACGTAAAATCTAAAAAAACGCAAACGGACAACGAAAAAGGGGGGTGCAACACGAGGACTTCCCAGGGGGTCAACCATCCTAGTACTACTCTCGCCCAAGCACGCTTAACTGCGGAGTTCTGATGGGATCCGGTGCATTGGTGCTGGTATGATCGCACCCGAAATACTATCCATGCTTATTGCTTTTATGTCTTAAAAGACGCAGAACCTCTTTTGTTTTCGTACGCGAGGCGTGGGACCCACGTGACCGATCGGCTCCGTTCCAAAAATACGAAGACCATGAACCATGAAACGGAGGCCACCCGAGCATAGAAATAGCAAGAAAGAAAAAAAAAACAAAAAAAAACCGCACGTAAAATCTAAAAAAACGCAAACGGGCAACGAAAAAGGGGGTGCAACACGAGGACTTCCCAGGGGGTCACCCATCCTAGTACTACTCTCCCCCAAGGACGCTTAACTGCGGAGTTCTGATGGGATCCAGTGCATTAGTGCTGGTATGATCACACCCGAAATACTATCAATGCTTATTGCTTTTATGTCTTAAAAGACGCAGAACCTCCTTTGTTTTCGTACGCGAGGCATGGGACCCACGTGACCGATCGGCTCCGTTCCAAAAATACGAAAACCATCAACCATGAAGCGGAGGCCACCCGAGCATAGAAATAGCAAGAAAGAAAAAAAAAACAAAAAAAAAACCGCACGTAAAATCTAAAAAAACGCAAACGGGCAACGAAAAAGGGGGGTGCAACACGAGGACTTCCCAGGGGGTCACCCATCCTAGTACTACTCTCGCCCAAGCACGCTTAACTGCGGAGTTCTGATGGGATCCGGTGCATTAGTGCTGGTATGATCACACCCAAAATACTATCCATGTTTATTGCTTTTATGTCTTAAAAGACGCAGAACCTCCTTTGTTTTCGTACGCGAGGCGTGGGACCCACGTGACCGATCGGCTCCGTTCCAAAAATACGAAAACCATGAACCATGAAGCGGAGGCCACCCGAGCATAGAAATAGCAAGAAAGAAAAAAAAACAAAAAAAAAACCACACGTAAAATCTAAAAAAACGCAAACGGACAACGAAAAAGGGGGGTGCAACACGAGGACTTCCCAGGGGGTCAACCATCCTAGTACTACTCTCGCCCAAGCACGCTTAACTGCGGAGTTCTGATGGGATCCGGTCCATTGGTGCTGGTATGATCGCACCCGAAATACTATCCATGCTTATTGCTTGTATGTCTTAAAAGACGCAGAACCTCCTTTGTTTTCGTACGCGAGGCGTGGGACCCACGTGACCGATCGGCTCCGTTCCAAAAATACGAAGACCATGAACCATGAAACGGAGGCCACCCGAGCATAGAAATAGCAAGAAAGAAAAAAAACAAAAAAAAACCGCACGTAAAATCTAAAAAAACGCAAACGGGCAACGAAAAAGGGGGTGCAACACGAAGACTTCCCAGGGGGTCACCCATCCTAGTACTACTCTCGACCAAGCACGCTTAACTGCGGAGTTCTGATGGGATCCAGTGCATTACTGCTGGTATGATCACACCCGAAATACTATCCATGCTTATTGCTTTTATGTCTTAAAAGACGCAGAACCTCCTTTGTTTTCGTACGCGAGGCGTGGGACCCACGTGACCGATCGGCTCCGTTCCAAAAATACGAAAACCATCAACCATGAAGCGGAGGCCACCCGAGCATACAAATAGCAAGAAAGAAAAAAAAACAAAAAAAAAACCGCACGTAAAATCTAAAAAAACGCAAACGGACAACGAAAAAGGGGGGGTGAAACACGAGGACTTCCCAGGGGGTTACCCATCCTAGTACTACTCTCGCCCAAGCACGCTTAACTGCGGAGTTCTGATGGGATCCGGTGCATTAGTGCTGGTATGATCGCACCCGAAATACTATCCATGCTTATTGCTTTAATGTCTTAAAAGACGCAGAACCTCCTTTGTTTTCGTACGCGAGGCGTGGGACCCACGTGACCGATCGGCTCCGTTCCAAAAATACGAAAACCATCAACCATGAAGCGGTGGCCACCCGAGCATAGAAATAGCAAGAAAGAAAACAAAAAAAAAACCGCACGTAAAATCTAAACAAACGCAAACGGGCAACGAAAAAGGGAGGGTGCAACACGAGGACTTCCCAGGGGGTCACCCATCCTAGTACTACTCTCGCCCAAGCACGCTTAACTGCGGAGTTCTGATGGGATCCGGTGCATTAGTGCTGGTATGATCGCACCCGAAATACTATCCATGCTTATTGCTTTTATGTCTTAAAAGACGCAGAACCTCCTTTGTTTTCGTACGCGAGGCGTGGGACCCACGTGACCGATCGGCTCCGTTCCAAAAATATGAAAACCATCAACCATGAAGCGGAGGCTACCCGAGCATAGAAATAGCAAGAAAGAAAAAAAAAACAAAAAAAACCGCACGTAAAATCTAAAAAAACGCAAACGGACAACGAAAAAGGGGGGGGGTGCAACACGAGGACTTCCCAGGGGGTCACCCATCCTAGTACTACTCTCGCCCAAGCACACTTAACTGCAGAGTTCTGATGGGATCCGGTGCATTAGTGCTGGTATGATCGCACCCGAAATACAGTCCATGCTTATTGCTTTTATGTCTTAAAAGACGTAGAACCTCCTTTGTTTTCGTACGCGAGGCGTGGGACCCACGTGACCGATCGGCTCCGTTCCAAAAATACGAAAACCATCAACCATGAAGCGGAGGCCACCCGAGCATAGAAATAGCAAGAAAGAAAAAAAAAAAAAAAAAAAACCACACGTAAAATCTAAAAAAACGCAAACGGACAACGAAAAAGGGGGGTGCAACACGAGGACTTCCCAGGGGGTCAACCATCCTAGTACTACTCTCGCCCAAGCACGCTTAACTGCGGAGTTCTGATGGGATCCGGTGCATTGGTGCTGGTATGATCGCACCCGAAATACTATCCATGCTTATTGCTTTTATGTCTTAAAAGACGCAGAACCTCTTTTGTTTTCGTACGCGAGGCGTGGGACCCACGTGACCGATCGACTCCGTTCCAAAAATACGAAGACCATGAACCGTGAAACGGAGGCCACCCGAGCATAGAAATAGCAAGAAAGAAAAAAAAACAAAAAAAAAACGCACGTAAAGTCTAAAAAAACGCAAACGGGCAACGAAAAAGGGGGTGCAACACGAGGACTTCCCAGGGGGTCACCCATCCTAGTACTACTCTCGCCCAAGGTCGCTTAACTGCGGAGTTCTGATGGGATCCAGTGCATTAGTGCTGGTATGATCACACCCGAAATACTATCAATGCTTATTGCTTTTATGTCTTAAAAGACGCAGAACCTCCTTTGTTTTCGTACGCGAGGCGTGGGACCCACGTGACCGATCGGCTCCGTTCCAAAAATACGAAAACCATCAACCATGAAGCGGAGGCCACCCGAGCATAGAAATAGCAAGAAAGAAAAAAAAAACAAAAAAAAAACCGCACGTAAAATCTAAAAAAACGCAAACGGGCAACGAAAAAGGGGGGTGCAACACGAGGACTTCCCAGGGGGTCACCCATCCTAGTACTACTCTCGCCCAAGCACGCTTAACTGCGGAGTTCTGATGGGATCCGGTGCATTAGTGCTGGTATGATCACACCCAAAATACTATCCATGTTTATTGCTTTTATGTCTTAAAAGACGCAGAACCTCCTTTGTTTTCGCACGCGAGGCGTGGGACCCACGTGACCGATCGGCTCCGTTCCAAAAATACGAAAACCATGAACCATGAAGCGGAGGCCACCCGAGCATAGAAATAGCAAGAAAGAAAAAAAAAAAAAAAAAAACCACACGTAAAATCTAAAAAAACGCAAACGGACAACGAAAAAGGGGGGTGCAACACGAGGACTTCCCAGGGGGTCAACCATCCTAGTACTACTCTCGCCCAAGCACGCTTAACTGCGGAGTTCTGATGGGATCCGGTGCATTAGTGCTGGTATGATCGCACCCGAAATACTATCCATGCTTATTGCTTTTATGTCTTAAAAGACGCAGAACCTCCTTTGTTTTCGTATGCGAGGCGTGGGACCCACGTGACCGATCGGCTCCGTTCCAAAAATACGAAAACCATCAACCATGAAGCGGAGGCTACCCGAGCATAGAAATAGCAAGAAAGAAAAAAAAAACAAAAAAAACCGCACGTAAAATCTAAAAAAACGGAAACGGACAACGAAAAAGGGGGGGGTGCAACACGAGGACTTCCCAGGGGGTCACCCATCCTAGTACTACTCTCGCCCAAGCACACTTAACTGCAGAGTTCTGATGGGATCCGGTGCATTAGTGCTGGTATGATCGCACCCGAAATACAGTCCATGCTTATTGCTTTTATGTCTTAAAAGACGCAGAACCTCCTTTGTTTTCGTACGCGAGGCGTGGGACCCACGTGACCGATCGGCTCCGTTCCAAAAATACGAAAACCATCAACCATGAAGCGGAGGCCACCCGAGCATACAAATAGCAAGAAAGAAAAAAAACAAAAAAAAAACCGCACGTAAAATCTAAAAAAACGCAAACGGACAACGAAAAAGGGGGGGTGAAACACGAGGACTTCCCAGGGGGTTACCCATCCTAGTACTACTCTCGCCCAAGCACGCTTAACTGCGGAGTTCTGATGGGATCCGATGCATTAGTGCTGGTATGATCGCACCCGAAATACTATCCATGCTTATTGCTTTAATGTCTTAGAAGACGCAGAACCTCCTTTGTTTTCGTACGCGAGGCGTGGGACCCACGTGACCGATCGGCTCCGTTCTAAAAATACGAAAACCATCAACAATGAAGCGGTGGCCACCCGAGCATAGAAATAGCAAGAAAGAAAACAAAAAAAAAACCGCACGTAAAATCTAAAAAAACGCAAACGGGCAACGAAAAAGGGAGGGTGCAACACGAGGACTTCCCAGGGGGTCACCCATCCTAGTACTACTCTCGCCCAAGCACGCTTAACTGCGGAGTTCTGATGGGATCCGGTGCATTAGTGCTGGTATGATCGCACCCGAAATACTATCCATGCTTATTGCTTTTATGTCTTAAAAGACGCAGAACCTCCTTTGTTTTCGTATGCGAGGCGTGGGACCCACGTGACCGATCGGCTCCGTTCCAAAAATACGAAAACCATCAACCATGAAGCGGAGGCTACCCGAGCATAGAAATAGCAAGAAAGAAAAAAAAACAAAAAAAACCGCACGTAAAATCTAAAAAAACGCAAACGGACAACGAAAAAGGGGGGGGGGGTGCAACACGAGGACTTCCCAGGGGGTCACCCATCCTAGTACTACTCTCGCCCAAGCACACTTAACTGCAGAGTTCTGATGGGATCCGGTGCATTAGTGCTGGTATGATCGCACCCGAAATACAGTCCATGCTTATTGCTTTTATGTCTTAAAAGACGCAGAACCTCCTTTGTTTTCGTACGCGAGGCGTGGGACCCACGTGACCGATCGGCTCCGTTCCAAAAATACGAAAACCATCAACCATGAAGCGGAGGCCACCCGAGCATAGAAATAGCAAGAAAGAAAAAAAAAAACCGCACGTAAAATCTAAAAAAACGCAAACGGACAACGAAAAAGGGGGGTGCAACACGAGGACTTCCCAGGGGGTCACCCATCCTAGTACTACTCTCGCGCGAGCACGCTTAACTGTGGAGTTCTGATGGGATCCGGTGCATTAGTGCTGGTATGATCGCACCCGAAATACTATCCATGCTTATTGCTTGTATGTCTTAAAAGACGCAGAACCTCCTTTGTTTTCGTACGCGAGGCGTGGGACCCACGTGACCGATCGGCTCCGTTCCAAAAATACGAAGACCATGAACTATGAAACGGAGGCCACCCGAGCATAGAAATAGCAAGAAAGAAAAAAAAAACAAAAAAAAACCGCACGTAAAATCTAAAAAAACGCAAACGGGCAACGAAAAAGGGGGTGCAACACGAGGACTTCCCAGGGGGTCACCCATCCTAGTACTACTCTCCCCCAAGGACGCTTAACTGCGGAGTTCTGATGGGATCCAGTGCATTAGTGCTGGTATGATCACACCCGAAATACTATCCATGCTTATTGCTTTTATGTCTTAAAAGACGCAGAACCTCCTTTGTTTTCGTACGCGAGGCGTGGGACCCACGTGACCGATCGGCTCCGTTCCAAAAATACGAAAACCATCAACCATGAAGCGGAGGCCACCAGAGCATAGAAATAGCAAGAAAGAAAAAAAAAACAAAAAAAAAAACCGCACGTAAAATCTAAAAAAACGCAAACGGGCAACGAAAAAGGGGGGTGCAACACGAGGACTTCCCAGGGGGTCACCCATCCTAGTACTACTCTCGCCCAAGCACGCTTAACTGCGGAGTTCTGATGGGATCCGGTGCATTAGTGCTGGTATGATCACACCCAAAATACTATCCATGTTTATTGCTTTTATGTCTTAAAAGACGCAGAACCTCCTTTGTTTTCGTACGCGAGGCGTGGGACCCACGTGACCGATCGGCTCCGTTCCAAAAATACGAAAACCATGAACCATGAAGCGGAGGCCACCCGAGCATAGAAATGGCAAGAAAGAAAAAAAAACAAAAAAAAAACCACACGTAAAATCTAAAAAAACGCAAACGGACAACGAAAAAGGGGGGTGCAACACGAGGACTTCCCAGGGGGTCAACCATCCTAGTACTACTCTCGCCCAAGCACGCTTAACTGCGGAGTTCTGATGGGATCCGGTCCATTGGTGCTGGTATGATCGCACCCGAAATACTATCCATGCTTATTGCTTGTATGTCTTAAAAGACGCAGAACCTCCTTTGTTTTCGTACGCGAGGCGTGGGACCCACGTGACCGATCGGCTCCGTTCCAAAAATACGAAGACCATGAACCATGAAACGGAGGCCACCCGAGCATAGAAATAGCAAGAAAGAAAAAAAACAAAAAAAACCGCACGTAAAATCTAAAAAAACGCAAACGGGCAACGAAAAAGGGGGTGCAACACGAAGACTTCCCAGGGGGTCACCCATCCTAGTACTACTCTCGACCAAGCACGCTTCACTGCGGAGTTCTGATGGGATCCAGTGCATTAGTGCTGGTATGATCACACCCGAAATACTATCCATGCTTATTGCTTTTATGTCTTAAAAGACGCAGAACCTCCTTTGTTTTCGTACGCGAGGCGTGGGACCCACGTGACCGATCGGCTCCGTTCCAAAAATACGAAAACCATCAACCATGAAGCGGAGGCCACCCGAGCATACAAATAGCAAGAAAGAAAAAAAAACAAAAAAAAAACCGCACGTAAAATCTAAAAAAACGCAAACGGACAACGAAAAAGGGGGGGTGAAACACGAGGACTTCCCAGGGGGTTACCCATCCTAGTACTACTCTCGCCCAAGCACGCTTAACTGCGGAGTTCTGATGGGATCCGGTGCATTAGTGCTGGTATGATCGCACCCGAAATACTATCCATGCTTATTGCTTTAATGTCTTAAAAGACGCAGAACCTCCTTTGTTTTCGTACGCGAGGCGTGGGACCCACGTGACCGATCGGCTCCGTTCCAAAAATACGAAAACCATCAACCATGAAGCGGTGGCCACCCGAGCATAGAAATAGCAAGAAAGAAAACAAAAAAAAAACCGCACGTAAAATCTAAAAAAACGCAAACGGGCAACGAAAAAGGGAGGGTGCAACACGAGGACTTCCCAGGGGGTCACCCATCCTAGTACTACTCTCGCCCAAGCACGCTTAACTGCGGAGTTCTGATGGGATCCGGTGCATTAGTGCTGATATGATCGCACCCGAAATACTATCCATGCTTATTGCTTTTATGTCTTAAAAGACGCAGAACCTCCTTTGTTTTCGTACGCGAGGCGTGGGACCCACGTGACCGATCGGCTCCGTTCCAAAAATATGAAAACCATCAACCATGAAGCGGAGGCTACCCGAGCATAGAAATAGCAAGAAAGAAAAAAAAAACAAAAAAAACCGCACGTAAAATCTAAAAAAACGCAAACGGACAACGAAAAAGGGGGGGGGGTGCAACACGAGGACTTCCCAGGGGGTCACCCATCCTAGTACTACTCTCGCCCAAGCACACTTAACTGCAGAGTTCTGATGGGATCCGGTGCATTAGTGCTGGTATGATCGCACCCGAAATACAGTCCATGCTTATTGCTTTTATGTCTTAAAAGACGTAGAACCTCCTTTGTTTTCGTACGCGAGGCGTGGGACCCACGTGACCGATCGGCTCCGTTCCAAAAATACGAAAACCATCAACCATGAAGCGGAGGCCACCCGAGCATAGAAATAGCAAGAAAGAAAAAAAACAAAAAAAAAACCACACGTAAAATCTAAAAAAACGCAAACGGACAACGAAAAAGGGGGGTGCAACACGAGGACTTCCCAGGGGGTCAACCATCCTAGTACTACTCTCGCCCAAGCACGCTTAACTGCGGAGTTCTGATGGGATCCGGTGCATTGGTGCTGGTATGATCGCACCCGAAATACTATCCATGCTTATTGCTTTTATGTCTTAAAAGACGCAGAACCTCTTTTGTTTTCGTACGCGAGGCGTGGGACCCACGTGACCGATCGGCTCCGTTCCAAAAATACGAAGACCATGAACCGTGAAACGGAGGCCACCCGAGCATAGAAATAGCAAGAAAGAAAAAAAAACAAAAAAAAACCGCACGTAAAATCTAAAAAAACGCAAACGGGCAACGAAAAAGGGGGTGCAACACGAGGACTTCCCAGGGGGTCACCCATCCTAGTACTACTCTCGCCCAAGGTCGCTTAACTGCGGAGTTCTGATGGGATCCAGTGCATTAGTGCTGGTATGATCACACCCGAAATACTATCAATGCTTATTGCTTTTATGTCTTAAAAGACGCAGAACCTCCTTTGTTTTCGTACGCGAGGCGTGGGACCCACGTGACCGATCGGCTCCGTTCCAAAAATACGAAAACCATCAACCATGAAGCGGAGGCCACCCGAGCATAGAAATAGCAAGAAAGAAAAAAAAAACAAAAAAAAAACCGCACGTAAAATCTAAAAAAACGCAAACGGGCAACGAAAAAGGGGGGTGCAACACGAGGACTTCCCAGGGGGTCACCCATCCTAGTACTACTCTCGCCCAAGCACGCTTAACTGCGGAGTTCTGATGGGATCCGGTGCATTAGTGCTGGTATGATCACACCCAAAATACTATCCATGTTTATTGCTTTTATGTCTTAAAAGACGCAGAACCTCCTTTGTTTTCGTACGCGAGGCGTGGGACCCACGTGACCGATCGGCTCCGTTCCAAAAATACGAAAACCATGAACCATGAAGCGGAGGCCACCCGAGCATAGAAATAGCAAGAAAGAAAAAAAAAAAAAAACCACACGTAAAATCTAAAAAAACGCAAACGGACAACGAAAAAGGGGGGTGCAACACGAGGACTTCCCAGGGGGTCAACCATCCTAGTACTACTCTCGCCCAAGCACGCTTAACTGCGGAGTTCTGATGGGATCCGGTGCATTAGTGCTGGTATGATCGCACCCGAAATACTATCCATGCTTATTGCTTTTATGTCTTAAAAGACGCAGAACCTCCTTTGTTTTCGTATGCGAGGCGTGGGACCCACGTGACCGATCGGCTCCGTTCCAAAAATACGAAAACCATCAACCATGAAGCGGAGGCTACCCGAGCATAGAAATAGCAAGAAAGAAAAAAAAACAAAAAAAACCGCACGTAAAATCTAAAAAAACGCAAACGGACAACGAAAAAGGGGGGGTGCAACACGAGGACTTCCCAGGGGGTCACCCATCCTAGTACTACTCTCGCCCAAGCACACTTAACTGCAGAGTTCTGATGGGATCCGGTGCATTAGTGCTGGTATGATCGCACCCGAAATACAGTCCATGCTTATTGCTTTTATGTCTTAAAAGACGCAGAACCTCCTTTGTTTTCGTACGCGAGGCGTGGGACCCACGTGACCGATCGGCTCCGTTCCAAAAATACGAAAACCATCAACCATGAAGCGGAGGCCACCCGAGCATACAAATAGCAAGAAAGAAAAAAAACAAAAAAAAACCGCACGTAAAATCTAAAAAAACGCAAACGGACAACGAAAAAGGGGGGGTGAAACACGAGGACTTCCCAGGGGGTTACCCATCCTAGTACTACTCTCGCCCAAGCACGCTTAACTGCGGAGTTCTGATGGGATCCGATGCATTAGTGCTGGTATGATCGCACCCGAAATACTATCCATGCTTATTGCTTTAATGTCTTAAAAGACGCAGAACCTCCTTTGTTTTCGTACGCGAGGCGTGGGACCCACGTGACCGATCGGCTCCGTTCCAAAAATACGAAAACCATCAACCATGAAGCGGTGGCCACCCGAGCATAGAAATAGCAAGAAAGAAAACAAAAAAAAAACCGCACGTAAAATCTAAAAAAACGCAAACGGGCAACGAAAAAGGGAGGGTGCAACACGAGGACTTCCCAGGGGGTCACCCATCCTAGTACTACTCTCGCCCAAGCACGCTTTAACTGCGGAGTTCTGATGGGATCCGGTGCATTAGTGCTGGTATGATCGCACCCGAAATACTATCCATGCTTATTGCTTTTATGTCTTAAAAGACGCAGAACCTCCTTTGTTTTCGTATGCGAGGCGTGGGACCCACGTGACCGATCGGCTCCGTTCCAAAAATACGAAAACCATCAACCATGAAGCGGAGGCTACCCGAGCATAGAAATAGCAAGAAAGAAAAAAAAAACAAAAAAAACCGCACGTAAAATCTAAAAAAACGCAAACGGACAACGAAAAAGGGGGGGGGGGGGTGCAACACGAGGACTTCCCAGGGGGTCACCCATCCTAGTACTACTCTCGCCCAAGCACACTTAACTGCAGAGTTCTGATGGGATCCGGTGCATTAGTGCTGGTATGATCGCACCCGAAATACAGTCCATGCTTATTGCTTTTATGTCTTAAAAGACGCAGAACCTCCTTTGTTTTCGTACGCGAGGCGTGGGACCCACGTGACCGATCGGCTCCGTTCCAAAAATACGAAAACCATCAACCATGAAGCGGAGGCCACCCGAGCATAGAAATAGCAAGAAAGAAAAAAAAAACCGCACGTAAAATCTAAAAAAACGCAAGCGGACAACGAAAAAGGGGGGTGCAACACGAGGACTTCCCAGGGGGTCACCCATCCTAGTACTACTCTCGCGCGAGCACGCTTAACTGTGGAGTTCTGATGGGATCCGGTGCATTAGTGCTGGTATGATCGCACCCGAAATACTATCCATGCTTATTGCTTGTATGTCTTAAAAGACGCAGAACCTCCTTTGTTTTCGTACGCGAGGCGTGGGACCCACGTGACCGATCGGCTCCGTTCCAAAAATACGAGGACCATGAACTATGAAACGGAGGCCACCCGAGCATAGAAATAGCAAGAAAGAAAAAAAAACAAAAAAAAACCGCACGTAAAATCTAAAAAAACGCAAACGGGCAACGAAAAAGGGGGTGCAACACGAGGACTTCCCAGGGGGTCACCCATCCTAGTACTACTCTCCCCCAAGGACGCTTAACTGCGGAGTTCTGATGGGATCCAGTGCATTAGTGCTGGTATGATCACACCCGAAATACTATCAATGCTTATTGCTTTTATGTCTTAAAAGACGCAGAACCTCCTTTGTTTTCGTACGCGAGGCGTGGGACCCACGTGACCGATCGGCTCCGTTCCAAAAATACGAAAACCATCAACCATGAAGCGGAGGCCACCCGAGCATAGAAATAGCAAGAAAGAAAAAAAAAACAAAAAAAAAACCGCACGTAAAATCTAAAAAAACGCAAACGGGCAACGAAAAAGGGGGGTGCAACACGAGGACTTCCCAGGGGGTTACCCATCCTAGTACTACTCTCGCCCAAGCACGCTTAACTGCGGAGTTCTGATGGGATCCGGTGCATTAGTGCTGGTATGATCACACCCAAAATACTATCCATGTTTATTGCTTTTATGTCTTAAAAGACGCAGAACCTCCTTTGTTTTCGTACGCGAGGCGTGGGACCCACGTGACCGATCGGCTCCGTTCCAAAAATACGAAAACCATGAACCATGAAGCGGAGGCCACCCGAGCATAGAAATAGCAAGAAAGAAAAAAAAACAAAAAAAAAACCACACGTAAAATCTAAAAAAACGCAAACGGACAACGAAAAAGGGGGGTGCAACACGAGGACTTCCCAGGGGGTCAACCATCCTAGTACTACTCTCGCCCAAGCACGCTTAACTGCGGAGTTCTGATGGGATCCGGTCCATTGGTGCTGGTATGATCGCACCCGAAATACTATCCATGCTTATTGCTTGTATGTCTTAAAAGACGCAGAACCTCCTTTGTTTTCGTACGCGAGGCGTGGGACCCACGTGACCGATCGGCTCCGTTCCAAAAATACGAAGACCATGAACCATGAAACGGAGGCCACCCGAGCATAGAAATAGCAAGAAAGAAAAAAAACAAAAAAAAACCGCACGTAAAATCTAAAAAAACGCAAACGGGCAACGAAAAAGGGGGTGCAACACGAAGACTTCCCAGGGGGTCACCCATCCTAGTACTACTCTCGACCAAGCACGTTTAACTGCGGAGTTCTGATGGGATCCAGTGCATTAGTGCTGGTATGATCACACCCGTAATACTATCCATGCTTATTGCTTTTATGTCTTAAAAGACGCAGAACCTCCTTTGTTTTCGTACGCGAGGCGTGGGACCCACGTGACCGATCGGCTCCGTTCCAAAAATACGAAAACCATCAACCATGAAGCGGAGGCCACCCGAGCATACAAATAGCAAGAAAGAAAAAAAAACAAAAAAAAAACCGCACGTAAAATCTAAAAAAACGCAAACGGACAACGAAAAAGGGGGGGTGCAACACGAGGACTTCCCAGGGGGTCACCCATCCTAGTACTACTCTCGCCAAGCACGCTTAACTGCGGAGTTCTGATGGGATCCGGTGCATTAGTGCTGGTATGATCGCACCCGAAATACTATCCATGCTTATTGCTTTAATGTCTTAAAAGACGCAGAACCTCCTTTGTTTTCGTACGCGAGGCGTGGGACCCACGTGACCGATCGGCTCCGTTCCAAAAATACGAAAACCATCAACCATGAAGCGGTGGCCACCCGAGCATAGAAATAGCAAGAAAGAAAACCAAAAAAAAAACCGCACGTAAAATCTAAAAAAACGCAAACGGGCAACGAAAAAGGGAGGGTGCAACACGAGGACTTCCCAGGGGGTCACCCATCCTAGTACTACTCTCGCCCAAGCACGCTTAACTGCGGAGTTCTGATGGGATCCGGTGCATTAGTGCTGGTATGATCGCACCCGAAATATTATCCATGCTTATTGCTTTTATGTCTTAAAAGACGCAGAACCTCCTTTGTTTTCGTACGCGAGGCGTGGGACCCACGTGACCGATCGGCTCCGTTCCAAAAATACGAAAACCATCAACCATGAAGCGGAGGCCACCCGAGCATAGAAATAGCAAGAAAGAAAAAAAAAACCGCGCGTAAAATCTAAAAAAACGCAAACGGACAACGAAAAAGGGGGGTGCAACACGAGGACTTCCCAGGGGGTCACCCATCCTAGTACTACTCTCGCGCGAGCACGCTTAACTGCGGAGTTCTGATGGGATCCGGTGCATTAGTGCTGGTATGATCGCACCCGAAATACTATCCATGCTTATTGCTTGTATGTCTTAAAAGACGCAGAACCTCCTTTGTTTTCGTACGCGAGGCGTGGGACCCACGTGACCGATCGGCTCCGTTCCAAAAATACGAAGACCATGAACTATGAAACGGAGGCCACCCGAGCATAGAAATAGCAAGAAAAAAAAACAAAAAAAAACCGCACGGAAAATTTAAAAAAACGCAAACGGGCAACGAAAAAGGGGGGTGCAACACGAGGACATCCTAGGGGGTCACCGATCCTAGTACTACTCTTGCCCAAGCACGCTTAACTGCGGAGTTCTGATGGGATCCTGTGCATTAGTGCTGGTATTATCGCACCCGAAATACTATCCATGCTTATTGCTTTTATGTCTTAAAAGACGCAGAACCTCCTTTGTTTTCGTACGCGAGGCGTGGGACCCACGTGACCGATCGGCTCCGTTCCAAAAATACGAAAACCATCAATCATGAAGCGGAGGCCACCCGAGCATAGAAATAGCAAGAAAGAAAAAAAAACAAAAAAAAAACCACACGTAAAATCTAAAAAAACGCAAACGGACAACGAAAAAGGGGGGTGCAACACGAGGACTTCCCAGGGGGTCAACCATCCTAGTACTACTCTCGCCCAAGCACGCTTAACTGCGGAGTTCTGATGGGTCCGGTGCATTGGTGCTGGTATGATCGCACCCGAAATACTATCCATGCTTATTGCTTGTATGTCTTAAAAGACGCAGAACCTCTTTTGTTTTCGTACGCGAGGCGTGGGACCCACGTGACCGATCGGCTGCGTTCCAAAACTACGAAGACCATGAACCATGAAACGGAGGCCACCCGAGCATAGAAATAGCAAGAAAGAAAAAAAAACAAAAAAAAAACCGCACGTAAAATCTAAAAAAACGCAAACGGGCAACGAAAAAGGGGGTGCAACACGAGGACTTCCCAGGGGGTCACCCATCCTAGTACTACTCTCGCCCAAGCACGCTTAACTGCGGAGTTCTGATGGGATCCAGTGCATTAGTGCTGGTATGATCACACCCGAAATACTATCCATGCTTATTGCTTTTATGTCTTAAAAGACGCAGAACCTCCTTTGTTTTCGTACGCGAGGCGTGGGACCCACGTGACCGATCGGCTCCGTTCCAAAAATACGAAAACGATCAACCATGAAGCGGAGGCCCCCCGAGCATAGAAATAGCAAGAAAGAAAAAAAAAACCGCACGTAAAATCTAAAAAAACGCAAACAGACAACGAAAAAGGGGGTGCAACACGAGGACTTCCCAGGGGGTCACCCATCCTAGTACTACTCTCGCCCAAGCACGCTTAACTGCGGAGTTCTGATGTGATCCGGTGCATTAGTGCTGGTATGATCGCAACCGAAATATTATCCATGCTTATTGCTTTTATGTTTTAAAAGACGCAGAACCTCCTTTGTTTTCGTACGCGAGGCGTGGGACCCACGTGACCGATCGGCTCCTTTCCAAAAATACGAAAACCATCAACCATGAAGCGGTGGCCACCCGAGCATAGAAATAGCAAGAAAGAAAACAAAAAAAAAACCGCACGTAAAATCTAAAAAAACGCAAACGAGCAACGAAAAAGGGAGGGTGCAACACGAGGACTTCCCAGGGGGTCACCCATCCTAGTACTACTCTCGCCCAAGCACGCTTAACTGCGGAGTTCTGATGGGATCCGGTGCATTAGTGCTGATATGATCGCACCCAAAATACTATCCATGCTTATTGCTTTTATGTCTTAAAAGACGCAGAACCTCCTTTGTTTTCGTACGCGAGGCGTGGGACCCACGTGACCGATCGGCTCCGTTCCAAAAATACAAAAACCATCAACCATGAAGCGGAGGCCACCCGAGCATAGAAATAGCAAGAAAGAAAAAAAAAACCGCACGAAAAATCTAAAAAAACGCAAAAGGACAACGAAAAAGTGGGGTGCAACACGAGGACTTCCCAGGGGGTCACCCATCCTAGTACTACTCTCGCCCAAGCACGCTTAACTGCGGAGTTCTGATGGGATCCGGTGCATTAGTGCTGGTATGATCGCACCCGAAATACTATCCATGCTTATTGCTTTTATGTCTTAAAAGACGCAGAACCTCCTTTTGTTTTCGTACGCGAGGCGTGGGACCCACGTGACCGATCGGCTCCGTTCCAAAAATACGAAAACCATCAACCATGAAGCGGAGGCCACCCGAGCATAGAAATAGCAAGAAAGAAAAAAAAACCGCACGTAAAATCTAAAAAAACGCAAACGGACAACGAAAAAGGGGGGTGCAACACGAGGACTTCCCAGGGGGTCACCCATCCTAGTACTACTCTCACCCAAGCACGCTTAACTGCGGAGTTCTGATGGGATCCGGTGCATTAGTGCTGGTATGATCGCACCCGAAATACTATCCATGCTTATTGCTTGTATGTCTTAAAAGACGCAGAACCTCCTTTGTTTTCGTACGCGAGGCGTGGGACCCACGTGACCGATCGGCTCCGTTCCAAAAATACGAAGAGCATGAACCATGAAACGGAGGCCACCCGAGCATAGAAATAGCAAGAAAGAAAAAAAAAACCGCACGTAAAATCTAGAAAAACGCAAACGGGCAACGAAAAAGGGGGGTGCAACACGAGGACTTCCCAGGGGGTCACCGATCCTAGTACTACTCTCGCCCAAGCACGCTTAACTGCGGAGTTCTGATGGGATCCGGTGCATTAGTGCTGGTATGATCGCACCCGAAATACTATCAATGCTTATTGCTTTTATGTCTTAAAAGACGCAGAACCTCCTTTGTTTTCGTACGCGAGGCGTGGGACCCACGTGACCGATCGGCTCCGTTCCAAAAATACGAAAACCATCAACCATGAAGCGGAGGCCACCCGGGCATACAAATAGCAAGAAAGAAAAAAAAAACAAAAAAAAAAACCGCACGTAAAATCTAAAAAAACGCAAACGGACAACGAAAAAGGGGGGGGGGGGGGTGCAACACGAGGACTTCCCAGGGGGTCACCCATCCTAGTACTACTCTCGCCCAAGCACGCTTCACTACAGAGTTCTGATGGGATCTGGTGCATTAGTGTTGGTATGATCGCACCCGAAATACTATCCATGCTTATTGCTTTTATGTCTTAAAAGACGCAGAACCTCCTTTGTTTTCGTACGCGAGGCGTGGGACCCACGTGACCGATCGGCTCCGTTCCAAAAATACGAAAACCATCAACCATGAAGCGGTGGCCACCCGAGCATAGAAATAGCAAGAAAGAAAAAAAAAACAAAAAAAAACCGCACGTAAAATCTAAAAAAACGCAAACGGGCAACGAAAAAGGGGGGTGCAACACGAGGACTTCCCAGCGGGTCACCCATCCTAGTACTACTCTCGCCCAAGCACGCTTAACTGCGGGGTTCTGATGGGATCCGGTGCATTAGTGCTGGTATGATCGCACCCGAAATACTATCCATGCTTATTGCTTTTATGTCTTAAAAGACGCAGAACCTCCTTTGTTTTCGTACGCGAGGCGTGGGACCCACGTGACCGATCGGCTCCGTTCCAAAAATACGAAAACCATCAACCATGAAGCGGAGGCCACCCGAGCATAGAAATAGCAAGGAAGAAAAAAAAACCACACGTAAAATCTAAAAAAACGCAAACGGACAACGAAAAAGGGGGGTGCAACACGAGGACTTCCCAGGGGGTCACCCATCCTAGTACTACTCTCGCCCAAGCGCGCTTAACTGCGGAGTTCTGATGGAATCCGGTGCATTAGTGCTGGTATGATCGCACCCGAAATACTATCCATGCTTATTGCTTGTATGTCTTAAAAGACGCAGAACCTCCTTTGTTTTCGTACGCGAGGCGTGGGACCCACGTGACCGATCGGCTCCGTTCCAAAAATACGAAAACCATCAACCATGAAGCGGAGGCCACCCGAGCATAGAAATAGCAAGAAAGAAAAAAAAAACGCACGTTAAATCCAAAAAAACGCAAACGGACAACGAAAAAGGAGGGTGCAACACGAGGACTTCCCAGGGGGTCACCCATCCTAGTACTACTCTCGCCCAAGCACGCTTAACTGCGGAGTTCTGATGAGATCCGGTGCATTAGTGCTAGTATGATCGCACCCGAAATACTATCCATGCTTATTGTTTGTATGTCTTAAAAGACGCAGAACCTCCTTTGTTTTCGTACGCGAGGCGTGGGACCCACGTGACCGATCGGCTCCGTTCCAAAAATACGAAGACCATGAACCATGAAACGGAGGCCACCCGAGCATAGAAATAGCAAGAAAGAAAAAAAACAAAAAAAAACCGCACGTAAAATCTAAAAAAACGCAAACGGGCAACGAAAAAGGGGGGTGCAACACGAGGACTTCCCAGGGGGTCACCGATCCTAGTACTACTCTCGCCCAAGCACGCTTAACTGCGGAGTTCTGATGGGATCCGGTGCATTAGTGCTGGTATGATCGCACCCGAAATACTATCAATGCTTATTGCTTTTATGTCTTAAAAGACGCATAACCTCCTTTGTTTTCGTACGCGAGGCGTGGGACCCACGTGACCGATCGGCTCCGTTCCAAAAATACGAAAACCATCAACCATGAAGCGGTGGCCACCCGAGCATAGAAATAGCAATAAAGAAAAAAAAAACAAAAAAAAACCGAACGTAAACAAGAGGACTTCCCAGGGGGTCACCCATCCTAGTACTACTCTCGCCCAAGCACACTTAACTGCGGAGTTCTGATGGGATCCGGTGCATTAGTGCTGGTATTATCGCACCCGAAATACTATCCATGCTTATTGCTTTTATGTCTTAAAAGACGCAGAACCTCCTTTGTTTTCGTACGCGAGGCGTGGGACCCACGTGACCGATCGGCTCCGTTCCAAAAATACGAAAACCATCAACCATGAAGCGGAGGCCACCCGAGCATAGAAATAGCAAGAAAGAAAAAAAAACCGCACGTAAAATCTAAAAAAACGCAAACGGACAACGAAAAAGGGGGGTGCAACACGAGGACTTCCCAGGGGGTCACCCATCCTAGTACTACTCTCGCCCAAGCACGCTTAACTGCGGAGTTCTGATGGGATCCGGTGCATTAGTGCTGGTATGATCGCACCCGAAATACTATCCATGCTTATTGCTTGTATGTCTTAAAAGACGCAGAACCTCCTTTGTTTTCGTACGCGAGGCGTGGGACCCACGTGACCGATCGGCTCCGTTCCAAAAATACGAAGACCATGAACCATGAAACGGAGGCCACCCGAGCATAGAAATAGCAAGAAAGAAAAAAAACAGCACGAAAAATCTAAAAAAACGCAAACGGGCAACGAAAAAGGGGGGTGCAACACGAGGACTTCCCAGGGGGTCACCGATCCTAGTACTACTCTCGCCCAAGCACGCTTAACTGCGGAGTTCTGATGGGATCCGGTGCATTAGTGCTGGTATGATCGCACCCGAAATACTATCAATGCTTATTGCTTTTATGTCTTAAAAGACGCAGAACCTCCTTTGTTTTCGTACGCGAGGCGTGGGACCCACGTGACCGATCGGCTCCGTTCCAAAAATACGAAAACCATCAACCATGAAGCGGTGGCCACCCGAGCATAGAAATAGCAAGAAAGAAAAAAAAAACAAAAAAAAAACCCGCACGTAAACAAGAGGACTTCCCAGGGGGTCACCCATCCTAGTACTACTCTCGCCGAAGCACGCTTAACTGCAGAGTTCTGATGGGATCCGGTGCATTAGTGCTGGTATGATCGCACCCGAAATACTATCCATGCTTATTGCTTCTATGTCTTAAAAGACGCAGAACCTCCTTTGTTTTCGTACGCGAGGCGTGGGACCCACGTGACCGATCGGCTCCGTTCCAAAAATACGAAAACCATCAACCATGAAGCGGTGGCCACCCGAGCATAGAAATAGCAAGAAAGAAAAAAAAAACAAAAAAAAAACCGCACGTAAAATCTAAAAAAACGCAAACGGGCAACGAAAAAGGGGGGTGCAACACGAGGACTTCCCAGGGGGTCACCCATCCTTGTACTACTCTCGCCCAGGCACGCTTAACTGCGGAGTTCTGATGGGATCCGGTGCATTAGTGCTGGTATGATCGCACCCGAAATACTATCCATGCTTATTGCTTTTATGTCTTAAAAGACGCAGAACCTCCTTTGTTTTCGTACGTGAGGCGTGGGACCCACGTGACCGATCGGTTCCGTTCAAAAAATACGAAAACCATCAACCATGAAGCGGAGGCCACCCGAGCATAGAAATAGCAAGAAAGAAAAAAAAACCGCACGTAAAATCTAAAAAAACGCAAACGGACAACGAAAAAGGGGGGTGCAACACGAGGACTTCCCAGGGGGTCACCCATCCTAGTACTACTCTCGCCCAAGCGCGCTTAACTGCGGAGTTCTGATGGGATCCGGTGCATTAGTGCTGGTATGATCGCACCCGAAATACTATCCATGCTTATTGCTTGTATGTCTTAAAAGACGCAGAACCTCATTTGTTTTCGTACGCGAGGCGTGGGACCCACGTGACCGATCGGCTCCGTTCCAAAAATACGAAGACCATGAACCATGAAACGGAGGCTACCCGAGCATAGAAATAGCAAGAAAGAAAAAAAAAACAAAAAAAACCGCACGGAAAATTTAAAAAAACGCAAACGGGCAACGAAAAAGGGGGGTGCAACACGAGGACTTCCCAGGGGGTCACCGATCCTAGTACTACTCTCGCCCAAGCACGCTTAACTGCGGAGTTCTGATGGGATCCGGTGCATTAGTGCTGGTATTATCGCACCCGAAATACTATCCATGCTTATTGCTTTTATGTCTTAAAAGACGCAGAACCTCCTTTGTTTTCGTACGCGAGGCGTGGGACCCACGTGACCGATCAGCTCCATTCCAAAAATACGAAAACCATTAACCATGAAGCGGTGGCCACCCGAGCATCGAAATAGCAAGAAAGAAAAAAAAACAAAAAAAAAACCGCACGTAAACACGAGGACTTCCCAGGGGGTCACCCATCCCAGTACTACTCTCGCCCAACCACGCTTAACTGCGGAGTTCTGATGGGATCCGGTGCATTAGTGCTGGTATGATCGCACCCGAAATACTATCCATGCTTATTGCTTTTATGTCTTAAAAGACGCAGAACCTCCTTTGTTTTCGTACGCGAGGCGTCGGACTCACGTGACCGATCGGCTCCGTTCCAAAAATACGAAAACCATCAACCATGAAGCGGTGGCCACCCGAGCATAGAAATAGCAAGAAAGAAAAAAAAACAAAAAGAAAACCGCACGTAAACACGAGGACTTCCCAAGGGGTCACCCATCCTAGTACTACTCTCGCCCAAGTACGCTTAACTGCGGAGTTCTGATGGGATCCGGTGCATTAGTGCTGGTATGATCGCACCCGAAATACTATCCATGCTTATTGCTTTTATGTCTTAAAAGACGCAGAACCTCCTTTGTTTTCGTACGCGAGGCGTGGGACCCACGTGAACGATCGGCTCCGTTTCAAAAATACGAAAACCATCAACCATGAAGCGGAGGCCACCCGAGCATAGAAATAGCAAGAAAGAAAAAAAAAACCGCACGTAAAATCTAAAAAAACGCAAACGGACAATGAAAAAGGGGGTGCAACACGAGGACTTCCCAGGGGGTCACCCATCCTACTACTACTCTCGCCCAAGCACGCTTAACTGCGGAGTTCTGATGGGATTCGGTGCATTAGTGCCGGTATGATCGCACCAGAAATACTATCCATGCTTATTGCTTGTATGTCTTAAAAGACGCAGAACCTCCTTTGTTTTTGTACGCGAGGCGTGGGACCCACGTGACCGATCGGCTCCGTTCCAAAAATACGAAGACCATGAACCATGAAACGGAGGCCACCCGAGCATAGAAATAGCAAGAAAGAAAAAAAAACAAAAAAAAAACCGCACGGAAAATTTAAAAAAACGCAAACGGGCAACGAAAAAGGGGGGTGCAACACGAGGACTTCCCAGGGGGTCACCCATCCTAGTACTACTCTCGCCGAAGCACGCTTAGCTGCAGAGTTCTGATGGGATCCGATGCATTAGTGCTGGTATGATCGCACCCGAAATACTATCCATGCTTATTGCTTTTATGTCTCAAAAGACGCAGAACCTCTTTTGTTTTCGTACGCGAGGCGTGGGACCCACGTGACCGATCGGCTCCGTTCCAAAAATACGAAAACCATCAACCATGAAGCGGAGGCCACCCGAGCATAGAAATAGCAAGAAAGAAAAAAAAACAAAAAAAAACCGCACGTAAAATCTAAAAAAATGCAAACGGACAACGAAAAAGGGGGGTGCAACACGAGGACTTCCCAGGGGGTCACCCATCCTAGTACTACTCTCGCCCAAGCACGCTTAACTGCGGAGTTCTGATGGGATCCGGTGCATTAATGCTGGTATGATCGCACCCGAAATATTATCCATGCTTATTGCTTTTATGTCTTAAAAGACACAGAACCTCCTTTGTTTTCGTATGCGAAGCGTCGGACTCACGTGACCAATCGGCTCCGTTCCAAAAATACGAAAACCATCAACCATGAAGCGGTGGCCACCCGAGCATAGAAATAGCAAGAAAGAAAAAAAAACAAAAAAAAACCGCACGTAAACACGAGGACTTCCCAGGGGGTCACCCATCCTAGTACTACTCTCGCCCAAGCACACTTAACTGCAGAGTTCTGATGGGATCCGGTGCATTAGTGCTGGTATGATCGCACCCGAAATACAGTCCATGCTTATTGCTTTTATGTCTTAAAAGACGCAGAACCTCCTTTGTTTTCGTACGCGATGCGTGGGACCCACGTGACCGATCGGCTCCGTTCCAAAAATACGAAAACCATCAACCATGAAGCGGTGGCCACCCGAGCATAGAAATAGCATGAAAGAAAAAAAAAACAAAAAAAACCGCACGTAAAATCTAAAAAAACGAAAACGGGCAACGAAAAAGGGGGGGTGCAACACGAGGACTTCCCAGGGGGTCACCCATCCTAGTACTACTCTCGCCCAAGCACGCTTAACTGCGGAGTTCTGATGGGATCCGGTGCATTAGTGCTGGTATGATCGCACCCGAAATACTATCCATGCTTATTGCTTTTATGTCTTAAAAGACGCAGAACCTCCTTTGTTTTCGTACGCGAGGCGTGGGACCCACGTGACCGATCGGCTCCGTTCCAAAAATACGAAAACCATCAACCATGAAGCGGTGGCCACCCGAGCATAGAAATAGCAAGAAAGAAAACAAAAAAAAAACCGCACGTAAAATCTAAAAAAACGCAAACGGGCAACGAAAAAGGGAGGGTGCAACACGAGGACTTCCCAGGGGGTCACCCATCCTAGTACTACTCTCGCCCAAGCACGCTTAACTGCGGAGTTCTGATGGGATCCGGTGCATTAGTGTTGGTATGATTGCACCCAAAATACTATCCATGCTTATTGCTTTTATGTCTTAAAAGACGCAGAACCTCCTTTGTTTTGGTACGCGAGGCGTGGGACCCACGTGACCGATCGGCTCCGTTCCAAAAATACGAAAACCATCAACCATGAAGCGGAGGCCACCCGAGCATAGAAATAGCAAGAAAGAAAAAAAAACCGCACGAAAAATCTAAAAAAACGCAAATGGACAACGAAAAAGTGGGGTGCAACACGAGGACTTCCCAGGGGGTCACCCATCCTAGTACTACTCTCGCCCAAACACGCTTAACTGCGGAGTTCTGATGGGATCCGGTGCATTAGTGCTGGTATGATCGCACCCAAAATACTATCCATGCTTATTGCTAGTATGTCTTAAAAGACGCAGAACCTCCTTTGTTTTCGTACGCGAGGCGTGGGACCCACGTGACCGATCGGCTCCGTTCCAAAAATACGAAAACCATCAACCATGAAGCGGAGGCCACCCGAGCATAGAAATAGCAAGAAAGAAAAAAAAAACAAAAAAAAAAACGCACGTAAAATCTAAAAAAACGCAAACGGACAACGAAAAAGGGGGGTGCAACACGAGGACTTCCCAGGGGGTCACCCATCCTAGTACTACTCTCGCCCAAGCACGCTTAACTGCGGAGTTCTGATGGGATCCGGTGCATTAGTGCTGGTATGATCGCACCCAAAATACTATCCATGCTTATTGCTTTTATGTCTTAAAAGACGCAGAACCTCCTTCTGTTTTCGTACGCGAGGCGTGGGACCCACGTGACCGATCGGCTCCGTTCCAAAAATACGAAAACCATCAACCATGAAGCGGAGGCCACCCGAGCATAGAAATAGCAAGAAAGAAAAAAAAACCGCACGTAAAATCTAAAAAAACGCAAACGGACAACGAAAAAGGGGGGTGCAACACGAGGACTTCCCAGGGGGTCACCCATCCTAGTACTACTCTCGCCCAAGCATGCTTAACTGCGGAGTTCTGATGGGATCCGGTGCATTAGTGCTGGTATGATCGCACCCGAAATACTATCCATGCTTATTGCTTGTATGTCTTAAAAGACGCAGAACCTCATTTGTTTTCGTACGCGAGGCGTGGGACCCACGTGACCGATCGGCTCCGTTCCAAAAATACGAAGAGCATGAACCATGAAACGGAGGCCACCCGAGCATAGAAATAGCAAGAAAGAAAAAAAAAACCGCACGTAAAATCTAGAAAAACGCAAACGGGCAACGAAAAAGGGGGGTGCAACACGAGGACTTCCCAGGGGGTCACCGATCCTAGTACTACTCTCGCCCAAGCACGCTTAACTGCGGAGTTCTGATGGGATCCGGTGCATTAGTGCTGGTATGATCGCACCCGAAATACTATCAATGCTTATTGCTTTTATGTCTTAAAAGACGCATAACCTCCTTTGTTTTCGTACGCGAGGCGTGGGACCCACGTGACCGATCGGCTCCGTTCCAAAAATACGAAAACCATCAACCATGAAGCGGTGGCCACCCGAGCATAGAAATAGCAATAAAGAAAAAAAAAACAAAAAAAAACCGCACGTAAACAAGAGGACTTCCCAGGGGGTCACCCATCCTAGTACTACTCTCGCCCAAGCACACTTAACTGCGGAGTTCTGATGGGATCCGGTGCATTAGTGCTGGTATTATCGCACCCGAAATACTATCCATGCTTATTTCTTTTATGTCTTAAAAGACGCAGAACCTCCTTTGTTTTCGTACGCGAGGCGTGGGACCCACGTGACCGATCGGCTCCGTTCCAAAAATACGAAAACCATCAACCATGAAGCGGAGGCCACCCGAGCATAGAAATAGCAAGAAAGAAAAAAAAACCGCACGTAAAATCTAAAAAAACGCAAACGGACAACGAAAAAGGGGGGTGCAACACGAGGACTTCCCAGGGGGTCACCCATCCTAGTACTACTCTCGCCCAAGCACGCTTAACTGTGGAGTTCTGATGGGATCCGGTGCATTAGTGCTGGTATGATCGCACCCGAAATACTATCCATGCTTATTGCTTGTATGTCTTAAAAGACGCAGAACCTCCTTTGTTTTCGTACGCGAGGCGTGGGACCCACGTGACCGATCGGCTCCGTTCCAAAAATACGAAGACCATGAACCATGAAACGGAGGCCACCCGAGCATAGAAATAGCAAGAAAGAAAAAAAACCGCACGAAAAATCTAAAAAAACGCAAACGGGCAACGAAAAAGGGGGGTGCAACACGAGGACTTCCCAGGGGGTCACCGATCCTAGTACTACTCTCGCCCAAGCACGCTTAACTGCGGAGTTCTGATGGGATCCGGTGCATTAGTGCTGGTATGATCGCACCCGAAATACTATCAATGCTTATTGCTTTTATGTCTTAAAAGACGCAGAACCTCCTTTGTTTTCGTACGCGAGGCGTGGGACCCACGTGACCGATCGGCTCCGTTCCAAAAATACGAAAACCATCAACCATGAAGCGGTGGCCACCCGAGCATAGAAATAGCAAGAAAGAAAAAAAAAACAAAAAAAAAACCGCACGTAAACAAGAGGACTTCCCAGGGGGTCACCCATCCTAGTACTACTCTCGCCGAAGCACGCTTAACTGCAGAGTTCTGATGGGATCCGGTGCATTAGTGCTGGTATGATCGCACCCGAAGTACTATCCATGCTTATTGCTTTTATGTCTTAAAAGATGCAGAACCTCCTTTGTTTTCGTACGCGAGGCGTGGGACCCACGTGACCGATCGGCTCCGTTCCAAAAATACGAAAACCATCAACCATGAATCGGAGGCTACCCGAGCATAGAAATAGAAAGAAAGAAAAAAAAAAAAAACCGCACGTAAAATCTAAAAAAACGCAAACGGACAACGAAAAAGGGGGGGGGGGGTGCAACACGAGGACTTCCCAGGGGGTCACCCATCCTAGTACTACTCTCGCCCAAGCACGCTTCACTACAGAGTTCTGATGGGATCTGGTGCATTAGTGTTGGTATGATCGCACCCGAAATACTATCCATGCTTATTGCTTCTATGTCTTAAAAGACGCAGAACCTCCTTTGTTTTCGTACGCGAGGCGTGGGACCCACGTGACCGATCGGCTCCGTTCCAAAAATACGAAAACCATCAACCATGAAGCGGTGGCCACCCGAGCATAGAAATAGCAAGAAAGAAAAAAAAACCGCACGAAAAATCTAAAAAAACGCAAACGGGCAACGAAAAAGGGGGGTGCAACACGAGGACTTCCCAGGGGGTCACCGATCCTAGTACTACTCTCGCCCAAGCACGCTTAACTGCGGAGTTCTGATGGGATCCGGTGCATTAGTGCTGGTATGATCGCACCCGAAATACTATCAATGCTTATTGCTTTTATGTCTTAAAAGACGCAGAACCTCCTTTGTTTTCGTACGCGAGGCGTGGGACCCACGTGACCGATCGGCTCCGTTCCAAAAATACGAAAACCATCAACCATGAAGCGGTGGCCACCCGAGCATAGAAATAGCAAGAAAGAAAAAAAAACAAAAAAAAAACCGCACGTAAACAAGAGGACTTCCCAGGGGGTCACCCATCCTAGTACTACTCTCGCCGAAGCACGCTTAACTGCAGAGTTCTGATGGGATCCGGTGCATTAGTGCTGGTATGATCGCACCCGAAATACTATCCATGCTTATTGCTTTTATGTCTTAAAAGACGCAGAACCTCCTTTGTTTTCGTACGCGAGGCGTGGGACCCACGTGACCGATCGGCTCCGTTCCAAAAATACGAAAACCATCAACCATGAATCGGAGGCTACCCGAGCATAGAAATAGAAAGAAAGAAAAAAAAAAAAAAACCGCACGTAAAATCTAAAAAAACGCAAACGGACAACGAAAAAGGGGGGGGGTGCAACACGAGGACTTCCCAGGGGGTCACCCATCCTAGTACTACTCTCGCCCAAGCACGCTTCACTACAGAGTTCTGATGGGATCTGGTGCATTAGTGTTGGTATGATCGCACCCGAAATACTATCCATGCTTATTGCTTCTATGTCTTAAAAGACGCAGAACCTCCTTTGTTTTCGTACGCGAGGCGTGGGACCCACGTGACCGATCGGCTCCGTTCCAAAAATACGAAAACCATCAACCATGAAGCGGTGGCCACCCGAGCATAGAAATAGCAAGAAAGAAAAAAAAACAAAAAAAAAACCGCACGTAAAATCTAAAAAAACGCAAACGGGCAACGAAAAAGGGGGGTGCAACACGAGGACTTCCCAGGGGGTCACCCATCCTTGTACTACTCTCGCCCAGGCACGCTTAACTGCGGAGTTCTGATGGGATCCGGTGCATTAGTGCTGGTATGATCGCACCCGAAATACTATCCATGCTTATTGCTTTTATGTCTTAAAAGACGCAGAACCTTCTTTGTTTTCGTACGTGAGGCGTGGGACCCACGTGACCGATCGGTTCCGTTCAAAAAATACGAAAAGCATCAACCATGAAGCGGAGGCCACCCGAGCATAGAAATAGCAAGAAAGAAAAAAAAAACCGCACGTAAAATCTAAAAAAACGCAAACGGACAACGAAAAAGGGGGGTGCAACACGAGGACTTCCCAGGGGGTCACCCATCCTAGTACTACTCTCGCCCAAGCGCGCTTAACTGCGGAGTTCTGATGGGATCCGGTGCATTAGTGCTGGTATGATCGCACCCGAAATACTATCCATGCTTATTGCTTGTATGTCTTAAAAGACGCAGAACCTCATTTGTTTTCGTACGCGAGGCGTGGGACCCACGTGACCGATCGGCTCCGTTCCAAAAATACGAAGACCATGAACCATGAAACGGAGGCTACCCGAGCATAGAAATAGCAAGAAAGAAAAAAAAACAAAAAAAACCGCACGGAAAATTTAAAAAAACGCAAACGGGCAACGAAAAAGGGGGGTGCAACACGAGGACTTCCCAGGGGGTCACCGATCCTAGTACTACTCTCGCCCAAGCACGCTTAACTGCGGAGTTCTGATGGGATCCGGTGCATTAGTGCTGGTATTATCGCACCCGAAATACTATCCATGCTTATTGCTTTTATGTCTTAAAAGACGCAGAACCTCCTTTGTTTTCGTACGCGAGGCGTGGGACCCACGTGACCGATCAGCTCCATTCCAAAAATACGAAAACCATTAACCATGAAGCGGTGGCCACCCGAGCATCGAAATAGCAAGAAAGAAAAAAAAACAAAAAAAAAAAACCGCACGTAAACACGAGGACTTCCCAGGGGGTCACCCATCCCAGTACTACTCTCGCCCAACCACGCTTAACTGCGGAGTTCTGATGGGATCCGGTGCATTAGTGCTGGTATGATCGCACCCGAAATACTATCCATGCTTATTGCTTTTATGTCTTAAAAGACGCAGAACCTCCTTTGTTTTCGTACGCGAGGCGTCGGACTCACGTGACCGATCGGCTCCGTTCCAAAAATACGAAAACCATCAACCATGAAGCGGTGGCCACCCGAGCATAGAAATAGCAAGAAAGAAAAAAAACAAAAAAAAAAACCGCACGTAAACACGAGGACTTCCCAAGGGGTCACCCATCCTAGTACTACTCTCGCCCAAGTACGCTTAACTGCGGAGTTCTGATGGGATCCGGTGCATTAGTGCTGGTATGATCGCACCCGAAATACTATCCATGCTTATTGCTTTTATGTCTTAAAAGACGCAGAACCTCCTTTGTTTTCGTACGCGAGGCGTGGGACCCACGTGAACGATCGGCTCCGTTTCAAAAATACGAAAACCATCAACCATGAAGCGGAGGCCACCCGAGCATAGAAATAGCAAGAAAGAAAAAAAAAACCGCACGTAAAATCTAAAAAAACGCAAACGGACAATGAAAAAGGGGGTGCAACACGAGGACTTCCCAGGGGGTCACCCATCCTACTACTACTCTCGCCCAAGCACGCTTAACTGCGGAGTTCTGATGGGATCCGGTGCATTAGTGCTGGTATGATCGCACCAGAAATACTATCCATGCTTATTGCTTGTATGTCTTAAAAGACGCAGAACCTCCTTTGTTTTTGTACGCGAGGCGTGGGACCCACGTGACCGATCGGCTCCGTTCCAAAAATACGAAGACCATGAACAATGAAACGGAGGCCACCCGAGCATAGAAATAGCAAGAAAGAAAAAAAAACAAAAAAAAAACCGCACGGAAAATTTAAAAAAACGCAAACGGGCAACGAAAAAGGGGGGTGGAACACGAGGACTTCCCAGGGGGTCACCCATCCTAGTACTACTCTCGCCGAAGCACGCTTAGCTGCAGAGTTCTGATGGGATCCGATGCATTAGTGCTGGTATGATCGCACCCGAAATACTATCCATGCTTATTGCTTTTATGTCTTAAAAGACGCAGAACCTCTTTTGTTTTCGTACGCGAGGCGTGGGACCCACGTGACCGATCGGCTCCGTTCCAAAAATACGAAAACCATCAACCATGAAGCGGAGGCCACCCGAGCATAGAAATAGCAAGAAAGAAAAAAAAAACAAAAAAAAACCGCACGTAAAATCTAAAAAAATGCAAACGGACAACGAAAAAGGGGGGTGCAACACGAGGACTTCCCAGGGGGTCACCCATCCTAGTACTACTCTCGCCCAAGCACGCTTAACTGCGGAGTTCTGATGGGATCCGGTGCATTAATGCTGGTATGATCGCACCCGAAATATTATCCATGCTTATTGCTTTTATGTCTTAAAAGACACAGAACCTCCTTTGTTTTCGTACGCGAAGCGTCGGACTCACGTGACCGATCGGCTCCGTTCCAAAAATACGAAAACCATCAACCATGAAGCGGTGGCCACCCGAGCATAGAAATAGCAAGAAAGAAAAAAAAACAAAAAAAAACCGCACGTAAACACGAGGATTTCCCAGGGGGTCACCCATCCTAGTACTACTCTCGCCCAAGCACACTTAACTGCAGAGTTCTGATGGGATCCGGTGCATTAGTGCTGGTATGATCGCACCCGAAATACAGTCCATGCTTATTGCTTTTATGTCTTAAAAGACGCAGAACCTCCTTTGTTTTCGTACGCGATGCGTGGGACCCACGTGACCGATCGGCTCCGTTCCAAAAATACGAAAACCATCAACCATGAAGCGGTGGCCACCCGAGCATAGAAATAGCATGAAAGAAAAAAAAAACAAAAAAAAACCGCACGTAAAATCTAAAAAAACGAAAACGGGCAACGAAAAAGGGGGGGTGCAACACGAGGACTTCCCAGGGGGTCACCCATCCTAGTACTACTCTCGCCCAAGCACGCTTAACTGCGGAGTTCTGATGGGATCCGGTGCATTAGTGCTGGTATGATCGCACCCGAAATACTATCCATGCTTATTGCTTTTATGTCTTAAAAGACGCAGAACCTCCTTTGTTTTCGTACGCGAGGCGTGGGACCCACGTGACCGATCGGCTCCGTTCCAAAAATACGAAAACCATCAACCATGAAGCGGTGGCCACCCGAGCATAGAAATAGCAAGAAAGAAAACAAAAAAAAACCGCACGTAAAATCTAAAAAAACGCAAACGGGCAACGAAAAAGGGAGGGTGCAACACGAGGACTTCCCAGGGGGTCACCCATCCTAGTACTACTCTCGCCCAAGCACGCTTAACTGCGGAGTTCTGATGGGATCCGGTGCATTAGTGTTGGTATGATCGCACCCAAAATACTATCCATGCTTATTGCTTTTATGTCTTAAAAGACGCAGAACCTCCTTTGTTTTCGTACGCGAGGCGTGGGACCCACGTGACCGATCGGCTCCGTTCCAAAAATACGAAAACCATCAACCATGAAGCGGAGGCCACCCGAGCATAGAAATAGCAAGAAAGAAAAAAAAACCGCACGAAAAATCTAAAAAAACGCAAATGGACAACGAAAAAGTGGGGTGCAACACGAGGACTTCCCAGGGGGTCACCCATCCTAGTACTACTCTCGCCCAAGCACGCTTAACTGCGGAGTTCTGATGGGATCCGGTGCATTAGTGCTGGTATGATCGCACCCAAAATACTATCCATGCTTATTGCTAGTATGTCTTAAAAGACGCAGAACCTCCTTTGTTTTCGTACGCGAGGCGTGGGACCCACGTGACCGATCGGCTCCGTTCCAAAAATACGAAAACCATCAACCATGAAGCGGAGGCCACCCGAGCATAGAAATAGCAAGAAAGAAAAAAAAACAAAAAAAAAACGCACGTAAAATCTAAAAAAACGCAAACGGACAACGAAAAAGGGGGGTGCAACACGAGGACTTCCCAGGGGGTCACCCATCCTAGTACTACTCTCGCCCAAGCACGCTTAACTGCGGAGTTCTGATGGGATCCGGTGCATTAGTGCTGGTATGATCGCACCCAAAATACTATCCATGCTTATTGCTTTTATGTCTTAAAAGACGCAGAACCTCCTTTTGTTTTCGTACGCGAGGCGTGGGACCCACGTGACCGATCGGCTCCGTTCCAAAAATACGAAAACCATCAACCATGAAGCGGAGGCCACCCGAGCATAGAAATAGCAAGAAAGAAAAAAAAACCGCACGTAAAATCTAAAAAAACGCAAACGGACAACGAAAAAGGGGGGTGCAACACGAGGACTTCCCAGGGGGTCACCCATCCTAGTACTACTCTCGCCCAAGCATGCTTAACTGCGGAGTTCTGATGGGATCCGGTGCATTAGTGCTGGTATGATCGCACCCGAAATACTATCCATGCTTATTGCTTGTATGTCTTAAAAGACGCAGAACCTCATTTGTTTTCGTACGCGAGGCGTGGGACCCACGTGACCGATCGGCTCCGTTCCAAAAATACGAAGAGCATGAACCATGAAACGGAGGCCACCCGAGCATAGAAATAGCAAGAAAGAAAAAAAAAACCGCACGTAAAATCTAGAAAAACGCAAACGGGCAACGAAAAAGGGGGGTGGAACACGAGGACTTCCCAGGGGGTCACCCATCCTAGTACTACTCTCGCCGAAGCACGCTTAGCTGCAGAGTTCTGATGGGATCCGATGCATTAGTGCTGGTATGATCGCACCCGAAATACTATCCATGCTTATTGCTTTTATGTCTTAAAAGACGCAGAACCTCTTTTGTTTTCGTACGCGAGGCGTGGGACCCACGTGACCGATCGGCTCCGTTCCAAAAATACGAAAACCATCAACCATGAAGCGGAGGCCACCCGAGCATAGAAATAGCAAGAAAGAAAAAAAAAACAAAAAAAAACCGCACGTAAAATCTAAAAAAATGCAAACGGACAACGAAAAAGGGGGGTGCAACACGAGGACTTCCCAGGGGGTCACCCATCCTAGTACTACTCTCGCCCAAGCACGCTTAACTGCGGAGTTCTGATGGGATCCGGTGCATTAATGCTGGTATGATCGCACCCGAAATATTATCCATGCTTATTGCTTTTATGTCTTAAAAGACACAGAACCTCCTTTGTTTTCGTACGCGAAGCGTCGGACTCACGTGACCGATCGGCTCCGTTCCAAAAATACGAAAACCATCAACCATGAAGCGGTGGCCACCCGAGCATAGAAATAGCAAGAAAGAAAAAAAAACAAAAAAAAACCGCACGTAAACACGAGGATTTCCCAGGGGGTCACCCATCCTAGTACTACTCTCGCCCAAGCACACTTAACTGCAGAGTTCTGATGGGATCCGGTGCATTAGTGCTGGTATGATCGCACCCGAAATACAGTCCATGCTTATTGCTTTTATGTCTTAAAAGACGCAGAACCTCCTTTGTTTTCGTACGCGATGCGTGGGACCCACGTGACCGATCGGCTCCGTTCCAAAAATACGAAAACCATCAACCATGAAGCGGTGGCCACCCGAGCATAGAAATAGCATGAAAGAAAAAAAAAACAAAAAAAAACCGCACGTAAAATCTAAAAAAACGAAAACGGGCAACGAAAAAGGGGGGGTGCAACACGAGGACTTCCCAGGGGGTCACCCATCCTAGTACTACTCTCGCCCAAGCACGCTTAACTGCGGAGTTCTGATGGGATCCGGTGCATTAGTGCTGGTATGATCGCACCCGAAATACTATCCATGCTTATTGCTTTTATGTCTTAAAAGACGCAGAACCTCCTTTGTTTTCGTACGCGAGGCGTGGGACCCACGTGACCGATCGGCTCCGTTCCAAAAATACGAAAACCATCAACCATGAAGCGGTGGCCACCCGAGCATAGAAATAGCAAGAAAGAAAACAAAAAAAAAACCGCACGTAAAATCTAAAAAAACGCAAACGGGCAACGAAAAAGGGAGGGTGCAACACGAGGACTTCCCAGGGGGTCACCCATCCTAGTACTACTCTCGCCCAAGCACGCTTAACTGCGGAGTTCTGATGGGATCCGGTGCATTAGTGTTGGTATGATCGCACCCAAAATACTATCCATGCTTATTGCTTTTATGTCTTAAAAGACGCAGAACCTCCTTTGTTTTCGTACGCGAGGCGTGGGACCCACGTGACCGATCGGCTCCGTTCCAAAAATACGAAAACCATGAACCATGAAGCGGAGGCCACCCGAGCATAGAAATAGCAAGAAAGAAAAAAAAACCGCACGAAAAATCTAAAAAAACGCAAATGGACAACGAAAAAGTGGGGTGCAACACGAGGACTTCCCAGGGGGTCACCCATCCTAGTACTACTCTCGCCCAAGCACGCTTAACTGCGGAGTTCTGATGGGATCCGGTGCATTAGTGCTGGTATGATCGCACCCAAAATACTATCCATGCTTATTGCTAGTATGTCTTAAAAGACGCAGAACCTCCTTTGTTTTCGTACGCGAGGCGTGGGACCCACGTGACCGATCGGCTCCGTTCCAAAAATACGAAAACCATCAACCATGAAGCGGAGGCCACCCGAGCATAGAAATAGCAAGAAAGAAAAAAAAAACAAAAAAAAAACGCACGTAAAATCTAAAAAAACGCAAACGGACAACGAAAAAGGGGGGTGCAACACGAGGACTTCCCAGGGGGTCACCCATCCTAGTACTACTCTCGCCCAAGCACGCTTAACTGCGGAGTTCTGATGGGATCCGGTGCATTAGTGCTGGTATGATCGCACCCAAAATACTATCCATGCTTATTGCTTTTATGTCTTAAAAGACGCAGAACCTCCTTTTGTTTTCGTACGCGAGGCGTGGGACCCACGTGACCGATCGGCTCCGTTCCAAAAATACGAAAACCATCAACCATGAAGCGGAGGCCACCCGAGCATAGAAATAGCAAGAAAGAAAAAAAAACCGCACGTAAAATCTAAAAAAACGCAAACGGACAACGAAAAAGGGGGGTGCAACACGAGGACTTCCCAGGGGGTCACCCATCCTAGTACTACTCTCGCCCAAGCATGCTTAACTGCGGAGTTCTGATGGGATCCGGTGCATTAGTGCTGGTATGATCGCACCCGAAATACTATCCATGCTTATTGCTTGTATGTCTTAAAAGACGCAGAACCTCATTTGTTTTCGTACGCGAGGCGTGGGACCCACGTGACCGATCGGCTCCGTTCCAAAAATACGAAGAGCATGAACCATGAAACGGAGGCCACCCGAGCATAGAAATAGCAAGAAAGAAAAAAAAAACCGCACGTAAAATCTAGAAAAACGCAAACGGGCAACGAAAAAGGGGGGTGCAACACGAGGACTTCCCAGGGGGTCACCGATCCTAGTACTACTCTCGCCCAAGCACGCTTAACTGCGGAGTTCTGATGGGATCCGGTGCATTAGTGCTGGTATGATCGCACCCGAAATACTATCAATGCTTATTGCTTTTATGTCTTAAAAGACGCAGAACCTCCTTTGTTTTCGTACGCGAGGCGTGGGACCCACGTGACCGATCGGCTCCGTTCCAAAAATACGAAAACCATCAACCATGAAGCGGTGGCCACCCGAGCATAGAAATAGCAAGAAAGAAAAAAAAAAACAAAAAAAAACCGCACGTAAAATCTAGAAAAACGCAAACGGGCAACGAAAAAGGGAGGGTGCAACACGAGGACTTCCCAGGGGGTCACCCATCCTAGTACTACTCTCGCCCAAGCACGCTTAACTGCGGAGTTCTGATGGGATCCGGTGCATTAGTGTTGGTATGATCGCACCCAAAATACTATCCATGCTTATTGCTTTTATGTCTTAAAAGACGCAGAACCTCCTTTGTTTTCGTACGCGAGGCGTGGGACCCACGTGACCGATCGGCTCCGTTCCAAAAATACGAAAACCATCAACCATGAAGCGGAGGCCACCCGAGCATAGAAATAGCAAGAAAGAAAAAAAAACCGCACGAAAAATCTAAAAAAACGCAAATGGACAACGAAAAAGTGGGGTGCAACACGAGGACTTCCCAGGGGGTCACCCATCCTAGTACTACTCTCGCCCAAGCACGCTTAACTGCGGAGTTCTGATGGGATCCGGTGCATTAGTGCTGGTATGATCGCACCCAAAATACTATCCATGCTTATTGCTAGTATGTCTTAAAAGACGCAGAACCTCCTTTGTTTTCGTACGCGAGGCGTGGGACCCACGTGACCGATCGGCTCCGTTCCAAAAATACGAAGAGCATGAACCATGAAACGGAGGCCACCCGAGCATAGAAATAGCAAGAAAGAAAAAAAAAACCGCACGTAAAATCTAGAAAAACGCAAACGGGCAACGAAAAAGGGGGGTGCAACACGAGGACTTCCCAGGGGGTCACCGATCCTAGTACTACTCTCGCCCAAGCACGCTTAACTGCGGAGTTCTGATGGGATCCGGTGCATTAGTGCTGGTATGATCGCACCCGAAATACTATCAATGCTTATTGCTTTTATGTCTTAAAAGACGCAGAACCTCCTTTGTTTTCGTACGCGAGGCGTGGGACCCACGTGACCGATCGGCTCCGTTCCAAAAATACGAAAACCATCAACCATGAAGCGGTGGCCACCCGAGCATAGAAATAGCAAGAAAGAAAAAAAAACAAAAAAAAACCGCACGTAAAATCTAAAAAAATGCAAACGGACAACGAAAAAGGGGGGTGCAACACGAGGACTTCCCAGGGGGTCACCCTTCCTAGTACTACTCTCGCCCAAGCACGCTTAACTGCGGAGTTCTGATGGGATCCGGTGCATTAATGCTGGTATGATCGCACCCGAAATACTATCCATGCTTATTGCTTTTATGTCTTAAAAGACACAGAACCTCCTTTGTTTTCGTACGCGAGGCGTCGGACTCACGTGACCGATCGGCTCCGTTCCAAAAATACGAAAACCATCAACCATGAAGCGGTGGCCACCCGAGCATAGAAATAGCAAGAAAGAAAAAAAAACAAAAAAAAAAACCGCACGTAAACACGAGGACTTCCCAGGGGGTCACCCATCCTAGTACTACTCTCGCCCAAGCACGCTTAACTGCGGAGTTCTGATGGGATCCGGTGCATTAGTGCTGGTATGATCGCACCCGAAATACTATCCATGCTTATTGCTTTTATGTCTTAAAAGACGCAGAACCTCCTTTGTTTTCGTACGCGAGGCGTGGGACCCACGTGACCGATCGGCTCCGTTCCAAAAATACGAAAACCATCAACCATGAAGCGGTTGCCACCCGAGCATAGAAATAGCAAGAAAGAAAACAAAAAAAAAACCGCACGTAAAATCTAAAAAAACGCAAACGGGCAACGAAAAAGGGAGGGTGCAACACGAGGACTTCCCAGGGGGTCACCCATCCTAGTACTACTCTCGCCCAAGCACGCTTAACTGCGGAGTTCTGATGGGATCCGGTGCATTAGTGCTGGTATGATCGCACCCAAAATACTATCCATGCTTATTGCTTTTATGTCTTAAAAGACGCAGAACCTCCTTTGTTTTCGTACGCGAGGCGTGGGACCCACGTGACCGATCGGCTCCGTTCCAAAAATACGAAAACCATCAACCATGAAGCGGAGGCCACCCGAGCATAGAAATAGCAAGAAAGAAAAAAAAACCGCACGAAAAATCTAAAAAAACGCAAATGGACAACGAAAAAGTGGGGTGCAACACGAGGACTTCCCAGGGGGTCACCCATCCTAGTACTACTCTCGCCCAAGCACGCTTAACTGCGGAGTTCTGATGGGATCCGGTGCATTAGTGCTGGTATGATCGCACCCAAAATACTATCCATGCTTATTGCTAGTATGTCTTAAAAGACACAGAACCTCCTTTGTTTTCGTACGCGAGGCGTGGGACCCACGTGACCGATCGGCTCCGTTCCAAAAATACGAAAACCATCAACCATGAAGCGGAGGCCACCCGAGCATAGAAATAGCAAGAAAGAAAAAAAAACAAAAAAAAAACGCACGTAAAATCTAAAAAAACGCAAACGGACAACGAAAAAGGGGGGTGCAACACGAGGACTTCCCAGGGGGTCACCCATCCTAGTACTACTCTCGCCCAAGCACGCTTAACTGCGGAGTTCTGATGGGATCCGGTGCATTAGTGCTGGTATGATCGCACCCGAAATACTATCATTGCTTATTGCTTTTATGTCTTAAAAGACGCAGAACCTCCTTTGTTTTCGTACGCGAGGCGTGGGACCCACGTGACCGATCGGCTCCGTTCCAAAAATACGAAAACCATCAACCATGAAGCGATGGCCACCCGAGCATAGAAATAGCAATAAAGAAAAAAAAACAAAAAAAAAACGCACGTAAACAAGAGGACTTCCCAGGGGGTCACCCATCCTAGTACTACTCTCGCCCAAGCACGCTTAACTGCGGAGTTCTGATGGGATCCGGTGCATTAGTGCTGGTATGATCGCACCAGAAATACTATCCATGCTTATTGCTTTTATGTCTTAAAAGACGCAGAACCTCCTTTTGTTTTCGTACGCGAGGCGTGGGACCCACGTGACCGATCGGCTCCGTTCCAAAAATACGAAAACCATCAACCATGAAGTGGAGGCCACCCGAGCATAGAAATAGCAAGAAAGAAAAAAAAACCGCACGTAAAATCTAAAAAAACGCAAACGGACAACGAAAAAGGGGGGTGCAACACGAGGACTTCCCAGGGGGTCACCCATCCTAGTACTACTCTCGCCCAAGCATGCTTAACTGCGGAGTTCTGATGGGATCCGGTGCATTAGTGCTGGTATGATCGCACCCGAAATACTATCCATGCTTATTGCTTGTATGTCTTAAAAGACGCAGAACCTCCTTTGTTTTCGTACGCGAGGCGTGGGACCCACGTGACCGATCGGCTCCGTTCCAAAAATACGAAGAGCATGAACCATGAAACGGAGGCCACCCGAGCATAGAAATAGCAAGAAAGAAAAAAAAAACCGCACGTAAAATCTAGAAAAACGCAAACGGGCAACGAAAAAGGGGGGTGCAACATGAGGACTTCCCAGGGGTCACCGATCCTAGTACTACTCTCGCCCAAGCACGCTTAACTGCGGAGTTCTGATGGGATCCGGTGCATTAGTGCTGGTATGATCGCACCCGAAATACTATCAATGCTTATTGCTTTTATGTCTTAAAAGACGCAGAACCTCCTTTGTTTTCGTACGCGAGGCGTGGGACCCACGTGACCGATCGGCTCCGTTCCAAAAATACGAAAACCATCAACCATGAAGCGGAGGCCACCCGAGCATACAAATAGAAAGAAAGAAAAAAAAACAAAAAAAAAAACGGCACGTAAAATCTAAAAAAACGCAAATGGACAACGAAAAAGGAGGGGTGCAACACGAGGACTTCCTAGGGGGTCACCCATCCTAGTACTACTCTCGCCCAAGCACGCTTAACTACGGAGTTCTGATGGGATCCGGTGCATTAGTGCTGGTATGATCGCACCCGAAATACTATCCATGCTTATTGCTTTTATGTCTTAAAAGACGCAGAACCTCTTTTGTTTCGTACGCGAGGCGTGGGACGCACGTGACCGATCGGCTCCGTTCCAAAAATACGAAAACCATCAACCATGAAGCGGTGGCCACCCGAGCATAGAAATAGAAAGAAAGAAAACAAAAAAAAACCGCACGTAAAATCTAAAAAAACGCAAACGGGCAACGAAAAAGGGAGGGTGCAAGACGAGGACTTCCCACGGGGTCACCCATCCTAGTACTACTCTCGCCCAAGCACGCTTAACTGCGGAGTTCTGATGGGATCCGGTGCATTAGTGCTGGTATGATCGCACCCGAAATACTATCCATGCTTATTGCTTTTATGTCTTAAAAGACGCAGAACCTCCTTTGTTTTCGTACGCGAGGCGTGGGACCCACGTGACCGATCGGCTCCGTTCCAAAAATACGAAAACCATCAACCATGAAGCGGAGGCCACCCGAGCATAGAAATAGCAAGAAAGAAAAAAAAAACCGCACGTAAAATCTAAAAAAACGCAAATGGACAACGAAAAAGTGGGGTGCAAAACGAGGACTTTCCAGGGGGTCACCCATCCTAGTATTACTCTCGCCCAAGCACGCTTAACTGCGGAGTTCTGATGGGATCTGGTGCATTAGTGCTGGTATGATCGCACCCAAAATACTATCCATGCTTATTGCTTGTATGTCTTAAAAGACGCAGAACCTCCTTTGTTTTCGTACGCGAGGCGTGGGACCCACGTGACCGATCGGCTCCGTTCCAAAAATACGAAAACCATCAACCATGAAGCGGAGGCCACCCGAGCATAGAAATAGCAAGAAAGAAAAAAAAAAAACGCACGTTAAATCTAAAAAAACGCAAACGGACAACGAAAAAGGGGGGTGCAACACGAGGACTTCCCAGGGGGTCACCCATCCTAGTACTACTCTCGCCCAAGCACGCTTAACTACGGAGTTCTGATGAGATCCGGTGCATTAGTGCTGGTATGATCGCACCCGAAATACTATCCATGCTTATTGTTTGTATGTCTTAAAAGACGCAGAACCTCCTTTGTTTTCGTACGCGAGGCGTGGGACCCACGTGACCGATCGGCTCCGTTCCAAAAATACGAAGACCATGAACCATGAAACGGAGGCCACCCGAGCATAGAAATAGCAAGAAAGAAAAAAAAAACAAAAAAAACCGCACGTAAAATCTAAAAAAACGCAAACGGGCAACGAAAAAGGGGGGTGCAACACGAGGACTTCCCAGGGGGTCACCGATCCTAGTACTACTCTCGCCCAAGCACGCTTAACTGCGGAGTTCTGATGGGATCCGGTGCATTAGTGCTGGTATGATCGCACCCGAAATACTATCAATGCTTATTGCTTTTATGTCTTAAAAGACGCATAACCTTCTTTGTTTTCGTACGCGAGGCGTGGGACCCACGTGACCGATCGGCTCCGTTCCAAAAATACGAAAACCATCAACCATGAAGCGGTGGCCACCCGAGCATAGAAATAGCAATAAAGAAAAAAAAAAAAAAAAAAACCGCACGTAAACAAGAGGAAGTCCCAGGGGGTCACCCATCCTAGTACTACTCTCGCCCAAGCACACTTAACTGCGGAGTTCTGATGGGATCCGGTGCATTAGTGCTGGTATTATCGCACCCGAAATACTATCCATGCTTATTGCTTTTATGTCTTAAAAGACGCAGAACCTCCTTTGTTTTCGTACGCGAGGCGTGGGACCCACGTGACCGATCGGCTCCGTTCCAAAAATACGAAAACCATCAACCATGAAGCGGAGGCCACCCGAGCATAGAAATAGCAAGAAAGAAAAAAAAAACCGCACGTAAAATCTAAAAAAACGCAAACGGACAACGAAAAAGGGGGGTGCAACACGAGGACTTCCCAGGGGGTCACCCATCCTAGTACTACTCTCGCCCAAACACGCTTAACTGCAGAGTTCTGATGGGATCCGGTGCATTAGTGCTGGTATGATCGCACCCGAAATACTATCCATGCTTATTGCTTGTATGTCTTAAAAGACGCAGAACCTCCTTTGTTTTCGTACGCGAGGCGTGGGACCCACGTGACCGATCGGCTCCGTTCCAAAAATACGAAGAGCATGAACCATGAAACGGAGGCCACCCGAGCATAGAAATAGCAAGAAAGAAAAAAAAACCGCACGTAAAATCTAGAAAAACGCAAACTGGCAACGAAAAAGGGGGGTGCAACACGAGGACTTCCCAGGGGGTCACCGATCCTAGTACTACTCTCGCCCAAGCACGCTTAACTGCGGAGTTCTGATGGGATCCGGTGCATTAGTGCTGGTATGATCGCACCCGAAATACTATCAATGCTTATTGCTTTTATGTCTTAAAAGACGCAGAACCTCCTTTGTTTTCGTACGCGAGGCGTGGGACCCACGTGACCGATCGGCTCCGTTCCAAAAATACGAAAACCATCAACCATGAAGCGGAGGCCACCCGAGCATACAAATAGCAAGAAAGAAAAAAAAAACAAAAAAAAAACCGCACGTAAAATCTAAAAAAACGCAAACGGACAACAAAAAGGGGGGGTGCAACACGAGGACTTCCCAGGGGGTCACCCATCCTAGTACTACTCTCGCCCAAGCACGCTTAACTGCGGAGTTCTGATGGGATCCGGTGCATTAGTGCTGGTATGATCGCACCCAAAATACTATCCATGCTTATTGCTTTTATGTCTTAAAAGACGCAGAACCTCCTTTGTTTTCGTACGCGAGGCGTGGGACGCACGTGACCGATCGGCTCCGTTCCAAAAATACGAAAACCATCAACCATGAAGCGGTGGCCACCCGAGCATAGAAATAGAAAGAAAGAAAACAAAAAAAAAACCGCACGTAAAATCTAAAAAAACGCAAACGGGCAACGAAAAAGGGAGGGTGCAAGACGAGGACTTCCCACGGGGTCACCCATCCTAGTACTACTCTCGCCCAAGCACGCTTAACTGCGGAGTTCTGATGGGATCCGGTGCATTAGTGCTGGTATGATCGCACCCGAAATACTATCCATGCTTATTGCTTTTATGTCTTAAAAGACGCAGAACCTTCTTTGTTTTCGTACGCGAGGCGTGGGACCCACGTGACGGATCGGCTCCGTTCCAAAAATACGAAAACCATCAACCATGAAGCGGAGGCCACCCGAGCATAGAAATAGCAAGAAAGAAAAAAAAACCGCACGTAAAATCTAAAAAACGCAAATGGACAACGAAAAAGTGGGGTGCAAAACGAGGACTTCCCAGGGGGTCACCCATCCTAGTATTACTCTCGTCCAAGCACGCTTAACTGCGGAGTTCTGATGGGATCCGGTGCATTAGTGCTGGTATGATCGCACCCGAAATACTATCCATGCTTACTGCTTGTATGCCTTAAAAGACGCATAACCTCCTTTGTTTTCGTACGCGAGGCGTGGGACCCACGTGACCGATCGGCTCCGTTCCAAAAATACGAAAACCATCAACCATGAAGCGGAGGCCACCCGAGCATAGAAATAGCAAGAAAGAAAAAAAAAAAAACGCACGTTAAATCTAAAAAAACGCAAACGGACAACGAAAAAGGGGGGTGCAACACGAGGACTTCCCAGGGGGTCACCCATCCTAGTACTACTCTCGCCCAAGCACGCTTAACTGCGGAGTTCTGATGAGATCCGGTGCATTAGTGCTGGTATGATCGCACCCGAAATACTATCCATGCTTATTGTTTGTATGTCTTAAAAGACGCAGAACCTCCTTTGTTTTCGTACGCGAGGCGTGGGACCCACGTGACCGATCGGCTCCGTTCCAAAAATACGAAGACCATGAACCATGAAACGGAGGCCACCCGAGCATAGAAATAGCAAGAAAGAAAAAAAAACAAAAAAAAAACCGCACGTAAAATCTAAAAAAACGCAAACGGGCAACGGAAAAGGGGGGTGCAACACGAGGACTTCCCAGGGGGTCACCGATCCTAGTACTACTCTCGCCCAAGCACGCTTAACTGCGGAGTTCTGATGGGATCCGGTGCATTAGTGCTGGTATGATCGCACCCGAAATACTATCAATGCTTATTGCTTTTATGTCTTAAAAGACGCATAACCTCCTTTGTTTTCGTACGCGAGGCGTGGGACCCACGTGACCGATCGGCTCCGTTCCAAAAATACGAAAACCATCAACCATGAAGCGGTGGCCACCCCAGCATAGAAATAGCAATAAAGAAAAAAAAACAAAAAAAAAACCGCACGTAAACAAGAGGACTTCCCAGGGGGTCACCCATCCTAGTACTACTCTCGCCCAAGCACACTTAACTGCGGAGTTCTGATGGGATCCGGTGCATTAGTGCTGGTATTATCGCACCCTAAATACTATCCATGCTTATTGTTTTTATGTCTTAAAAAACGCAGAACCTCCTTTGTTTTCGTACGCGAGGCGTGGGACCCACGTGACCGATCGGCTCCGTTCCAAAAATACGAAAACCATCAACCATGAAGCGGAGGCCACCCGAGCATAGAAATAGCAAGAAAGAAAAAAAAACCGCACGTAAAATCTAAAAAAACGCAAACGGACAACGAAAAAGGGGGGTGCAACACGAGGACTTCCCAGGGGGTCACCCATCCTAGTACTACTCTCGCCCAAGCACGCTTAACTGCGGAGTTCTGATGGGATCCGGTGCATTAGTGCTGGTATGATCGCACCCGAAATACTATCCATGCTTATTGCTTGTATGTCTTAAAAGACGCAGAACCTCCTTTGTTTTCGTACGCGAGGCGTGGGACCCACGTGACCGATCGGCTCCGTTCCAAAAATACGAAGACCATGAACCATGAAACGGAGGCCACCCGAGCATAGAAATAGCAAGAAAGAAAAAAAAACCGCACGTAAAATCTAAAAAAACGCAAACGGGCAACGAAAAAGGGGGGTGCAACCGATCCTAGTACTACTCTCGCCCAAGCACGCTTAACTGCGGAGTTCTGATGAGATCCGGTGCATTAGTGCTGGTATGATCGCACCCGAAATACTATCCATGCTTATTGCTTTTATGTCTTAAAAGACACAGAACCTCCTTTGTTTTCGTACGCGAGGCGTCGGACTCACGTGACCGATCGGCTCCGTTCCAAAAATACGAAAACCATCAACCATGAAGCGGTGGCCACCCGAGCATAGAAATAGCAAGAAAGAAAAAAAAACAAAAAAAAAACCGCACGTAAACACGAGGACTTCCCAGGGGGTCACCCATCCTAGTACTACTCTCGCCCAAGTACGCTTAACTGCGGAGTTCTGATGGGATCCGGTGCATTAGTGCTGGTATGATCGCACCCGAAATACTATCCATGCTTATTGCTTTTATGTCTTAAAAGACGCAGAACCTCCTTTGTTTTCGTACGCGAGGCGTGGGACCCACGTGAACGATCGGCTCCGTTCCAAAAATACGAAAACCATCAACCATGAAGCGGAGGCCACCCGAGCATAGAAATAGCAAGAAAGAAAAAAAACCGCACGTAAAATCTAAAAAAACGCAAACGGACAACGAAAAAGGGGGGTGCAACACGAGGACTTCCCAGGGGGTCACCCATCCTACTACTACTCTCGCCCAAGCACGCTTAACTACGGAGTTCTGATGAGATCCGGTGCATTAGTGCTGGTATGATCGCACCCGAAATACTATCCATGCTTATTGTTTGTATGTCTTAAAAGACGCAGAACCTCATTTGTTTTCGTACGCGAGGCGTGGGACCCACGTGACCGATCGGCTCCGTTCCAAAAATACGAAGACCATGAACCATGAAACGGAGGCCACCCGAGCATAGAAATAGCAAGAAAGAAAAAAAAACAAAAAAAAAACCGCACGTAAAATCTAAAAAAACGCAAACGGGCAACGGAAAAGGGGGGTGCAACACGAGGACTTCCCAGGGGGTCACCGATCCTAGTACTACTCTCGCCCAAGCACGCTTAACTGCGGAGTTCTGATGGGATCCGGTGCATTAGTGCTGGTATGATCGCACCCGAAATACTATCAATCCTTATTGCTTTTATGTCTTAAAAGACGCATAACCTCCTTTGTTTTCGTACGCGAGGCGTGGGACCCACGTGACCGATCGGCTCCGTTCCAAAAATACGAAAACCATCAACCATGAAGCGGTGGCCACCCAAGCATAGAAATAGCAATAAAGAAAAAAAAAACAAAAAAAAAACCGCACGTAAACAAGAGGACTTCCCAGGGGGTCACCCATCCTAGTACTACTCTCGCCCAAGCACACTTAACTGCGGAGTTCTGATGGGATCCGGTGCATTAGTGCTGATATTATCGCACCCGAAATACTATCCATGCTTATTGTTTGTATGTCTTAAAAGACGCAGAACCTCCTTTGTTTTCGTACGCGAGGCGTGGGACCCACGTGACCGATCGGCTCCGTTCCAAAAATACGAAGACCATGAACCATGAAACGGAGGCCACCCGAGCATAGAAATAGCAAGAAAGAAAAAAAAACAAAAAAAAACCGCACGTAAAATCTAAAAAAACGCAAACGGACAACGAAAAAGGGGGGTGCAACACGACGACTTCCCAGGGGGTCACCCATCCTAGTACTACTCTCGCCCAAGCATGCTTAACTGCGGAGTTCTGATGGGATCCGGTGCATTAGTGCTGGTATGATCGCACCCGAAATACTTTCCATGCTTATTGCTTGTATGTCTTAAAAGACGCAGAACCTCCTTTGTTTTCGTACGCGAGGCGTGGGACCCACGTGACCGATCGGCTCCGTTCCAAAAATACGAAGACCATGAACCATGAAACGGAGGCCACCCGAGCATAGAAATAGCAAGAAAGAAAAAAAAACCGCACGTAAAATCTAAAAAAACGCAAACGGGCAACGAAAAAGGGGGGTGCAACATGAGGACTTCCCAGGGGGTCACCGATCCTAGTACTACTCTCGCCCAAGCACGCTTAACTGCGGAGTTCTGATGGGATCCGGTGCATTAGTGCTGGTATGATCGCACCCGAAATACTATCAATGCTTATTGCTTTTATGTTTTAAAAGACGCAGAACCTCCTTTGTTTTCGTACGCGAGGCGTGGGACCCACGTGACCGATCGGCTCCGTTCCAAAAATACGAAAACCATCAACCATGAAGCGGTGGCCACCCGAGCATAGAAATAGCAAGAAAGAAAAAAAAAACAAAAAGAAAACCGCACGTAAAATCTAAAAAAACGCAAACGGGCAACGAAAAAGGGGGGTGCAACACGAGGACTTCCCAGGGGGTCACCGATCCTAGTACTACTCTAGCCCAAGCACGCTTAACTGCGGAGTTCTGATGGGATCCGGTGCATTAGTGCTGGTATGATCGCACCCGAAATACTATCCATGCTTATTGCTTTTATGTCTTAAAAGACACAGAACCTCCTTTGTTTTCGTACGCGAGGCGTCGGACTCACGTGACCGATCGGCTCCGTTCCAAAAATACGAAAACCATCAACCATGAAGCGGTGGCCACCCGAGCATAGAAATAGCAAGAAAGAAAAAAAAACAAAAAAAAAAAACCGCACGTAAACACGAGGACTTCCCAGGGGGTCACCCATCCTAGTACTACTCTCGCCCAAGTACGCTTAACTGCGGAGTTCTGATGGGATCCGGTGCATTAGTGCTGGTATGATCGCACCCGAAATACTATCCATGCTTATTGCTTTTATGTCTTAAAAGACGCAGAACCTCCTTTGTTTTCGTACGCGAGGCGTGGGACCCACGTGAACGATCGGCTCCGTTCCAAAAATACGAAAACCATCAACCATGAAGCGGAGGCCACCCGAGCATAGAAATAGCAAGAAAGAAAAAAAACCGCACGTAAAATCTAAAAAAACGCAAACGGACAACGAAAAAGGGGGGTGCAACACGAGGACTTCCCAGGGGGTCACCCATCCTACTACTACTCTCGCCCAAGCACGCTTAACTACGGAGTTCTGATGAGATCCGGTGCATTAGTGCTGGTATGATCGCACCCGAAATACTATCCATGCTTATTGTTTGTATGTCTTAAAAGACGCAGAACCTCCTTTGTTTTCGTACGCGAGGCGTGGGACCCACGTGACCGATCGGCTCCGTTCCAAAAATACGAAGACCATGAACCATGAAACGGAGGCCACCCGAGCATAGAAATAGCAAGAAAGAAAAAAAAACAAAAAAAAAACCGCACGTAAAATCTAAAAAAACGCAAACGGGCAACGGAAAAGGGGGGTGCAACACGAGGACTTCCCAGGGGGTCACCGATCCTAGTACTACTCTCGCCCAAGCACGCTTAACTGCGGAGTTCTGATGGGATCCGGTGCATTAGTGCTGGTATGATCGCACCCGAAATACTATCAATGCTTATTGCTTTTATGTCTTAAAAGACGCATAACCTCCTTTGTTTTCGTACGCGAGGCGTGGGACCCACGTGACCGATCGGCTCCGTTCCAAAAATACGAAAACCATCAACCATGAAGCGGTGGCCACCCAAGCATAGAAATAGCAATAAAGAAAAAAAAACAAAAAAAAAACCGCACGTAAACAAGAGGACTTCCCAGGGGGTCACCCATCCTAGTACTACTCTCGCCCAAGCACACTTAACTGCGGAGTTCTGATGGGATCCGGTGCATTAGTGCTGATATTATCGCACCCGAAATACTATCCATGCTTATTGTTTTTATGTCTTAAAAAACGCAGAACCTCCTTTGTTTTCGTACGCGAGGCGTGGGACCCACGTGACCGATCGGCTCCGTTCCAAAAATACGAAAACCATCAACCATGAAGCGGAGGCCACCCGAGCATAGAAATAGCAAGAAAGAAAAAAAACCGCACGTAAAATCTAAAAAAACGCAAACGGACAACGAAAAAGGGGGGTGCAACACGAGGACTTCCCAGGGGGTCACCCATCCTAGTACTACTCTCGCCCAAGCACGCTTAACTACGGAGTTCTGATGGGATCCGGTGCATTAGTGCTGGTATGATCGCACCCGAAATACTATCCATGTTTATTGCTTGTATGTCTTAAAAGACGCAGAACCTCCTTTGTTTTCGTACGCGAGGCGTGGGACCCACGTGACCGATCGGCTCCGTTCCAAAAATACGAAGACCATGAACCATGAAACGGAGGCCACCAGAGCATAGAAATAGCAAGAAAGAAAAAAAAACCGCACGTAAAATCTAAAAAAACGCAAACGGGCAACGAAAAAGGGGGGTGCAACACGAGGACTTCCCAGGGGGTCACCGATCCTAGTACTACTCTCGCCCAAGCACGCTTAACTGCGGAGTTCTGATGGGATCCGGTGCATTAGTGCTGGTATGATCGCACCCGAAATACTATCATTGCTTATTGCTTTTATGTCTTAAAAGACGCAGAACCTCCTTTGTTTTCGTACGCGAGGCGTGGGACCCACGTGACCGATCGGCTCCGTTCCAAAAATACGAAAACCATCAACCATGAAGCGGTGGCCACCCGAGCATAGAAATAGCAAGAAAGAAAAAAAAACAAAAAAAAAACCGCACGTAAAATCTAAAAAAACGCAAACGGGCAACGAAAAAGGGGGGTGCAACACGAGGACTTCCCAGGGGGTCACCGATCCTAGTACTACTCTCGCCCAAGCACGCTTAACTGCGGAGTTCTGATGAGATCCGGTGCATTAGTGCTGGTATGATCGCACCCGAAATACTATCCATGCTTATTGCTTTTATGTCTTAAAAGACACAGAACCTCCTTTGTTTTCGTACGCGAGGCGTCGGACTCACGTGACCGATCGGCTCCGTTCCAAAAATACGAAAACCATCAACCATGAAGCGGTGGCCACCCGAGCATAGAAATAGCAAGAAAGAAAAAAAAACAAAAAAAAAACCGCACGTAAACACGAGGACTTCCCAGGGGGTCACCCATCCTAGTACTACTCTCGCCCAAGTACGCTTAACTGCGGAGTTCTGATGGGATCCGGTGCATTAGTGCTGGTATGATCGCACCCGAAATACTATCCATGCTTATTGCTTTTATGTCTTAAAAGACGCAGAACCTCCTTTGTTTTCGTACGCGAGGCGTGGGACCCACGTGAACGATCGGCTCCGTTCCAAAAATACGAAAACCATCAACCATGAAGCGGAGGCCACCCGAGCATAGAAATAGCAAGAAAGAAAAAAAACCGCACGTAAAATCTAAAAAAACGCAAACGGACAACGAAAAAGGGGGGTGCAACACGAGGACTTCCCAGGGGGTCACCCATCCTACTACTACTCTCGCCCAAGCACGCTTAACTACGGAGTTCTGATGAGATCCGGTGCATTAGTGCTGGTATGATCGCACCCGAAATACTATCCATGCTTATTGTTTGTATGTCTTAAAAGACGCAGAACCTCCTTTGTTTTCGTACGCGAGGCGTGGGACCCACGTGACCGATCGGCTCCGTTCCAAAAATACGAAGACCATGAACCATGAAACGGAGGCCACCCGAGCATAGAAATAGCAAGAAAGGAAAAAAAACAAAAAAAAACCGCACGTAAAATCTAAAAAAACGCAAACGGGCAACGAAAAAGGGGGGTGCAACACGAGGACTTCCCAGGGGGTCACCGATCCTAGTACTACTCTCGCCCAAGCACGCTTAACTGCGGAGTTCTGATGGGATCCGGTGCATTAGTGCTGGTATGATCGCACCCGAAATACTATCAATGCTTATTGCTTTTATGTCTTAAAAGACGCATAACCTCTTTTGTTTTCGTACGCGAGGCGTGGGACCCACGTGACCGATCGGCTCCGTTCCAAAAATACGAAAACCATCAACCATGAAGCGGTGGCCACCCGAGCATAGAAATAGCAATAAAGAAAAAAAAAACAAAAAAAAAAAAACCGCACGTAAACAAGAGGACTTCCCAGGGGGTCACCCATCCTAGTACTACTCTCGCCCAAGCACACTTAACTGCGAGTTCTGATGGGATCCGGTGCATTAGTGCTGGTATTATCGCACCCGAAATACTATCCATGCTTATTGCTTTTATGTCTTAAAAGACGCAGAACCTCCTTTGTTTTCGTACGCGAGGCGTGGGACCCACTTGACCGATCGGCTCCGTTCCAAAAATACGAAAACCATCAACCATGAAGCGGAGGCCACCCGAGCATAGAAATAGCAAGAAAGAAAAAAAACCACACGTAAAATCTAAAAAAACGCAAACGGACAACGAAAAAGGGGGGTGCAACACGAGGACTTCCCAGGGGGTCACCCATCCTAGTACTACTCTCGCCCAAGCACGCTTAACTGCGGAGTTCTGATGGGATCCGGTGCATTAGTGCTGGTATGATCGCACCCGAAATACTATCCATGCTTATTGCTTGTATGTCTTAAAAGACGCAGAACCTCCTTTGTTTTCGTACGCGAGGCGTGGGACCCACGTGACCGATCGGGTCCGTTCCAAAAATACGAAGAGCATGAACCATGAAACGGAGGCCACCCGAGCATAGAAATAGCAAGAAAGAAAAAAAAAACCGCACGTAAAATCTAGAAAAACGCAAACGGGCAACGAAAAAGGGGGGTGCAACACGAGGACTTCCCAGGGGGTCACCGATCCTAGTACTACTCTCGCCCAAGCACGCTTAACTGCGGAGTTCTGATGGGATCCGGTGCATTAGTGCTGGTATGATCGCACCCGAAATACTATCAATGCTTATTGCTTTTATGTCTTAAAAGACGCAGAACCTCCTTTGTTTTCGTACGCGAGGCGTGGGACCCACGTGACCGATCGGCTCCGTTCCAAAAATACGAAAACCATCAACCATGAAGCGGAGGCCACCCGAGCATACAAATAGCAAGAAAGAAAAAAAAAACAAAAAAAAAACCGCACGTAAAATCTAAAAAAACGCAAACGGACAACGAAAAGGGGGGGGGGGGTGCAACACGAGGACTTCCCAGGGGGTCACCCATCCTAGTACTACTCTCGCCCAAGCACGCTTAACTGCGGAGTTCTGATAGGATCCGGTGCATTAGTGCTGGTATGATCGCACCCGAAATACTATCCATGCTTATTGCTTTTATGTCTTAAAAGACGCAGAACCTCCTTTGTTTTCGTACGCGAGGCGTGGGACGCACGTGACCGATCGGCTCCGTTCCAAAAATACGAAAACCATCAACCATGAAGCGGTGGCCACCCGAGCATAGAAATAGAAAGAAAGAAAACAAAAAAAAAACCGCACGTAAAATCTAAAAAAACGCAAACGGGCAACGAAAAAGGGAGGGTGCAAGACGAGGACTTCCCAGGGGGTCACCCATCCTAGTACTACTCTCGCCCAAGCACGCTTAACTGCGGAGTTCTGATGGGATACGGTGCATTAGTGCTGGTATGATCGCACCCGAAATACTATCCATGCTTATTGCTTTTATGTCTTAAAAGACGCAGAACCTCCTTTGTTTTCGTACGCGAGGCGTGGGACCCACTTGACGGATCGGCTCCGTTCCAAAAATACGAAAACCATCAACCATGAAGCGGAGGCCACCCGAGCATAGAAATAGCAAGAAAGAAAAAAAAAACCGCACGTAAAATCTAAAAAAACGCAAATGGACAACGAAAAAGTGAGGTGCAAAACGAGGACTTCCCAGGGGGTCACCCATCCTAGTATTACTCTCGCCCAAGCACGCTTAACTGCGGAGTTCTGATGGGATCCGGTGCATTAGTGCTCGTATGATCGCACCCGAAATACTATCCATGCTTATTGCTTGTATGTCTTAAAAGACGCATAACCTCCTTTGTTTTCGTACGCGAGGCGTGGGACCCACGTGACCGATCGGCTCCGTTCCAAAAATACGAAAACCATCAACCATGAAGCGGAGGCCACCCGAGCATAGAAATAGCAAGAAAGAAAAAAAAAACGCACGTTAAATCTAAAAAAACGCAAACGGACAACGAAAAAGGGGGGTGCAACACGAGGACTTCCCAGGGGGTCACCCATCCTAGTACTACTCTCGCCCAAGCACGCTTAACTGCGGAGTTCTGATGAGATCCGGTGCATTAGTGCTGGTATGATCGCACCCGAAATACTATCCATGCTTATTGTTTGTATGTCTTAAAAGACGCAGAACCTCCTTTGTTTTCGTACGCGAGGCGTGGGACCCACGTGACCGATCGGCTCCGTTCCAAAAATACGAAGACCATGAACCATGAAACGGAGGCCACCCGAGCATAGAAATAGCAAGAAAGAAAAAAAAACAAAAAAAAACCGCACGTAAAATCTAAAAAAACGCAAACGGGCAACGGAAAAGGGGGGTGCAACACGAGGACTTCCCAGGGGGTCACCGATCCTAGTACTACTCTCGCCCAAGCACGCTTAACTGCGGAGTTCTGATGGGATCCGGTGCATTAGTGCTGGTATGATCGCACCCGAAATACTATCAATGCTTATTGCTTTTATGTCTTAAAAGACGCATAACCTCCTTTGTTTTCGTACGCGAGGCGTGGGACCCACGTGACCGATCGGCTCCGTTCCAAAAATACGAAAACCATCAACCATGAAGCGGTGGCCACCCGAGCATAGAAATAGCAATAAAGAAAAAAAAACAAAAAAAAAAAACCGCACGTAAACAAGAGGACTTCCCAGGGGGTCACCCATCCTAGTACTACTCTCGCCCAAGCACACTTAACTGCGGAGTTCTGATGGGATCCGGTGCATTAGTGCTGGTATTATCGCACCCTAAATACTATCCATGCTTATTGTTTTTATGTCTTAAAAAACGCAGAACCTCCTTTGTTTTCGTACGCGAGGCGTGGGACCCACGTGACCGATCGGCTCCGTTCCAAAAATACGAAAACCATCAACCATGAAGCGGAGGCCACCCGAGCATAGAAATAGCAAGAAAGAAAAAAAAAACCGCACGTAAAATATAAAAAAACGCAAACGGACAACGAAAAAGGGGGGTGCAACACGAGGACTTCCCAGGGGGTCACCCATCCTAGTACTACTCTCGCCCAAGCACGCTTAACTGCGGAGTTCTGATGGGATCCGGTGCATTAGTGCTGGTATGATCGCACCCGAAATACTATCCATGCTTATTGCTTGTATGTCTTAAAAGACGCAGAACCTCCTTTGTTATCGTACGCGAGGCGTGGGACCCACGTGACCGATCGGCTCCGTTCCAAAAATACGAAGACCATGAACCATGAAACGGAGGCCACCCGAGCATAGAAATAGCAAGAAAGAAAAAAAAACCGCACGTAAAATCTAAAAAAACGCAAACGGGCAACGAAAAAGGGGGGTGCAACACGAGGACTTCCCAGGGGGTCACCGATCCTAGTACTACTCTCGCCCAAGCACGCTTAACTGCGGAGTTCTGATGGGATCCGGTGCATTAGTGCTGGTATGATCGCACCCGAAATACTATCAATGCTTATTGCTTTTATGTTTTAAAAGACGCAGAACCTCCTTTGTTTTCGTACGCGAGGCGTGGGACCCACGTGACCGATCGGCTCCGTTCCAAAAATACGAAAACCATCAACCATGAAGCGGTGGCCACCCGAGCATAGAAATAGCAAGAAAGAAAAAAAAACAAAAAGAAAACCGCACGTAAAATCTAAAAAAATGCAAACGGGCAACGAAAAAGGGGGGTGCAACACGAGGACTTCCCAGGGGGTCACCGATCCTAGTACTACTCTAGCCCAAGCACGCTTAACTGCGGAGTTCTGATGGGATCCGGTGCATTAGTGCTGGTATGATCGCACCCGAAATACTATTCATGCTTATTGCTTTTATGTCTTAAAAGACACAGAACCTCCTTTGTTTTCGTACGCGAGGCGTCGGACTCACGTGACCGATCGGCTCCGTTCCAAAAATACGAAAACCATCAACCATGAAGCGGTGGCCACCCGAGCATAGAAATAGCAAGAAAGAAAAAAAAACAAAAAAAAAACCGCACGTAAACACGAGGACTTCCCAGGGGGTCACCCATCCTAGTACTACTCTCGCCCAAGTACGCTTAACTGCGGAGTTCTGATGGGATCCGGTGCATTAGTGCTGGTATGATCGCACCCGAAATACTATCCATGCTTATTGCTTTTATGTCTTAAAAGACGCAGAACCTCCTTTGTTTTCGTACGCGAGGCGTGGGACCCACGTGAACGATCGACTCCGTTCCAAAAATACGAAAACCATCAACCATGAAGCGGAGGCCACCCGAGCATAGAAATAGCAAGAAAGAAAAAAAACCGCACGTAAAATCTAAAAAAAACGCAAACGGACAACGAAAAAGGGGGGTGCAACACGAGGACTTCCCAGGGGGTCACCCATCCTACTACTACTCTCGCCCAAGCACGCTTAACTACGGAGTTCTGATGAGATCCGGTGCATTAGTGCTGGTATGATCGCACCCGAAATACTATCCATGCTTATTGTTTGTATGTCTTAAAAGACGCAGAACCTCCTTTGTTTTCGTACGCGAGGCGTGGGACCCACGTGACCGATCGGCTCCGTTCCAAAAATACGAAGACCATGAACCATGAAACGGAGGCCACCCGAGCATAGAAATAGCAAGAAAGAAAAAAAAACAAAAAAAAAACCGCACGTAAAATCTAAAAAAACGCAAACGGGCAACGGAAAAGGGGGGTGCAACACGAGGACTTCCCAGGGGGTCACCGATCCTAGTACTACTCTCGCCCAAGCACGCTTAACTGCGGAGTTCTGATGGGATCCGGTGCATTAGTGCTGGTATGATCGCACCCGAAATACTATCAATGCTTATTGCTTTTATGTCTTAAAAGACGCATAACCTCCTTTGTTTTCGTACGCGAGGCGTGGGACCCACGTGACCGATCGGCTCCGTTCCAAAAATACGAAAACCATCAACCATGAAGCGGTGGCCACCCAAGCATAGAAATAGCAATAAAGAAAAAAAAACAAAAAAAAAACCGCACGTAAACAAGAGGACTTCCCAGGGGGTCACCCATCCTAGTACTACTCTCGCCCAAGCACACTTAACTGCGGAGTTCTGATGGGATCCGGTGCATTAGTGCTGATATTATCGCACCCGAAATACTATCCATGCTTATTGTTTTTATGTCTTAAAAAACGCAGAACCTCCTTTGTTTTCGTACGCCAGGCGTGGGACCCACGTGACCGATCGGCTCCGTTCCAAAAATACGAAAACCATCAACCATGAAGCGGAGGCCACCCGAGCATAGAAATAGCAAGAAAGAAAAAAAACCGCACGTAAAATCTAAAAAAACGCAAACGGACAACGAAAAAGGGGGGTGCAACACGAGGACTTCCCAGGGGGTCACCCATCCTAGTACTACTCTCGCCCAAGCACGCTTAACTGCGGAGTTCTGATGGGATCCGGTGCATTAGTGCTGGTATGATCGCACCCGAAATACTATCCATGCTTATTGCTTGTATGTCTTAAAAGACGCAGAACCTCCTTTGTTTTCGTACGCGAGGCGTGGGACCCACGTGACCGATCGGCTCCGTTCCAAAAATACGAAGACCATGAACCATGAAACGGAGGCCACCAGAGCATAGAAATAGCAAGAAAGAAAAAAAAACCGCACGTAAAATCTAAAAAAACGCAAACGGGCAACGAAAAAGGGGGGTGCAACACGAGGACTTCCCAGGGGGTCACCGATCCTAGTACTACTCTCGCCCAAGCACGCTTAACTGCGGAGTTCTGATGGGATCCGGTGCATTAGTGCTGGTATGATCGCACCCGAAATACTATCATTGCTTATTGCTTTTATGTCTTAAAAGACGCAGAACCTCCTTTGTTTTCGTACGCGAGGCGTGGGACCCACGTGACCGATCGGCTCCGTTCCAAAAATACGAAAACCATCAACCATGAAGCGGTGGCCACCCGAGCATAGAAATAGCAAGAAAGAAAAAAAAACAAAAAAAAAACCGCACGTAAAATCTAAAAAAACGCAAACGGGCAACGAAAAAGGGGGGTGCAACACGAGGACTTCCCAGGGGGTCACCGATCCTAGTACTACTCTCGCCCAAGCACGCTTAACTGCGGAGTTCTGATGAGATCCGGTGCATTAGTGCTGGTATGATCGCACCCGAAATACTATCCATGCTTATTGCTTTTATGTCTTAAAAGACACAGAACCTCCTTTGTTTTCGTACGCGAGGCGTCGGACTCACCTGACCGATCGGCTCCGTTCCAAAAATACGAAAACCATCAACCATGAAGCGGTGGCCACCCGAGCATAGAAATAGCAAGAAAGAAAAAAAAACAAAAAAAAAACCGCACGTAAACACGAGGACTTCCCAGGGGGTCACCCATCCTAGTACTACTCTCGCCCAAGTACGCTTAACTGCGGAGTTCTGATGGGATCCGGTGCATTAGTGCTGGTATGATCGCACCCGAAATACTATCCATGCTTATTGCTTTTATGTCTTAAAAGACGCAGAACCTCCTTTGTTTTCGTACGCGAGGCGTGGGACCCACGTGAACGATCGGCTCCGTTCCAAAAATACGAAAACCATCAACCATGAAGCGGAGGCCACCCGAGCATAGAAATAGCAAGAAAGAAAAAAAACCGCACGTAAAATCTAAAAAAACGCAAACGGACAACGAAAAAGGGGGGTGCAACACGAGGACTTCCCAGGGGGTCACCCATCCTACTACTACTCTCGCCCAAGCACGCTTAACTACGGAGTTCTGATGAGATCCGGTGCATTAGTGCTGGTATGATCGCACCCGAAATACTATCCATGCTTATTGTTTGTATTTCTTAAAAGACGCAGAACCTCCTTTGTTTTCGTACGCGAGGCGTGGGACCCACGTGACCGATCGGCTCCGTTCCAAAAATACGAAGACCATGAACCATGAAACGGAGGCCACCCGAGCATAGAAATAGCAAGAAAGAAAAAAAAACAAAAAAAAACCGCACGTAAAATCTAAAAAAACGCAAACGGGCAACGAAAAAGGGGGGTGCAACACGAGGACTTCCCAGGGGGTCACCGATCCTAGTACTACTCTCGCCCAAGCACGCTTAACTGCGGAGTTCTGATGGGATCCGGTACATTAGTGCTGCTATGATCGCACCCGAAATACTATCAATGCTTATTGCTTTTATGTCTTAAAAGACGCATAACCTCTTTTGTTTTCGTACGCGAGGCGTGGGACCCACGTGACCGATCGGCTCCGTTCCAAAAATACGAAAACCATCAACCATGAAGCGGTGGCCACCCGAGCATAGAAATAGCAATAAAGAAAAAAAAAACAAAAAAAAAAAACCGCACGTAAACAAGAGGACTTCCCAGGGGGTCACCCATCCTAGTACTACTCTCGCCCAAGCACACTTAACTGCGGAGTTCTGATGGGATCTGGTGCATTAGTGCTGGTATTATCGCACCCGAAATACTATCCATGCTTATTGCTTTTATGTCTTAAAAGACGCAGAACCTCCTTTGTTTTCGTACGCGAGGCGTGGGACCCACTTGACCGATCGACTCCGTTCCAAAAATACGAAAACCATCAACCATGAAGTGAAGGCCACCCGAGCATAGAAATAGCAAGAAAGAAAAAAAACCGCACGTAAAATCTAAAAAAACGCAAACGGACAACGAAAAAGGGGGGTGCAACACGAGGACTTCCCAGGGGGTCACCCATCCTAGTACTACTCTCGCCCAAGCACGCTTAACTGCGGAGTTCTGATGGGATCCGGTGCATTAGTGCTGGTATGATCGCACCCGAAATACTATCCATGCTTATTGCTTGTATGTCTTAAAAGACGCAGAACCTCCTTTGTTTTCGTACGCGACGCGTGGGACCCACGTGACCGATCGGGTCCGTTCCAAAAATACGAAGAGCATGAACCATGAAACGGAGGCCACCCGAGCATAGAAATAGCAAGAAAGAAAAAAAAAACCGCACGTAAAATCTAGAAAAACGCAAACGGGCAACGAAAAAGGGGGGTGCAACACGAGGACTTCCCAGGGGGTCACCGATCCTAGTACTACTCTCGCCCAAGCACGCTTAACTGCGGAGTTCTGATGGGATCCGGTGCATTAGTGCTGGTATGATCGCACCCGAAATACTATCAATGCTTATTGCTTTTATGTCTTAAAAGACGCAGAACCTCCTTTGTTTTCGTACGCGAGGCGTGGGACCCACGTGACCGATCGGCTCCGTTCCAAAAATACGAAAACCATCAACCATGAAGCGGAGGCCACCCGAGCATACAAATAGCAAGAAAGAAAAAAAAAACAAAAAAAAAACCGCACGTAAAATCTAAAAAAACGCAAACGGACAACGAAAAGGGGGGGGTGCAACACGAGGACTTCCCAGGGGGTCACCCATCCTAGTACTACTCTCGCCCAAGCACGCTTAACTGCGGAGTTCTGATAGGATCCGGTGCATTAGTGCTGGTATGATCGCACCCGAAATACTATCCATGCTTATTGCTTTTATGTCTTAAAAGACGCAGAACCTCCTTTGTTTTCGTACGCGAGGCGTGGGACGCACGTGACCGATCGGCTCCGTTCCAAAAATACGAAAACCATCAACCATGAAGCGGTGGCCACCCGAGCATAGAAATAGAAAGAAAGAAAACAAAAAAAAAAAACCGCACGTAAAATCTAAAAAAACGCAAACGGGCAACGAAAAAGGGAGGGTGCAAGACGAGGACTTCCCAGGGGGTCACCCATCCTAGTACTACTCTCGCCCAAGCACGCTTAACTGCGGAGTTCTGATGGGATCCGGTGCATTAGTGCTGGTATGATCGCACCCGAAATACTATCCATGCTTATTGCTTTTATGTCTTAAAAGACGCAGAACCTCCTTTGTTTTCGTACGCGAGGCGTGGGACCCACTTGACGGATCGGCTCCGTTCCAAAAATACGAAAACCAATCAACCATGAAGCGGAGGCCACCCGAGCATAGAAATAGCAAGAAAGAAAAAAAAAAACCGCACGTAAAATCTAAAAAAACGCAAATGGACAACGAAAAAGTGGGGTGCAAAACGAGGACTTCCCAGGGGGTCACCCATCCTAGTATTACTCTCGCCCAAGCACGCTTAACTGCGGAGTTCTGATGGGATCCGGTGCATTAGTGCTCGTATGATCGCACCCGAAATACTATCCATGCTTATTGCTTGTATGTCTTAAAAGACGCATAACCTCCTTTGTTTTCGTACGCGAGGCGTGGGACCCACGTGACCGATCGGCTCCGTTCCAAAAATACGAAAACCATCAACCATGAAGCGGAGGCCACCCGAGCATAGAAATAGCAAGAAAGAAAAAAAAAACGCACGTTAAATCTAAAAAAACGCAAACGGACAACGAAAAAGGGGGGTGCAACACGAGGACTTCCCAGGGGGTCACCCATCCTAGTACTACTCTCGCCCAAGCACGCTTAACTGCGGAGTTCTGATGAGATCCGGTGCATTAGTGCTGGTATGATCGCACCCGAAATACTATCCATGCTTATTGTTTGTATGTCTTAAAAGACGCAGAACCTCCTTTGTTTTCGTACGCGAGGCGTGGGACCCACGTGACCGATCGGGTCCGTTCCAAAAATACGAAGAGCATCAACCATGAAACGGAGCCCACCCGAGCATAGAAATAGCAAGAAAGAAAAAAAAACAAAAAAAAAACGCACGTAAAATCTAAAAAAACGCAAACGGGCAACGGAAAAAGGGGGGTGCAACACGAGGACTTCCCAGGGGGTCACCGATCCTAGTACTACTCTCGCCCAAGCACGCTTAACTGCGGAGTTCTGATGGGATCCGGTGCATTAGTGCTGGTATGATCGCACCCGAAATACTATCAATGCTTATTGCTTTTATGTCTTAAAAGACGCATAACCTCCTTTGTTTTCGTACGCGAGGCGTGGGACCCACGTGACCGATCGGCTCCGTTCCAAAAATACGAAAACCATCAACCATGAAGCGGTGGCCACCCGAGCATAGAAATAGCAATAAGGAAAAAAAAAAAAAAACCGCACGTAAACAAGAGGACTTCCCAGGGGGTCACCCATCCTAGTACTACTCTCGCCCAAGCACACTTAACTGCGGAGTTCTGATGGGATCCGGTGCATTAGTGCTGGTATTATCGCACCCGAAATACTATCCATGCTTATTGTTTTTATGTCTTAAAAAACGCAGAACCTCCTTTGTTTTCGTACGCGAGGCGTGGGACCCACGTGACCGATCGGCTCCGTTCCAAAAATACGAAAACCATCAACCATGAAGCGGAGGCCACCCGAGCATAGAAATAGCAAGAAAGAAAAAAAAACCGCACGTAAAATCTAAAAAAACGCAAACGGACAACGAAAAAGGGGGGTGCAACACGAGGACTTCCCAGGGGGTTACCCATCCTAGTACTACTCTCGCCCAAGCACGCTTAACTGCGGAGTTCTGATGGGATCCGGTGCATTAGTGCTGGTATGATCGCACCCGAAATACTATCCATGCTTATTGCTTGTATGTCTTAAAAGACGCAGAACCTCCTTTGTTTTCGTACGCGAGGCGTGGGACCCACGTGACCGATCGGGTCCGTTCCAAAAATACGAAGAGCATGAACCATGAAACGGAGGCCACCCGAGCATAGAAATAGCAAGAAAGAAAATAAAAACCGCACGTAAAATCTAGAAAAACGCAAACGGGCAACGAAAAAGGGGGGTGCAACACGAGGACTTCCCAGGGGGTCACCGATCCTAGTACTACTCTCGCCCAAGCACGCTTAACTGCGGAGTTCTGATGGGATCCGGTGCATTAGTGCTGGTATGATCGCACCCGAAATACTATCAATGCTTATTGCTTTTATGTCTTAAAAGACGCAGAACCTCCTTTGTTTTCGTACGCGAGGCGTGGGACCCACGTGACCGATCGGCTCCGTTCCAAAAATACGAAAACCATCAACCATGAAGCGGTGGCCACCCGAGCATAGAAATAGCAATAAAGAAAAAAAAAACAAAAAAAAACCGCACGTAAACAAGAGGACTTCCCAGGGGGTCACCCATCCTAGTACTACTCTCGCCGAAGCACGCTTCACTACAGAGTTCTGATGGGATCTGGTGCATTAGTGTTGGTATGATCGCACCCGAAATACTATCCATGCTTATTACTTCTATGTCTTAAAAGACGCAGAACCTCCTTTGTTTTCGTACGCGAGGCGTGGGACCCACGTGACCGATCGGCTCCGTTCCAAAAATACGAAAACCATCAACCATGAAGCGGTGGCCACCCGAGCATAGAAATAGCAAGAAAGAAAAAAAAAACAAAAAAAAAACCGCACGTAAAATCTAAAAAAACGCAAACGGGCAACGAAAAAGGGGGGTGCAACACGAGGACTTCCCAGGGGGTCACCCATCCTAGTACTACTCTCGCCCAAGCACGCTTAACTGCGGAGTTCTGATGGGATCCGGTGCATTAGTGCTGGTATGATCGCACCCGAAATACTATCCATGCTTATTGCTTTTATGTCTTAAAAGACGCAGAACCTCCTTTGTTTTCGTACGCGAGGCGTGGGACCCACGTGACCGATCGGCTCCGTTCCAAAAATACGAAAACCATCAACCATGAAGCGGAGGCCACCCGAGCATAGAAATAGCAAGAAAGAAAAAAAAACCGCACGTAAAATCTAAAAAAACGCAAACGGACAACGAAAAAGGGGGGTGCAACACGAGGACTTCCCAGGGGGTCACCCATCCTAGTACTACTCTCGCCCAAGCGCGCTTAACTGCGGAGTTCTGATGGGATCCGGTGCATTAGTGCTGGTATGATCGCACCCGAAATACTATCCATGCTTATTGCTTGTATGTCTTAAAAGACGCAAAACCTCCTTTGTTTTCGTACGCGAGGCGTGGGACCCACGTGACCGATCGGCTCCGTTCCAAAAATACGAAGACCATGAACCATGAAACGGAGGCTACCCGAGCATAGAAATAGCAAGAAAGAAAAAAAAAACAAAAAAAACCGCACGGAAAATTTAAAAAAACGCAAACGGGCAACGAAAAAGGGGGGTGCAACACGAGGACTTCCCAGGGGGTCACCGATCCTAGTACTACTCTCGCCCAAGCACGCTTAACTGCGGAGTTCTGATGGGATCCGGTGCATTAGTGCTGGTATTATCGCACCCGAAATACTATCCATGCTTATTGCTTTTATGTCTTAAAAGACGCAGAACCTCCTTTGTTTTCGTACGCGAGGCGTGGGACCCACGTGACCGATCGGCTCCGTTCCAAAAATACGAAAACCATCAACCATGAAGCGGAGGCCACCCGAGCATAGAAATAGCAAGAAAGAAAAAAAAACAAAAAAAAACCGCACGTAAAATCTTAAAAAATGCAAACGTACAACGAAAAAGGGGGGTGCAACACGAGGACTTCCCAGGGGGTCAACCATCCTAGTACTACTCTCGCCCAAGCACGCTTAACTGCGGAGTTCTGATGAGATCCGGTGCATTAGTGCTGGTATGATCGCACCCAAAATACTATCCATGCTTATTGCTTGTATGTCTTAAAAGACGCAGAACCTCCTTTGTTTTCGTACGCGAGGCGTGGGACCCACGTGACCGATCGGCTCCGTTCTAAAAATACGAAGACCATGAACCATGAAACGGAGGCCACCCGAGCATAGAAATAGCAAGAAAGAAAAAAAAAACAAAAAAAAAACCGCACGTAAAATCTAAAAAAACGCAAACGGGCAACGAAAAAGGGGGGTGCAACACGAGGACTTCCCAGGGGGTCACCGATCCTAGTACTACTCTCGCCCAAGCACGCTTAACTGCGGAGTTCTGATGGGATCCGGTGCATTAGTGCTGGTATGATCGCACCCGAAATACTATCTATGCTTATTGGTTTTATGTCTTAAAAGACACAGAACCTCCTTTGTTTTCGTACGCGAGGCGTCGGACTCACGTGACCGATCGGCTCCGTTCCAAAAATACGAAAACCATCAACCATGAAGCGGTGGCCACCCGAGCATAGAAATAGCAAGAAAGAAAAAAAAACAAAAAAAAAACCGCACGTAAACACGAGGACTTCCCAGGGGGTCACCCATCCTAGTACTACTCTCGCCCAAGTACGCTTAACTGCGGAGTTCTGATGGGATCCGGTGCATTAGTGCTGCTATGATCGCACCCGAAATACTATCCATGCTTATTGCTTTTATGTCTTAAAAGACGCAGAACCTCCTTTGTTTTCGTACGCGAGGCGTGGGACCCACGTGAACGATCGGCTCCGTTCCAAAAATACGAAAACCATCAACCATGAAGCGGAGGCCACCCGAGCATAGAAATAGCAAGAAAGAAAAAAAAACCGCACGTAAAATCTAAAAAAACGCAAACGGACTACGAAAAAGGGGGGTGCAACACGAGGACTTCCCAGGGGGTCACCCATCCTACTACTACTCTCGCCCAAGCACGCTTAACTGCGGAGTTCTGATGGGATCCGGTGCATTAGTGCTGGTATGATCGCACCAGAAATACTATCCATGCTTATTGCTTGTATGTCTTAAAAGACGCAGAACCTCCTTTGTTTTTGTACGCGAGGCGTGGGACCCACGTGACCGATCGGCTCCGTTCCAAAAATACGAAGACCATGAACCATGAAACGGAGGCCACCCGAGCATAGAAATAGCAAGAAAGAAAAAAAACAAAAAAAAAACCGCACGGAAAATTTAAAAAAACGCAAACGGGCAACGAAAAAGGGAGGGCGCAAGACGAGGACTTCCCACGGGGTCACCCATCCTAGTACTACTCTCGCCCAAGCACGCTTAACTGCGGAGTTCTGATGGGATCCGGTGCATTAGTGCTGGTATGATCGCACCAGAAATACTATCCATGCTTATTGCTTGTATGTCTTAAAAGACGCAGAACCTCCTTTGTTTTTGTACGCGAGGCGTGGGACCCACGTGACCGATCGGCTCCGTTCCAAAAATACGAAGACCATGAACCATGAAACGGAGGCCACCCGAGCATAGAAATAGCAAGAAAGAAAAAAAAACAAAAAAAAACCGCACAGAAAATTTAAAAAAACGCAAACGGGCAACGAAAAAGGGGGGTGCAACACGAGGACTTCCCAGGGGGTCACCCATCCTAGTACTACTCTCGCCGAAGCACGCTTAACTGCAGAGTTCTGATGGGATCCGGTGCATTAGTGCTGGTATGATCGCACCCGAAATACTATCCATGCTTATTGATTTTATGTCTTAAAAGACGCAGAACCTCCTTTGTTTTCGTACGCGAGGCGTGGACCCACGTGACCGATCGGCTCCGTTCCAAAAATACGAAAACCATCAACCATGAAGCGGAGGCCACCCGAGCATAGAAATAGCAAGAAAGAAAAAAAAAACAAAAAAAAACCGCACGTAAAATCTAAAAAAATGCAAACGGACAACGAAAAAGGGGGGTACAACACGAGGACTTCCCAGGGGGTCACCCATCCTAGTACTACTCTCGCCCAAGCACGCTTAACTGCGGAGTTCTGATGAGATCCGGTGCATTAGTGCTGGTATGATCGCACCCGAAATACTATCCATGCTTATTGCTTGTATGTCTTAAAAGACGCAGAACCTCCTTTGTTTTCGTACGCGAGGCGTGGGACCCACGTGACCGATCGGCTCCGTTCCAAAAATACGAAGACCATGAACCATGAAACGGAGGCCACCCGAGCATAGAAATAGCAAGAAAGAAAAAAAAACAAAAAAAAACCGCACGTAAAATCTAAAAAAACGCAAACGGGCAACGAAAAAGGGGGGTGCAACACGAGGACTTCCCAGGGGGTCACCGATCCTAGTACTACTCTCGCCCAAGCACGCTTAACTGCGGAGTTCTGATGGGATCCGGTGCATTAATGCTGGTATGATCGCACCCGAAATACTATCCATGCTTATTGCTTTTATGTCTTAAAAGACACAGAACCTCCTTTGTTTTCGTACGCGAGGCGTCGGACTCACGTGACCGATCGGCTCCGTTCCAAAAATACGAAAACCATCAACCATGAAGCGGTGGCCACCCGATCATAGAAATAGCAAGAAAGAAAAAAAACAAAAAAAAAACCGCACGTAAACACGAGGACTTCCCAGGGGGTCACCCATCCTAGTACTACTCTCGCCCAAGTACGCTTAACTGCGGAGTTCTGATGGGATCCGGTGCATTAGTGCTGGTATGATCGCACCCGAAATATTATCCATGCTTATTGCTTTTATGTCTTAAAAGACGCAGAACCTCCTTTGTTTTCGTACGCAAGGCGTGGGACCCACGTGAACGATCGGCTCCGTTCCAAAAATACGAAAACCATCAACCATGAAGCGGAGGCCACCCGAGCATAGAAATAGCAAGAAAGAAAAAAAAACCGCACGTAAAATCTAAAAAAACGCAAACGGACAACGAAAAACGGGGGTGCAACACGAGGACTTCCCAGGGGGTCACCCATCCTACTACTACTCTCGCCCAAGCACGCTTAACTGCGGAGTTCTGATGGGATCCGGTGCATTAGTGCTGGTATGATCGCACCAGAAATATTATCCATGCTTATTGCTTGTATGTCTTAAAAGACGCAGAACCTCCTTTGTTTTTGTACGCGAGGCGTGGGACCCACGTGACCGATCGGCTCCGTTCCAAAAATACGAAGACCATGAACCATGAAACGGAGGCCACCCGAGCATAGAAATAGCAAGAAAGAAAAAAAAACAAAAAAAAACCGCACGGAAAATTTAAAAAAACGCAAACGGGCAACGAAAAAAGGGGGTGGAACACGAGGACTTCCCAGGGGGTCACCCATCCTAGTACTACTCTCGCCGAAGCACGCTTAACTGCAGAGTTCTGATGGGATCCGGTGCATTAGTGCTGGTATGATCGCACCCGAAATACTATCCATGCTTATTGATTTTATGTCTTAAAAGACGCAGAACCTCCTTTGTTTTCGTACGCGAGGCGTGGGACCCACGTGACCGATCGGCTCCGTTCCAAAAATACGAAAAGCATCAACCATGAAGCAGAGGCCACCCGAGCATAGAAATAGCAAGAAAGAAAAAAAAACAAAAAAAAACCACACGTAAAATCTTAAAAAACGCAAACGAGCAACGAAAAATGGTGGTGCAACACGAGGACTTCCCAGGGGGTCACCCATCCTAGTACTACTCTCGCCCAAGCACGCTTAACTGCGGAGTTCTGATGAGATCCGGTGCATTAGTGCTGGTATGATCGCACCCGAAATACTATCCATGCTTATTGCTTGTATGTCTTAAAAGACGCAGAACCTCCTTTGTTTTCGTACGCGAGGCGTGGGACCCACGTGACCGATCGGCTCCGTTCCAAAAATACGAAGACCATGAACCATGAAACGGAGGCCACCCGAGCATAGAAATAGCAAGAAAGAAAAAAAAACAAAAAAAAAACCGCACGTAAAATCTAAAAAAACGCAAACGGGCAACGAAAAAGGGGGGTGCAACACGAGGACTTCCCAGGGGGTCACCGATCCTAGTACTACTCTCGCCCAAGCACGCTTAACTGCGGAGTTCTGATGGGATCCGGTGCATTAATGCTGGTATGATCGCACCCGAAATACTATCCATGCTTATTGCTTTTATGTCTTAAAAGACACAGAACCTCCTTTGTTTTCGTACGCGAGGCGTCGGACTCACGTGACCGATCGGCTCCGTTCCAAAAATACGAAAACCATCAACCATGAAGCGGTGGCCACCCGAGCATAGAAATAGCAAGAAAGAAAAAAAAACAAAAAAAACAACCGCACGTAAACACGAGGACTTCCCAGGGGGTCACCCATCCTAGTACTACTCTCGCCCAAGTACGCTTAACTGCGGAGTTCTGATGGGATCCGGTGCATTAGTGCTGGTATGATCGCACCCGAAATACTATCCATGCTTATTGCTTTTATGTCTTAAAAGACGCAGAACCTCCTTTGTTTTCGTACGCGAGGCGTGGGACCCACGTGAACGATCGGCTCCGTTCCAAAAATACGAAAACCATCAACCATGAAGCGGAGGCCACCCGAGCATAGAAATAGCAAGAAAGAAAAAAAACCGCACGTAAAATCTAAAAAAACGCAAACGGACAACGAAAAAGGGGGGTGCAACACGAGGACTTCCCAGGGGGTCACCCAACCTACTACTACTCTCGCCCAAGCACGCTTAACTGCGGAGTTCTGATGGGATCCGGTGCATTAGTGCTGGTATGATCGCACCAGAAATATTATCCATGCTTATTGCTTGTATGTCTTAAAAGACGCAGAACCTCCTTTGTTTTTGTACGCGAGGCGTGGGACCCACGTGACCGATCGGCTCCGTTCCAAAAATACGAAGACCATGAACCATGAAACGGAGGCCACCCGAGCATAGAAATAGCAAGAAAGAAAAAAAACAAAAAAAAAACCGCACGGAAAATTTAAAAAAACGCAAACGGGCAACTAAAAAGGGGGGTGCAACACGAGGACTTCCCAGGGGGTCACCCATCCTAGTACTACTCTCGCCGAAGCGCGCTTAACTGCAGAGTTCTGATGGGATCCGGTGCATTAGTACTGGTATGATCGCACCCGAAATACTATCCATGCTTATTGCTTTTATGTCTTAAAAGACGCAGAACCTCCTTTGTTTTCGTACGCGAGGCGTGGGACCCACGTGAACGATCGGCTCCGTTCCAAAAATACGAAAACCATCAACCAAGAAGCGGAGGCCACCCGAGCATAGAAATAGCAAGAAAGAAAAAAAAAACCGCACGTAAAATCTAAAAAAACGCAAACGGACAACGAAAAAGGGGGGTGCAACACGAGGACTTCCCAGGGGGTCACCCATCCTAGTACTACTCTCGCCCAAGCATGCTTAACTGCGGAGTTCTGATGAGATCCGGTGCATTAGTGCTGGTATGATCGCACCCGAAATACTATCCATGCTTATTGCTTGTATGTCTTAAAAGACGCAGAACCTCCTTTGTTTTCGTACGCGAGGCGTGGGACCCACGTGACCGATCGGCTCCGTTCCAAAAATACGAAGACCATGAACCATGAAACGGAGGCCACCCGAGCATAGAAATAGCAAGAAAGAAAAAAAAACAAAAAAAAACCGCACGTAAAATCTAAAAAAACGCAAACGGGCAACGAAAAAGGGGGGTGCAACACGAGGACTTCCCAGGGGGTCACCGATCCTAGTACTACTCTCGCCCAAGCACGCTTAACTGCGGAGTTCTGATGGGATCCGGTGCATTAATGCTGGTATGATCGCACCCGAAATACTATCCATGCTTATTGCTTTTATGTCTTAAAAGACACAGAACCTCCTTTGTTTTCGTACGCGAGGCGTCGGACTCACGTGACCGATCGGCTCTGTTCCAAAAATACGAAAACCATCAACCATGAAGCGGTGGCCACCCGAGCATAGAAATAGCAAGAAAGAAAAAAAAACAAAAAAAAAACCGCACGTAAACACGAGGACTTCCCAGGGGGTCACCCATCCTAGTACTACTCTCGCCCAAGTACGCTTAACTGCGGAGTTCTGATGGGATCCGGTGCATTAGTGCTGGTATGATCGCACCCGAAATACTATCCATGCTTATTGCTTTTATGTCTTAAAAGACGCAGAACCTCCTTTGTTTTCGTACGCGAGGCGTGGGACCCACGTGAACGATCGGCTCCGTTCCAAAAATACGAAAACCATCAACCATGAAGCGGAGGCCACCCGAGCATAGAAATAGCAAGAAAGAAAAAAAAACCGCACGTAAAATCTAAAAAAACGCAAACGGACAACGAAAAAGGGGGGTGCAACACGAGGACTTCCCAGGGGGTCACCCATCCTACTACTACTCTCGCCCAAGCACGCTTAACTGCGGAGTTCTGATGGGATCCGGTGCATTAGTGCTGGTATGATCGCACCCGAAATACTATCCATGCTTATTGCTTTTATGTCTTAAAAGACACAGAACCTCCTTTGTTTTCGTACGCGAGGCGTCGGACTCACGTGACCGATCGGCTCCGTTCCAAAAATACGAAAACCATCAACCATGAAGCGGTGGCCACCCGAGCATAGAAATAGCAAGAAAGAAAAAAAAAACAAAAAAAAAACCGCACGTAAACACGAGGACTTCCCAGGGGGGTCACCCATCCTAGTACTACTCTCGCCCAAGGACGCTTAACTGCGGAGTTCTGATGGGATCCGGTGCATTAGTGCTGGTATGATCGCACCCGGAATACTATCCATGCTTATTGCTTTTATGTCTTAAAAGACACAGAACCTCCTTTGTTTTCGTACGCGAGGCGTCGGACTCACGTGACCGATCGGCTCCGTTCCAAAAATACGAAAACCATCAACCATGAAGCGGTGGCCACCCGAGCATAGAAATAGCAAGAAAGAAAAAAAAACAAAAAAAAAACCGCACGTAAACACGAGGACTTCCCAGGGGGTCACCCATCCTAGTACTACTCTCGCCCAAGTACGCTTAACTGCGGAGTTCTGATGGGATCCGGTGCATTAGTGCTGGTATGATCGCACCCGAAATACTATCCATGCTTATTGCTTGTATGTCTTAAAAGACGCAGAACCTCCTTTGTTTTCGTACGCGAGGCGTGGGACCCACGTGAACGATCGGCTCCGTTCCAAAAATACGAAAACCATCAACCAAGAAGCGGAGGCCACCCGAGCATAGAAATAGCAAGAAAGAAAAAAAAAACCGCACGTAAAATCTAAAAAAACGCAAACGGACAACGAAAAAGGGGGGTGCAACACGAGGACTTCCCAGGGGGTCACCCATCCTAGTACTACTCTCGCCCAAGCATGCTTAACTGCGGAGTTCTGATGGGATCCGGTGCATTAGTGCTGGTATGATCGCACCCGAAATACTATCCATGCTTATTGCTTTTATGTCTTAAAAGACGCAGAACCTCCTTTGTTTTCGTACGCGAGGCGTGGGACGCACGTGACCGATCGGCTCCGTTCCAAAAATACGAAAACCATCAACCATGAAGCGGTGGCCACCCGAGCATAGAAATAGAAAGAAAGAAAACAAAAAAAAACCGCACGTAAAATCTAAAAAAACGCAAACGGGCAACGAAAAAGGGAGGGTGCAAGACGAGGACTTCCCACGGGGTCACCCATCCTAGTACTACTCTCGCCCAAGCACGCTTAACTGCGGAGTTCTGATGGGATCCGGTGCATTAGTGCTGGTATGATCGCACCAGAAATACTATCCATGCTTATTGCTTGTATGTCTTAAAAGACGCAGAACCTCCTTTGTTTTTGTACGCGAGGTGTGGGACCCACGTGACCGATCGGCTCCGTTCCAAAAATACGAAGACCATGAACCATGAAACGGAGGCCACCCGAGCATAGAAATAGCAAGAAAGAAAAAAAAAACAAAAAAAAAACCGCACGGAAAATTTAAAAAAACGCAAACGGGCAACGAAAAAGGAGGGTGCAACACGAGGACTTCCCAGGGGGTCACCCATCCTAGTACTACTCTCGCCGAAGCACGCTTACCTGCAGAGTTCTGATGGGATCCGGTGCATTAGTGCTGGTATGATCGCACCCGAAATACTATCCATGCTTATTGATTTTATGTCTTAAAAGACGCAGAACCTCCTTTGTTTTCGTACGCGAGGCGTGGGACCCACGTGACCGATCGGCTCCGTTCCAAAAATACGAAAACCATCAACCATGAAGCGGAGGCCACCCGAGCATAGAAATAGCAAGAAAGAAAAAAAAAACAAAAAAAAACCGCACGTAAAATCTAAAAAAATGCAAACGGACAACGAAAAAGGGGGGTGCAACACGAGGACTTCCCAGGGGGTCACCCATCCTAGTACTACTCTCGCCCAAGCACGCTTAACTGCGGAGTTCTGATGAGATCCGGTGCATTAGTGCTGGTATGATCGCACCCGAAATACTATCCATGCTTATTGCTTGTCTGTCTTAAAAGACGCAGAACCTCCTTTGTTTTCGTACGCGAGGCGTGGGACCCACGTGACCGATCGGCTCCGTTCCAAAAATACGAAGACCATGAACCATGAAACGGAGGCCACCCGAGCATAGAAATAGCAAGAAAGAAAAAAAAACAAAAAAAAACCGCACGTAAAATCTAAAAAAACGTAAACGGGCAACGAAAAAGGGGGGTGCAACACGAGGACTTCCCAGGGGGTCAGCGATCCTAGTACTACTCTCGCCCAAGCACGCTTAACTGCGGAGTTCTGATGGGATCCGGTGCATTAATGCTGGTATGATCGCACCCGAAATACTATCCATGCTTATTGCTTTTATGTCTTAAAAGACACAGAACCTCCTTTGTTTTCGTACGCGAGGCGTCGGACTCACGTGACCGATCGACTCTGTTCCAAAAATACGAAAACCATCAACCATGAAGCGGTGGCCACCCGAGCATAGAAATAGCAAGAAAGAAAAAAAAACAAAAAAAAAACCGCACGTAAACACGAGGACTTCCCAGGGGGTCACCCATCCTAGTACTACTCTCGCCCAAGTACGCTTAACTGCGGAGTTCTGATGGGATCCGGTGCATTAGTGCTGGTATGATCGCACCCGAAATACTATCCATGCTTATTGCTTTTATGTCTTAAAAGACGCAGAACCTCCTTTGTTTTCGTACGCGAGGCGTGGGACCCACGTGAACGATCGGCTCCGTTCCAAAAATACGAAAACCATCAACCATGAAGCGGAGGCCACCCGAGCATAGAAATAGCAAGAAAGAAAAAAAAAACCGCACGTAAAATCTAAAAAAACGCAAACGGACAACGAAAAAGGGGGGTGCAACACGAGGACTTCCCAGGGGGTCACCCATCCTACTACTACTCTCGCCCAAGCACGCTTAACTGCGGAGTTCTGATGGGATCAGGTGCATTAGTGCTGGTATGATCGCACCAGAAATACTATCCATGTTTATTGCTTTTATGTCTTAAAAGACGCAGAACCTCCTTTGTTTTTGTACGCGAGGCGTGGGACCCACGTGACCGATCGGCTCCGTTCCAAAAATACGAAGACCATGAACCATGAAACGGAGGCCACCCGAGCATAGAAATAGCAAGAAAGAAAAAAAAACAAAAAAAAAACCGCACGGAAAATTTAAAAAAACGCAAACGGGCAACGAAAAAGGGGGGTGCAACACGAGGACTTCCCAGGGGGTCACCGATCCTAGTACTACTCTCGCCCAAGCACGCTTAACTGCGGAGTTCTGATGGGATCCGGTGCATTAATGCTGGTATGATCGCACCCGAAATACTATCCATGCTTATTGCTTTTATGTCTTAAAAGACACAGAACCTCCTTTGTTTTCGTACGCGAGGCGTCGGACTCACGTGACCGATCGGCTCCGTTCCAAAAATACGAAAACCATCAACCATGAAGCGGTGGCCACCCGAGCATAGAAATAGCAAGAAAGAAAAAAAAACAAAAAAAAAACCGCACGTAAACACGAGGACTTCCCAGGGGGTCACCCATCCTACTACTACTCTCGCCCAAGGACGCTTAACTGCGGAGTTCTGATGGGATCCGGTGCATTAGTGCTGGTATGATCGCACCCGTAATACTATCCATGCTTATTGCTTTTATGTCTTAAAAGACACAGAACCTCCTTTGTTTTCGTACGCGTGGCGTCGGACTCACGTGACCGATCGGCTCCGTTCCAAAAATACGAAAACCATCAACCATGAAGCGGTGGCCACCCGAGCATAGAAATAGCAAGAAAGAAAAAAAAAACAAAAAAAAACCGCACGTAAACACGAGGACTTCCCAGGGGGTCACCCATCCTAGTACTACTCTCGCCCAAGTACGCTTAACTGCGGAGTTCTGATGGGATCCGGTGCATTAGTGCTGGTATGATCGCACCCGAAATACTATCCATGCTTATTGCTTTTATGTCTTAAAAGACGCAGAACCTCCTTTGTTTTCGTACGCGAGGCGTGGGACCCACGTGAACGATCGGCTCCGTTCCAAAAATACGAAAACCATCAACCAAGAAGCGGAGGCCACCCGAGCATAGAAATAGCAAGAAAGAAAAAAAAACCGCACGTAAAATCTAAAAAAACGCAAACGGACAACGAAAAAGGGGGGTGCAACACGAGGACTTCCCAGGGGGTCACCCATCCTAGTACTACTCTCGCCCAAGCATGCTTAACTGCGGAGTTCTGATGGGATCCGGTGCATTAGTGCTGGTATGATCGCACCCGAAATACTATCCATGCTTATTGCTTTTATGTCTTAAAAGACGCAGAACCTCCTTTGTTTTCGTACGCGAGGCGTGGGACGCACGTGACCGATCGGCTCCGTTCCAAAAATACGAAAACCATCAACCATGAAGCGGTGGCCACCCGAGCATAGAAATAGAAAGAAAGAAAACAAAAAAAAAACCGCACGTAAAATCTAAAAAAACGCAAACGGGCAACGAAAAAGGGAGGGTGCAAGACGAGGACTTCCCACGGGGTCACCCATCCTAGTACTACTCTCGCCCAAGCACGCTTAACTGCGGAGTTCTGATGGGATCCGGTGCATTAGTGCTGGTATGATCGCACCAGAAATACTATCCATGCTTATTGCTTGTATGTCTTAAAAGACGCAGAACCTCCTTTGTTTTTGTACGCGAGGCGTGGGACCCACGTGACCGATCGGCTCCGTTCCAAAAATACGAAGACCATGAACCATGAATCGGAGGCCACCCGAGCATAGAAATAGCAAGAAAGAAAAAAAAACAAAAAAAAAACCGCACGGAAAATTTAAAAAAACGCAAACGGGCAACGAAAAAGGGGGGGTGCAACACGAGGACTTCCCAGGGGGTCACCCATCCTAGTACTACTCTCGCCGAAGCACGCTTAACTGCAGAGTTCTGATGGGATCCGGTGCATTAGTGCTGGTATGATCGCACCCGAAATACTATCCATGCTTATTGATTTTATGTCTTAAAAGACGCAGAACCTCCTTTGTTTTCGTACGCGAGGCGTGGGACCCACGTGACCGATCGGCTCCGTTCTAAAAATACGAAAACCATCAACCATGAAGCGGAGGCCACCCGAGCATAGAAATAGCAAGAAAGAAAAAAAAACAAAAAAAAACCGCACGTAAAATCTAAAAAAATGCAAACGGACAACGAAAAAGGGGGGTGCAACACGAGGACTTCCCAGGGGGTCACCCATCCTAGTACTACTCTCGCCCAAGCACGCTTAACTGCGGAGTTCTGATGAGATCCGGTGCATTAGTGCTGGTATGATCGCACCCGAAATACTATCCATGCTTATTGCTTGTATGTCTTAAAAGACGCAGAACCTCCTTTGTTTTCGTACGCGAGGCGTGGGACCCACGTGACCGATCGGCTCCGTTCCAAAAATTATAAGACCATGAACCATGAAATGGAGGCCACCCGAGCATAGAAATAGCAAGAAAGAAAAAAAAACAAAAAAAAACCGCACGTAAAATCTAAAAAAACGCAAACGGGCAACGAAAAAGGGGGGGTGCAACACGAGGACTTCCCAGGGGGTCACCGATCCTAGTACTACTCTCGCCCAAGCACGCTTAACTGCGGAGTTCTGATGGGATCCGGTGCATTAATGCTGGTATGATCGCACTCGAAATACTATCCATGCTTATTGCTTTTATGTCTTAAAAGACACAGAACCTCCTTTGTTTTCGTACGCGAGGCGTCGGACTCACGTGACCGATCGGCTCCGTTCCAAAAATACGAAAACCATCAACCATGAAGCGGTGGCCACCCGAGCATAGAAAGAGCAAGAAAGAAAAAAAACAAAAAAACAACCGCACGTAAACACGAGGACTTCCCAGGGGGTCACCCATCCTAGTACTACTCTCGCCCAAGTACGCTTAACTGCGGAGTTCTGATGGGATCCGGTGCATTAGTGCTGGTATGATCGCACCCGAAATACTATCCATGCTTATTGCTTTTATGTCTTAAAAGACGCAGAACCTCCTTTGTTTTCGTACGCGAGGCGTGGGACCCACGTGAACGATCGGCTCCGTTCCAAAAATACGAAAACCATCAACCATGAAGCGGAGGCCACCCGAGCATAGAAATAGCAAGAAAGAAAAAAAAACCGCACGTAAAATCTAAAAAAACGCAAACGGACAACGAAAAAGGGGGGTGCAACACGAGGACTTCCCAGGGGGTCACCCATCCTACTACTACTCTCGCCCAAGCACGCTTAACTGCGGAGTTCTGATGGGATCCGGTGCATTAGTGCTGGTATGATCGCACCAGAGATACTATCCATGCTTATTGCTTGTATGTCTTAAAAGACGCAGAACCTCCTTTGTTGTTGTACGCGAGGCGTGGGACCCACGTGACCGATCGGCTCCGTTCCAAAAATACGAAGACCATGAACCATGAAACGGAGGCCACCCGAGCATAGAAATAGCAAGAAAGAAATAAAAAACAAAAAAAAAAAACCGCACGGAAAATTTAAAAAAACGCAAACGGGCAACGAAAAAGGGGGGTGCAACACGAGGACTTCCCAGGGGGTCACCCATCCTAGTACTACTCTCGCTGAAGCACGCTTAACTGAAGAGTTCTGATGGGATCCGGTGCATTAGTGCTGGTATGATCGCACCCGAAATACTATCCATGCTTATTGCTTTTATGTCTTAAAAGACACAGAACCTCCTTTGTTTTCGTACGCGTGGCGTCGGACTCACGTGACCGATCGGCTCCGTTCCAAAAATACGAAAACCATCAACCATGAAGCGGTGGCCACCCGAGCATAGAAATAGCAAGAAAGAAAAAAAAAACAAAAAAAAACCGCACGTAAACACGAGGACTTCCCAGGGGGTCACCCATCCTAGTACTACTCTCTCCCAAGTACGCTTAACTGCGGAGTTCTGATGGGATCCGGTGCATTAGTGCTGGTATGATCGCACCCGAAATACTATCCATGCTTATTGCTTTTATGTCTTAAAAGACGCAGAACCTCCTTTGTTTTCGTACGCGAGGCGTGGGACCCACGTGAACGATCGGCTCCGTTCCAAAAATACGAAAACCATCAACCAAGAAGCGGAGGCCACCCGAGCATAGAAATAGCAAGAAAGAAAAAAAAACCGCACGTAAAATCTAAAAAAACGCAAACGGACAACGAAAAAGGGGGGTGCAACACGAGGACTTCCCAGGGGGTCACCCATCCTAGTACTACTCTCGCCCAAGCATGCTTAACTGCGGAGTTCTGATGGGATCCGGTGCATTAGTGCTGGTATGATCGCACCCGAAATACTATCCATGCTTATTGCTTTTATGTCTTAAAAGACGCAGAACCTCCTTTGTTTTCGTACGCGAGGCGTGGGACGCACGTGACCGATCGGCTCCGTTCCAAAAATACGAAAACCATCAACCATGAAGCGGTGGCCACCCGAGCATAGAAATAGAAAGAAAGAAAACAAAAAAAAAACCGCACGTAAAATCTAAAAAAACGCAAACGGGCAACGAAAAAGGGAGGGTGCAAGACGAGGACTTCCCACGGGGTCACCCATCCTAGTACTACTCTCGCCCAAGCACGCTTAACTGCGGAGTTCTGATGGGATCCGGTGCATTAGTGCTGGTATGATCGCACCAGAAATACTATCCATGCTTATTGCTTGTATGTCTTAAAAGACGCAGAACCTCCTTTGTTTTTGTACGCGAGGCGTGGGACCCACGTGACCGATCGGCTCCGTTCCAAAAATACGAAGACCATGAACCATGAAACGGAGGCCACCCGAGCATAGAAATAGCAAGAAAGAAAAAAAAACAAAAAAAAAACCGCACGGAAAATTTAAAAAAACGCAAACGGGCAACGAAAAAGGGGGGTGCAACACGAGGACTTCCCAGGGGGTCACCCATCCTAGAACTACTCTCGCCGAAGCACGCTTAACTGCAGAGTTCTGATGGGATCCGGTGCATTAGTGCTGGTATGATCGCACCCGAAATACCATCCATGCTTATTGATTTTATGTCTTAAAAGACGCAGAACCTCCTTTGTTTTCGTACGCGAGGCGTGGGACCCACGTGACCGATCGGCTCCGTTCTAAAAATACGAAAACCATCAACCATGAAGCGGAGGCCACCCGAGCATAGAAATAGCAAGAAAGAAAAAAAAACAAAAAAAAACAGCACGTAAAATCTAAAAAAATGCAAACGGACAACGAAAAAGGGGGGTGCAACACGAGGACTTCCCAGGGGGTCACCCATCCTAGTACTACTCTCGCCCAAGCACGCTTAACTGCGGAGTTCTGATGAGATCCGGTGCATTAGTGCTGGTATGATCGCACCCGAAATACTATCCATGCTTATTGCTTGTATGTCTTAAAAGACGCAGAACCTCCTTTGTTTTCGTACGCGAGGCGTGGGACCCACGTGACCGATCGGCTCCGTTCCAAAAATTATAAGACCATGAACCATGAAATGGAGGCCACCCGAGCATAGAAATAGCAAGAAAGAAAAAAAACAAAAAAAAACCGCACGTAAAATCTAAAAAAACGCAAACGGGCAACGAAAAAGGGGGGTGCAACACGAGGACTTCCCAGGGGGTCACCGATCCTAGTACTACTCTCGCCCAAGCACGCTTAACGGCGGAGTTCTGATGGGATCCGGTGCATTAATGCTGGTATGATCGCACCCGAAATACTATCCATGCTTATTGCTTTTATGTCTTAAAAGACACAGAACCTCCTTTGTTTTCGTACGCGAGGCGTCGGACTCACGTGACCGATCGGCTCCGTTCCAAAAATACGAAAACCATCAACCATGAAGCGGTGGCCACCCGAGCATAGAAAGAGCAAGAAAGAAAAAAAACAAAAAAACAACCGCACGTAAACACGAGGACTTCCCAGGGGGTCACCCATCCTAGTACTACTCTCGCCCAAGTACGCTTAACTGCGGAGTTCTGATGGGATCCGGTGCATTAGTGCTGGTATGATCGCACCCGAAATACTATCCATGCTTATTGCTTTTATGTCTTAAAAGACGCAGAACCTCCTTTGTTTTCGTACGCGAGGCGTGGGACCCACGTGAACGATCGGCTCCGTTCCAAAAATACGAAAACCATCAACCATGAAGCGGAGGCCACCCGAGCATAGAAATAGCAAGAAAGAAAAAAAAACCGCACGTAAAATCTAAAAAAACGCAAACGGACAACGAAAAAGGGGGGTGCAACACGAGGACTTCCCAGGGGGTCACCCATCCTACTACTACTCTCGCCCAAGCACGCTTAACTGCGGAGTTCTGATGGGATCCGGTGCATTAGTGCTGGTATGATCGCACCAGAAATACTATCCATGCTTATTGCTTGTATGTCTTAAAAGACGCAGAACCTCCTTTGTTTTTGTACGCGAGGCGTGGGACCCACGTGACCGATCGGCTCCGTTCCAAAAATACGAAGACCATGAACCATGAAACGGAGGCCACCCGAGCATAGAAATAGCAAGAAAGAAATAAAAAACAAAAAAAAAACCCGCACGGAAAATTTAAAAAAACGCAAACGGGCAACGAAAAAGGGGGGTGCAACACGAGGACTTCCCAGGGGGTCACCCATCCTAGTACTACTCTCGCTGAAGCACGCTTAACTGAAGAGTTCTGATGGGATCCGGTGCATTAGTGCTGGTATGATCGCACCCGAAATACTATCCATGCTTATTGCTTTTATGTCTTAAAAGACGCAGAACCTCCTTTGTTTTCGTACGCGAGGCGTGGGACGCACGTGACCGATCGGCTCCGTTCCAAAAATACGAAAACCATCAACCATGAAGCGGTGGCCACCCGAGCATAGAAATAGAAAGAAAGAAAACAAAAAAAAAACCGCACGTAAAATCTAAAAAAACGCAAACGGGCAACGAAAAAGGGAGGGTGCAAGACGAGGACTTCCCACGGGGTCACCCATCCTAGTACTACTCTCGCCCAAGCACGCTTAACTGCGGAGTTCTGATGGGATCCGGTGCATTAGTGCTGGTATGATCGCACCAGAAATACTATCCATGCTTATTGCTTGTATGTCTTAAAAGACGCAGAACCTCCTTTGTTTTTGTACGCGAGGCGTGGGACCCACGTGACCGATCGGCTCCGTTCCAAAAATACGAAGACCATGAACCATGAAACGGAGGCCACCCGAGCATAGAAATAGCAAGAAAGAAAAAAAAACAAAAAAAAAACCGCACGTAAAATCTAAAAAAACGCAAACGGGCAACGAAAAAGGGGGGTGCAACACGAGGACTTCCCAGGGGGTCACCGATCCTAGTACTACTCTCGCCCAAGCACGCTTAACTGCGGAGTTCTGATGGGATCCGGTGCATTAATGCTGGTATGATCGCACCCGAAATACTATCCATGCTTATTGCTTTTATGTCTTAAAAGACACAGAACCTCCTTTGTTTTCGTACGCGAGGCGTCGGACTCACGTGACCGATCGGCTCCGTTCCAAAAATACGAAAACCATCAACCATGAAGCGGTGGCCACCCGAGCATAGAAATAGCAAGAAAGAAAAAAAAAACAAAAAAAAAACCGCACGTAAACACGAGGACTTCCCAGGGGGTCACCCATCCTAGTACTACTCTCGCCCAAGTACGCTTAACTGCGGAGTTCTGATGGGATCCGGTGCATTAGTGCTGGTATGATCGCACCCGAAATACTATCCATGCTTATTGCTTTTATGTCTTAAAAGACGCAGAACCTCCTTTGTTTTCGTACGCGAGGCGTGGGACCCACGTGAACGATCGGTTCCGTTCCAAAAATACGAAAACCATCAACCATGAAGCGGAGGCCACCCGAGCATAGAAATAGCAAGAAAGAAAAAAAAACAAAAAAAAATCTAAAAAAACGCAAACGGACAACGAAAAAGGGGGGTGCAACACGAGGACTTCCCAGGGGGTCACCCATCCTACTAGTACTCTCGCCCAAGCACGCTTAACTGCGGAGTTCTGATGGGATCCGGTGCATTAGTGCTGGTATGATCGCACTAGAAATACTATCCATGCTTATTGCTTGTATGTCTTAAAAGACGCAGAACCTCCTTTGTTTTTGTACGCGAGGCGTGGGACCCACGTGACCGATCGGCTCCGTTCCAAAAATACGAAGACCATGAACCATGAAACGGAGGCCACCCGAGCATAGAAATAGCAAGAAAGAAAAAAAAACAAAAAAAAAACCGCACGGAAAATTTAAAAAAACGCAAACGGGCAATGAAAAAGGGGGGTGCAACACGAGGACTTCCCAGGGGGTCACCCATCCTAGTACTACTCTCGCCGAAGCACGCTTAACTGCAGAGTTCTGATGGGATCCGGTGCATTAGTGCTGGTATGATCGCACCCGAAATACTATCCATGCTTATTGATTTTATGTCTTAAAAGACGCAGAACCTCCTTTGTTTTCGTACGCGAGGCGTGGGACCCACGTGACCGATCGGCTCCGTTCCAAAAATACGAAAAGCATCAACCATGAAGCAGAGGCCACCCGAGCATAGAAATAGCAAGAAAGAAAAAAAAACAAAAAAAAACCACACGTAAAATCTTAAAAAACGCAAACGGGCAACGAAAAATGGTGGTGCAACACGAGGACTTCCCAGGGGGTCACCCATCCTAGTACTACTCTCGCCCAAGCACGCTTAACTGCGGAGTTCTGATGAGATCCGGTGCATTAGTGCTGGTATGATCGCACCCGAAATACTATCCATGCTTATTGATTGTATGTCTTAAAAGACGCAGAACCTCCTTTCTTTTCGTACGCGAGGCGTGGGACCCACGTGACCGATCGGCTCCGTTCCAAAAATACGAAGACCATGAACCATGAAACGGAGGCCACCCGAGCATAGAAATAGCAAGAAAGAAAAAAAAACAAAAAAAAACCGCACGTAAAATCTAAAAAAACGCAAACGGGCAACGAAAAAGGGGGGTGCAACACGAGGACTTCCCAGGGGGTCACCGATCCTAGTACTACTCTCGCCCAAGCACGCTTAACTGCGGAGTTCTGATGGGATCCGGTGCATTAATGCTGGTATGATCGCACCCGAAATACTATCCATGCTTATTGCTTTTATGTCTTAAAAGACACAGAACCTCCTTTGTTTTCGTACGCGAGGCGTCGGACTCACGTGACCGATCGGCTCCGTTCCAAAAATACGAAAACCATCAACCATGAAGCGGTGGCCACCCGAGCATAGAAATAGCAAGAAAGAAAAAAAAACAAAAAAAAAACCGCACGTAAACACGAGGACTTCCCAGGGGGTCACCCATCCTAGTACTACTCTCGCCCAAGTACGCTTAACTGCGGAGTTCTGATGGGATCCGGTGCATTAGTGCTGGTATGATCGCACCCGAAATACTATCCATGCTTATTGCTTTTATGTCTTAAAAGACGCAGAACCTCCTTTGTTTTCGTACGCGAGGCGTGGGAAGGCGTGGGACCCAAGTGAACGATCGGCTCCGTTCCAAAAATACGAAAACCATCAACCATGAAGCGGAGGCCACCCGAGCATAGAAATAGCAAGAAAGAAAAAAAAACCGCACGTAAAATCTAAAAAAACGCAAACGGACAATGAAAAAGGGGGGTGCAACACGAGGACTTCCCAGGGGGTCACCCATCCTACTACTACTCTCGCCCAAGCACGCTTAACTGCGGAGTTCTGATGGGATCCGGTGCATTAGTGCTGGTATGATCGCACCAGAAATACTATCCATGCTTATTGCTTGTATGTCTTAAAAGACGCAGAACCTCCTTTGTTTTTGTACGCGAGGCGTGGGACCCACGTGACCGATCGGCTCCGTTCCAAAAATACGAAGACCATGAACCATGAAACGGAGGCCACCCGAGCATAGAAATAGCAAGAAAGAAAAAAAAACAAAAAAAAAACCGCACGGAAAATTTAAAAAAACGCAAACGGACAACGAAAAAGGGGGGTGCAACACGAGGACTTCCCAGGGGGTCACCCATCCTAGTACTACTCTCGCTGAAGCACGCTTAACTGAAGAGTTCTGATGGGATCCGGTGCATTAGTGCTGGTATGATCACACCCGAAATACTATCCATGCTTATTGCTTTTATGTCTTAAAAGACGCAGAACCTCCTTTGTTTTCGTACGCGAGGCGTGGGACCCACGTGACCGATCGGCTCCGTTCCAAAAATACGAAAACCATCAACCATGAAGCGGAGGCCACCCGAGCATAGAAATAGCAAGAAAGAAAAAAAAAACAAAAAAAAACCGCACGTAAAATCTAAAAAAATGCAAACGGACAACGAAAAAGGGGGGTGCAACACGAGGACTTCCCAGGGGGTCACCCATCCTAGTACTACTCTCGCCCAAGCACGCTTAACTGCGGAGTTCTGATGAGATCCGGTGCATTAGTGCTGGTATGATCGCACCCGAAATACTATCCATGCTTATTGCTTGTATGTCTTAAAAGACGCAGAACCTCCTTTGTTTTCGTACGCGAGGCGTGGGACCCACGTGACCGATCGGCTCCGTTCCAAAAATACGAAGACCATGAACCATGAAACGGAGGCCACCCGAGCATAGAAATAGCAAGAAAGAAAAAAAAACAAAAAAAAACCGCACGTAAAATCTAAAAAAACGCAAACGGGCAACGAAAAAGGGGGGTGCAACACGAGGACTTCCCAGGGGGTCACCGATCCTAGTACTACTCTCGCCCAAGCACGCTTAACTGCGGAGTTCTGATGGGATCCGGTGCATTAATGCTGGTATGATCGCACCCGAAATACTATCCATGCTTATTGCTTTTATGTCTTAAAAGACACAGAACCTCCTTTGTTTTCGTACGCGAGGCGTCGGACTCACGTGACCGATCGGCTCCGTTCCAAAAATACGAAAACCATCAACCATGAAGCGGTGGCCACCCGAGCATAGAAATAGCAAGAAAGAAAAAAAAAACAAAAAAAAACCGCACGTAAACACGAGGACTTCCCAGGGGGTCACCCATCCTAGTACTACTCTCGCCCAAGTACGCTTAACTGCGGAGTTCTGATGGGATCCGGTGCATTAGTGCTGGTATGATCGCACCCGAAATACTATCCATGCTTATTGCTTTTATGTCTTAAAAGACGCAGAACCTCCTTTGTTTTCGTACGCGAGGCGTGGGACCCACGTGAACGATCGGCTCCGTTCCAAAAATACGAAAACCATCAACCATGAAGCGGAGGCCACCCGAGCATAGAAATAGCAAGAAAGAAAAAAAAACCGCACGTAAAATCTAAAAAAACGCAAACGGACAACGAAAAAGGGGGGTGCAACACGAGGACTTCCCAGGGGGTCACCCATCCTACTACTACTCTCGCCCAAGCACGCTTAACTGTGGAGTTCTGATGGGATCCGGTGCATTAGTGCTGGTATGATCGCACCAGAAATACTATCCATGCTTATTGCTTGTATGTCTTAAAAGACGCAGAACCTCCTTTGTTTTCGTACGCGAGGCGTGGGACCCACGTGACCGATCGGCTCCGTTCCAAAAATACGAAGACCATGAACCATGAAACGGAGGCCACCCGAGCATAGAAATAGCAAGAAAGAAAAAAAAACAAAAAAAAAACCGCACGGAAAATTTAAAAAAACGCAAACGGGCAACGAAAAAGGGGGGTGCAACACGAGGACTTCCCAGGGGGTCACCCATCCTAGTACTACTCTCGCCGAAGCACGCTTAACTGCAGAGTTCTGATGGGATCCGGTGCATTAGTGCTGGTATGATCGCACCCGAAATAGTATCCATGCTTATTGCTTTTATGTCTTAAAAGACGCAGAACCTCCTTTGTTTTCGTACGCGAGGCGTGGGACCCACGTGACCGATCGGCTCCGTTCCAAAAATACGAAAACCATCAACCATGAATCGGAGGCTACCCGAGCATAGAAATAGCAAGAAAGAAAAAAAAAACCGCACGTAAAATCTAAAAAAACGCAAACGGACAACGAAAAAGGGGGGGGTGCAACACGAGGACTTCCCAGGGGGTCACCCATCCTAGTACTACTCTCGCCCAAGCACGCTTCACTGCAGAGTTCTGATGGGATCTGGTGCATTGGTGTTGGTATGATCGCACCCGAAATACTATCCATGCTTATTGCTTCTATGTCTTAAAAGACGCAGAACCTCCTTTGTTTTCGTACGCGATGCGTGGGACCCACGTGACCGATCGGCTCCGTTCCAAAAATACGAAAACCATCAACCATGAAGCGGTGGCCACCCGAGCATAGAAATAGCAAGAAAGAAAAAAAAAAACAAAAAAAAACCGCACGTAAAATCTAAAAAAACGCAAACGGGCAACGAAAAATGGGGGTGCAACACGAGGACTTCCCACGGGGTCACCCATCCTAGTACTACTCTCGCCCAAGCACGCTTAACTGCGGAGTTCTGATGGGATCCGGTGCATTAGTGCTGGTATGATCGCACCCGAAATACTATCCATGCTTATTGCTTTTATGTCTTAAAAGACGCAGAACCTCCTTTGTTTTCGTACGCGAGGCGTGGGACCCACGTGACCGATCGGCTCCGTTCCAAAAATACGAAAACCATCAACCATGAAGCGGAGGCCACCCGAGCATAGAAATAGCAAGAAAGAAAAAAAAACCGCACGTAAAATCTAAAAAAACGCAAACGGACAACGAAAAAGGGGTGCAACACGAGGACTTCCCAGGGGGTCACCCATGCTAGTACTACTCTCGCCCAAGCGCGCTTAACTGCGGAGTTCTGATGGGATCCGGTGCATTAGTGCTGGTATGATCGCACCCGAAATACTATCCATGCTTATTGCTTGTATGTCTTAAAAGACGCAGAACCTCCTTTGTTTTCGTACGCGAGGCGTGGGACCCACGTGACCGATCGGCTCCGTTCCAAAAATACGAAGACCATGAACCATGAAACGGAGGCCACCCGAGCATAGAAATAGCAAGAAAGAAAAAAAAACAAAAAAAAAACCGCACGGAAAATTTAAAAAAACGCAAACGGGCAACGAAAAAGGGGGGTGCAACACGAGGACTTCCCAGGGGGTCACCCATCCTAGTACTACTCTCGCCGAAGCACGCTTAACTGCAGAGTTCTGATGGGATCCGGTGCATTAGTGCTGGTATGATCGCACCCGAAATAGTATCCATGCTTATTGCTTTTATGTCTTAAAAGACGCAGAACCTCCTTTGTTTTCGTACGCGAGGCGTGGGACCCACGTGACCGATCGGCTCCGTTCCAAAAATACGAAAACCATCAACCATGAATCGGAGGCTACCCGAGCATAGAAATAGCAAGAAAGAAAAAAAAACCGCACGTAAAATCTATAAAAACGCAAACGGACAACGAAAAAGGGGGGGGGTGCAACACGAGGACTTCCCAGGGGGTCACCCATCCTAGTACTACCCTCGCCCAAGCACGCTTCACTGCAGAGTTCTGATGGGATCTGGTGCATTGGTGTTGGTATGATCGCACCCGAAATACTATCCATGCTTATTGCTTCTATGTCTTAAAAGACGCAGAACCTCCTTTGTTTTCGTACGCGAGGCGTGGGACCCACGTGACCGATCGGCTCCGTTCCAAAAATACGAAAACCATCAACCATGAAGCGGTGGCCGCCCGAGCATAGAAATAGCAAGAAAGAAAAAAAAAACAAAAAAAAACCGCACGTAAAATCTAAAAAAACGCAAACGGGTAACGAAAAAGGGGGGTGCAACACGAGGACTTCCCAGGGGGTAACCCATCCTAGTACTACTCTCGCCCAAGCACGCTTAACTGCGGAGTTCTGATGGGATCCGGTGCATTAGTGCTGGTATGATCGCACCAGAAATAATATCCATGCTTATTGCTTTTATGTCTTAAAAGACGCAGAACCTCCTTTGTTTTCGTACGCGAGGCGTGGGACCCACGTGACCGATCGGCTCCGTTCCAAAAATACGAAAACCATCAACCATGAAGCGGAGGCCACCCGAGCATAGAAATAGCAAGAAAGAAAAAAAAACCGCACGTAAAATCTAAAAAAACGCAAACGAACAACGAAAAAGGGGGTGCAACACGAGGACTTCCCAGGGGGTCACCCATCCTAGTACTACTCTCGCCCAAGCGCGCTTAACTGCGGAGTTCTGATGGGATCCGGTGCATTAGTGCTGGTATGATCGCACCCGAAATACTATCCATGCTTATTGCTTGTATGTCTTAAAAGACGCAGAACCTCCTTTGTTTTCGTACGCGAGGCGTGTGACCCACGTGACCGATCGGCTCCGTTCCAAAAATACGAAGACAATGAACCATGAAACGGAGGCCACCCGAGCATAGAAATAGCAAGAAAGAAAAAAAAACAAAAAAAACCGCACGGAAAATTTAAAAAAACGCAAACGGGCAACGAAAAAGGGGGGTGCAACACGAGGACTTCCTAGGGGGTCACCGATCCTAGTACTACTCTCGCCCAAGCACGCTTAACTGCGGAGTTCTGATGGGATCCGGTGCATTAGTGCTGGTATTATCGCACCCGAAATACTATCCATGCTTATTGCTTTTATGTCTTAAAAGACGCAGAACCTCCTTTGTTTTCGTACGCGAGGCGTGGGACCCACGTGACCGATCAGCTCCGTTCCAAAAATACGAAAACCATTAACCATGAAGCGGTGGCCACCCAAGCATCGAAATAGCAAGAAAGAAAAAAAAACAAAAAAAAAACCGCACGTAAACACGAGGACTTCCCAGGGGGTCACCCATCCTAGTGCTACTCTCGCCCAAGCACGCTTAACTGCGGAGTTCTGATGGGATCCGGTGCATTAGTGCTGGTATGATCGCACCCGAAATACTATCCATGCTTATTGCTTTTATGTCTTAAAAGACGCAGAACCTCCTTTGTTTTCGTACGCGAGGCGTGGGACCCACGTGACCGATCGGCTCCGTTCCAAAAATACGAAGACCATGAACCATGAAACGGAGGCCACCCGAGCATAGAAATAGCAAGAAAGAAAAAAAAAACCGCACGTAAAATCTATAAAAACGCAAACGGACAACGAAAAAGGGGGGGGGTGCAACACGAGGACTTCCCAGGGGGTCACCCATCCTAGTACTACTCTCGCCCAAGCACGCTTCACTGCAGAGTTCTGATGGGATCTGGTGCATTGGTGTTGGTATGATCGCACCCGAAATACTATCCATGCTTATTGCTTCTATGTCTTAAAAGACGCAGAACCTCCTTTGTTTTCGTACGCGAGGCGTGGGACCCACGTGACCGATCGGCTCCGTTCCAAAAATACGAAAACCATCAACCATGAAGCGGTGGCCGCCCGAGCATAGAAATAGCAAGAAAGAAAAAAAAAACAAAAAAAAACCGCACGTAAAATCTAAAAAAACGCAAACGGGTAACGAAAAAGGGGGGTGCAACACGAGGACTTCCCAGGGGGTCACCCATCCTAGTACTACTCTCGCCCAAGCACGCTTAACTGCGGAGTTCTGATGGGATCCGGTGCATTAGTGCTGGTATGATCGCACCAGAAATACTATCCATGCTTATTGCTTTTATGTCTTAAAAGACGCAGAACCTCCTTTGTTTTCGTACGCGAGGCGTGGGACCCACGTGACCGATCGGCTCCGTTCCAAAAATACGAAAACTATCAACCATGAAGCGGAGGCCACCCGAGCATAGAAATAGCAAGAAAGAAAAAAAAACCGCACGTAAAATCTAAAAAAACGCAAACGGACAACGAAAAAGGGGGGTGCAACACAAGGACTTCCCAGGGGGTCACCCATCCTACTACTACTCTCGCCCAAGAACGCTTAACTGTGGAGTTCTGATGGGATCCGGTGCATTAGTGCTGGTATGATCGCACTAGAAATACTATCCATGCTTATTGCTTGTATGTCTTAAAAGACGCAGAACCTCCTTTGTTTTTGTACGCGAGGCGTGGGACCCACGTGACCGATCGGCTCCGTTCCAAAAATACGAAGACCATGAACCATGAAACGGAGGCCACCCGAGCATAGAAATAGCAAGAAAGAAAAAAAAAACAAAAAAAAAAACCGCACGGAAAATTTAAAAAAACGCAAACGGGCAACGAAAAAGGGAGGGTGCAAGACGAGGACTTCCCACGGGGTCACCCATCCTAGTACTACTCTCGCCCAAGCACGCTTAACTGCGGAGTTCTGATGGGATCCGGTGCATTAGTGCTGGTATGATCGCACCAGAAATACTATCCATGCTTATTGCTTGTATGTCTTAAAAGACGCAGAACCTCCTTTGTTTTTGTACGCGAGGCGTGGGACCCACGTGACCGATCGGCTCCGTTCCAAAAATACGAAGACCATGAACCATGAAACGGAGGCCACCCGAGCATAGAAATAGCAAGAAAGAAAAAAAAACAAAAAAAAACCGCACGTAAAATCTAAAAAAACGCAAACGGGCAACGAAAAAGGGGGGTGCAACACGAGGACTTCCCAGGGGGTCACCGATCCTAGTACTACTCTCGCCCAAGCACGCTTAACTGCGGAGTTCTGATGGGATCCGGTGCATTAATGCTGGTATGATCGCACCCGAAATACTATCCATGCTTATTGATTTTATGTCTTAAAAGACACAGAACCTCCTTTGTTTTCGTACGCGAGGCGTCGAACTCACGTGACCGATCGGCTCCGTTCCAAAAATACGAAAACCATCAACCGGTGGCCACCCGAGCATAGAAATAGCAAGAAAGAAAAAAAAACAAAAAAAAAACCGCACGTAAACACGAGGACTTCCCAGGGGGTCACCCATCCTAGTACTACTCTCGCCCAAGTACGCTTAACTGCGGAGTTCTGATGGGATCCGGTGCATTAGTGCTGGTATGATCGCACCCGAAATACTATCCATGCTTATTGCTTTTATGTCTTAAAAGACGCAGAACCTCCTTTGTTTTCGTACGCGAGGCGTGGGACCCACGTGAACGATCGGTTCCGTTCCAAAAATACGAAAACAATCAACCATGAAGCGGAGGCCACCCGAGCATAGAAATAGCAAGAAAGAAAAAAAAACCGCACGTAAAATCTAAAAAAACGCAAACGGGCAACGAAAAAGGGGGGTGCAACACAAGGACTTCCCAGGGGGTCACCCATCCTAGTACTACTCTCGCCGAAGCACGCTTAACTGCAGAGTTCTGATGGGATCCGGTGCATTAGTGCTGGTATAATCGCACCCGAAATACTATCCATGCTTATTGATTTTATGTCTTAAAAGACGCAGAACCTCCTTTGTTTTCGTACGCGAGGCATGGGACCCACGTGACCGATCGGCTCCGTTCCAAAAATACGAAAAGCATCAACCATGAAGCAGAGGCCACCCGAGCATAGAAATAGCAAGAAAGAAAAAAAAACAAAAAAAAAACCACACGTAAAATCTTAAAAAACGCAAACGGGCAACAAAAAATGGTGGTGCAACACGAGGACTTCCCAGGGGGTCACGCATCCTAGTACTACTCTCGCCCAAGCACGCTTAACTGCGGAGTTCTGATGAGATCCGGTGCATTAGTGCTGGTATGATCGCACCCGAAATACTATCCATGCTTATTGCTTGTATGTCTTAAAAGACGCAGAACCTCCTTTCTTTTCGTACGCGAGGCGTGGGACCCACGTGACCGATCGGCTCCGTTCCAAAAATACGAAGACCATGAACCATGAAACGGAGGCCACCCGAGCATAGAAATAGCAAGAAAGAAAAAAAAACAAAAAAAAACCGCACGTAAAATCTAAAAAAACGCAAACGGGCAACGAAAAAGGGGGGTGCAACACGCGGACTTCCCAGGGGGTCACCGATCCTAGTACTACTCTCGCCCAAGCACGCTTAACTGCGGAGTTCTGATGGGATCCGGTGCATTAATGCTGGTATGATCGCACCCGAAATACTATCCATGCTTATTGCTTTTATGTCT